>NW_021703776.1:50916865-50947332 GCF_005190385.1 Monodon monoceros
TGTGTGTGTGTGTGTGTGTGTGTGTGTGTGTGTGTGTGTGTGTGTGTATTTAAGTAGATCCCAGTGAAATAAACAGGGCAACACTCTAACTTACAAGTTTCCTTTATGGAAACTTAAAACATTTCATTATTAAAATAAAATTTTAAGTGGCTGGGTTTTCAACCAGTCTACAAAACTTATTCAACCTATAGAGCAGTTTAACTGTATTTAGGATTTAAATACAGTTACATCTTAAGCGCAGAATAGGGAAGGTTGTGGAAAGAAAAAAGAAAGTTTCCTTTCCCCCTTCTGACCAAAAGCTCAACCTAAGTAAAGCTGAACATAAACAGGAGACACAATATTGCAATTAGGATTCAAAGTAAGATGAATCTGAGTCTATCTTTCATGCCACAAGACCCTAAAAAGCATTTCATCTCCCAAATCCTTAGGTTTCTCCTTTGTAGGGTGGTGACAGTCACAGATCCATAAGACTGTTGAGAACATCAAAAGTGAAAATGAATGCAAAACCCCCAGCACAGTGCCCAGCATAAAACTCAATACATTTTAGTTGTTGGTTTTTAGTATTGTGGTCATACTTGTCTTAAACATTATTTCAGCTCCCTTTCTGATCCCTCACTCATCATCTCAAATCCACAAGTGCCCTCCTGTTTCCTACCCTGTGCCCCTCCACTAGATCTGCTCTAATTCCCATGGCATGTCATGCTTTGAAACTTCTATCACCTTCCCACTGCTGTGAAACATGCAAGAAAAGAGTAGAATTTATTTCTGCTAGATACTGTGAGGAAAACAATCTGATTAAATTAATCCATTAAAGTATGTAAGAATCTTAATTTTCCTTAAGATATTGGCATATGTGGGGGAAAAAAAGGCAAGCAATGAAAAAGCAGTGTAAGAAAAGAGAAACTTTAGGAAATATTCAGGGAAGTTATTTTTGTACTGGGCAATAGCCACAGAGGCAGGTTAATACTGTCAGGGAGTCTACACCATCCCCACTCTAACTGGGAAGACTCTGAAAGGAATTTCTACAGCATAGAGCTCCCCTGCTCCCACCTCCCCAACTCTGATTTCAGAGACTCACTGGAACATTTTACTTAAAATAAGCCAAACAGGGGCTTCCCTGGTGGTGCAGTGGCTGAGAGTCCGCCTGCCGATGCAAGGGACACGGGTTTGTGCCCCGGTCCGGGAAGATCCCACATGCCGCGGAGCGGCTGGGCCCATGAACCGTGGTCGCTGAGCCTGCGCGTCTGGAGCCTGTGCTCCGCAACAGGAGAGGCCACAGCAGTGAGAGGCCCATGTACCGCAAAAAAAAAAAGCCGAACAAGCAAGTGGTAGCAACAAAAAGCACTTCACTAGCGAGAGCAAAAGAATAGGAGATGAAGTAAATAGAAAAAGACAAAGAAAGGCGGGGATGAGAAAGGCAAAGAAATACTAGAAAAGTAAAGAAATAAAGGTGGAGTGGAGAAAGGAAGAAGAGGCAAGGCAGGGCAATCATAAGTCATGAATGACACCAGTGTGCCTCATTCTCTAAAAGAGAACAGGTTAAACTATGCCTTAGCTCCCCCAGAGAAGTTAGGCATGAAATGCCCGCAGAGTACTGCATATATGCACCCTATTTTGTGGTTTATTGAAGAGGATCTGGGATGTCTCCAGAAGAATTGGGACCAAGGGGAATTTCACTCACACAAAGAAGAATAATTTTAAAAGTCAGTCTTAATCAGTTGACAAATACTGCAGGACAGTGAATTTCTTTCCTTTTATGTGTTAACTTCTACAGAATATAAAATGATCAAATGACATCTGCTCTGATATGCACATTTTTAGCTTCACAAATATATTTAATTTTCTTTTAAGATTTGAAAGACACGTTTTCACATTATTTTTGTTCATTTCTCTATCAATGTTGCTGATTTTAGGGGCCAAACTAGTTTTTCTTTCTCTCAATTTAATTAACCAGTTTCGGGGGAGGGAACAAGTATATTTTTGAAATCTCTTTTGTAATGTTTTGTGGAAAAGTTAGTCAAGTATACTAAGAAAAATCTGGATTTAACTGAAATATTGCAACTAGACATACTACAAAATACGAAACAAAAATTCCAATTCTAAATCAGCTGAATACATTATTGACCCCCATATCATCAGTTAAACAAAAGAAATTATATTTGCATTGATGTGTGAATCTGCATCCATTCTTGGTAGCATGTAATATATGCAACTGCTTGGCTCTAGCTGTCCTTGTAGCCACATTACCATATTATTCAAATGTATCTATCATTTATATGTAAATAGACAAGATGAATGGCTTCTTCATAAGACAACAATTTTCAAATGACAAACAGACATAGGCAGACATTAGCAAGATAAAAATGTTGTAAATATTCATTCTATTATATATTTTTAAGGAAAAATGGACACTATTTCAAATGTTTTAAAAAGTAGGGTGGTAATTACAAAATGGGATCTTAATACATTCACAATACGAACAGCTATTCTTCTCAATAAAGGTCTCTACCAATGTCATTTGTATCTTGTAAATTACATGTTCTCAGATCCATCTGTGAAAATTGGGATGTTAATTATCATGGTTACATTTCATGGTTCCACAGTTAAATGCTGAAGTGGTGCTACACAAATACCGTATGTTTTTCTAAGAGAAACGGAGAAAGATTAATTATGAGTTCAAGTCTAAGTCTCAACACAATAAGATCATTACATTGTGTGCTACGCAAATTGGAAGTTTTAATTAATAGCTGAAATACTAACCGAGGGGAAAAACTATGCAGTCTAAATTGTAAGTATCAGGCTTTTCTCCACAAAAATCATCCAAATAAGGATGCTTTTGAGAAACCAAGTTATAAATCCAAAGAAAAAAAATTTTTGTTGTCTGTGAACTTCCTTGATGGAGTGATCACCATCATGTTGTTTAATCCTATTTGATAAACCTAAAAATTACAGTCTATACTAGTAACACATAGGTTATAGACAATATATCTGATGAAAATTCAACTGAACATTTTTTCTGGATTTTTCTTTAAGATACATATCATTCAAAATTATGCAAAATTACAAGTCTCGTGTACTCAGATAAAATACTCACTTCAGTATAGCTAACTAAAGACAAAACTCTATGATAATAAGAATTTTATTCATATTTATAAAATCTGAATTCTCATTTTACTTACCACATATTCAAACACAAGTGTCAGTGTCTCCTTGGTGTGGATGATGTCATGAAGCAGCACTATGTTAGCATGTTTCAGTCCTTTTAACAGAGAAGCTGTAAAATAAAGTGGACATAGAGACAATTTATCATGGGTAATAAGCAACTGATTTGTTTCATTATCATTTTGGTACATCATCAGATGAAATATACCTATTTTCCCATTTTCCAAGCCAATAACAATTCAGAATCAAGGGCAGAGGAACAAGGTTTTCATTTAGATTAAGTTACCTCCAATTAATTCACCTGTTATTTGTTATTAATCTTTAGTTAGATTCCATTATGGTCAGAGAACATACTTGGTTTGATTTCATTTGTTTTAAATTTGGGTTTGTTTAGGTACCTAGGATATGGTTTATCTCCATATGTATGAAATATATATTCTGCTGATATTGGATGGAGAGTTCTGTAAGTGTCGATTAGAGCCTGTTGGTTGATGGTATCATTGAATTCTTCTACAGTATGTATTTGCTGATTTTCTGAATAGTGGTTCTATCAATGACTGAGAGAGGGACGTTGACATCCCCAACTGCAACTGGCAATCTGTCAATTTCTTATTTGAGTTCTGCCAGTTTTTGCTTTGTGTGCTTTGAAGCTCTGTAGTTTACTATATATACATTTAAGATTGTTATGTTTTCTTTGTGAATTGGCCCCTTTTACCAATATATAATGCATCTCTTTGTCCCTGGTAATTTTCTTTACTCTGAAGTGTTTTGTCTGATATTAACATAGCCACTCCAGCTTGACTTTGATTAGTGTTCATATGATATATCTTTTTATATTTTTTTTCTTTTGGCCTACACCAATGGCCATTCAGGTAGAATACTCAAAGAACAGAAGCTTCCTCTATCATTGTTAATTATTTTAGTAGCACCGTGTCTTCGATTTTGGTTTTTGGTATACAACCTGAAGAGAAAAAAGAAACGCAAAACACATTTTTGTGTGTGTGTTCTGTCAGGAACTTGTAACTGCTCATTTATTCATCAAATATTTATTGAGAACCTAGTTAACAGCACGGGTGGCCCTGGACAAACCTCGAACTCTTGATAATAATACTGCAAGACCACCTCTTTAAAAAGAGATTTATAACACAAAGCATGAACCCTGCTGTAAACTCTGGACTTTGGGTGATAATCACGTGTCAAGGTAGGTTCATTGCTTGTAAGAGATGTACCACTCTGATGACACATGTTGATAGTAGGGGAGGATTGGGGTGGAGGGTAGGGAAGGGAGTATATGAAAACTCTCTGTACTTTCCACTCCATTTTGCTGTGAACCTTAAAACTGCTCTAAAAAAAATAAAGTCTATTTTAAAAAGTAAAAAGATATATCTATGTTTTAACATACTCAAAGAAAAAGCAAGTTTAGATTGTTTAATATTTTACTGAAATAAAATGGTATTTTAGATATGGAATAATCATGCAAAGAGGCTATACTGGGCAGTCCCCAGAGAAGGCAGAGACAAAGCCTATAGACTGTTACATTCTCATATGACCCCAATTAATGTGAGCTCCTGTTTTTAGAGTTATTATTGCTATGAATTTCCACTGTCTTCACCAGGTAAACCTATTTCAGGACAATATAATATATCTTTAATCCAAAGATGAACTTCAACAAACACTTAATTGATCCAGAGAAGGCCATTCAGACTGAGAATACTTGGTGTGGCTGGTTCCAACACCAGAAGACAACAAGAAGTGTGTTTCCTCTGAAACTGAATCAGCAGCATCAGTGTGTCGTCCAAAGCCAGAGAGGTCTAAGCTAACTATCATGGGGAGGCCCTCTCTTCCGCCTCACATATATCTGCCGTGGGCAAGTTAGTTTTACACACTAAAAACCTTATAGTAAAAATATCTACAAATTTATTTTATCTGAGTTTTGTAAATTAGCACTCATGAGAAAATAATTACTAAAAATAACAATAACAATAAAATCACAGCACACAAACTTCGAAGAAACAACCACTACATAGACATACAATAGAGTTTAGTACCGTTAATTCCAATAATTTACAATCTTCCTTCTTTTAATTATTCAAATATTTAATTATATTTTCATTATTCAACCGTCAGCCTCAAACAAGTAAAGCTCTATTACATAGCTAATCCCCAGGCATTAATCATTAATCCGTTGGGGAACCAACTGCACATGTGCTCAAGTTTTAAAAAGGACACTTGGACCTATGCTAGTCTTCTGAGGCAGACTCATCCTCAAAGATCAAGATTTCAAACCACAACAGGGTATTTGGAAGTGATGGTCAGGTACAGTACTTCACACCTAGCCTGTGCACGAATACGCATAGGTAAAATGAATAAAGGACCTAATGAATATTATGTTTATGAAAGGAACCTAGCTTTGTGAGGCAAGTTTTGAAAAGATATAATATCTTTTGTAATCCTGTCTGATTTCATTTTTCAAGTTATCCCTTCAGTTTGACAAATTCAGTGATGATACTTATCAGCAACAACTCCAAAAAGGTACTGAAGCTTACAATTCATTGAATATCCCATCCCCAGAGAATCGTTTGTTGTTGCTTTTTCTTTTTTTTTTTTTTACTTTTCTCCCATTGCCGCCTTTCCTCTCTTACCATTTAGACCTAAACTGTTTCTCATTTCTCAAAATAACATCTTCACATCCATCATTTCCCATTGTGTTTTCCCTACAATTTCAGTAAAATCAATTCTCTGCCATTATTTATCCTGGGGAAAAATACATCTTCCTGATGGTGACCAATATTATAGCAAAAAAGTCATGTCATTTTTTACATCACATTTTTTTTTTTTTTTTGTGGTACGTGGGCCTCTCACTGTTGTGGCCTCTCCCGTTGCGGAGCACAGGCTCCAGACGCGCAGGCTCAGCGGCCATGGCTCACGGGCCCAGCTGCTCCGCAGCATATGGGATCTTCCCAGACCGGGGCACGAACCCATGTCCCCTGCATCGGCAGGCGGACTCTCAACCACTGTGCCACCAGGGAAGCCCTACATTACACTTTTGACCATTTCTACATGAAGACTCAAAGCCTCCATATTTCGTTCTATTAACTCTCAATTATTACAGATTTTAGATTTCTAACTATATTTACATACACTGCTAAAACCACACTATCAGTCAAATAACTACCAAGAACTCTATTTGAAAATAAGCGCTTTTTCTTTTGAGATTAACATAACAAATTTGTATTTGGAAAAGGCTAAAGCCACTAATTTCAAAGCTGATGGCAGAAAAATGACATTGAAGGGCAGAAAACCAACCACAATATCTACCAACATGAGGGTAAGTGACAGACCTGACTAACTTGGAGGCTGCCAAGGCAACAGCCGCTGCTCCAAGCCAGGTGCGAGATACTATCACTCCTGCTGTTACCAAGGCAAGTGAGTCTCCTGGGCTGCCAAGTCGGTCCAGTGATTAACACCTACAAGTCCTAGAGCCAGTATGTCTCCCTTTTCAAGACAAGCACTGTCAAAATACTACTCCATGTAATCCTAATAATATCTCAAATATACCACGTTATTTTCTCATCGTTTACATACAAAACAAATCCTGTAACACTGGCGTTAGTAATTCTAGCACGCTTCGTTTCCCCACAAGTTTTAAGCAAACATATGGCAAACATTTTAAATTCATTTCACCAGTGAGGCTTGAAAAGGTACAAACGTACATGACATAAAAGAATTGTAATTAAGGGTGAGGGTAAAAATGCTAACAATAATTCTGGGGCTGTGATGTCGAAACAATACAGAAACAGAAAAACACTGTTGCTCATTAAGATAACTGCCTTTGACAAAGTCCCAGTAGGACAGGAGGACAAAGGGAGTCCTCCCTTAGTTTAGTAGCAGGATTCAGACACCCACTGTCTGAAGGCATATAGAAACCTTGATCTCCCACTTTCAGAATAAACATCCTAGGTTTCCACTCTGAGGTGGAAGAGTTAAATTTCTTCTAAATGCTAATCTCATCATGATTAAAATAAAACCCTTCTTTACTATTTCCAACAGTCTTCTAGGTCATTATTTGACATCCTACTACTAGGAAAGGAGAGATCACAAGTAATCACAACCCATCCTTGCTCACTCTCCCTTTAGCCTTTGGAAAGAACTAGCGCATTCACGATTTCCTCTCATCATTTTTATGTTTTCTTTTTCAGTGGGGTGAAAGGGGCTGCTGAGGGGCTGCTACTTGATTTTTCTAGAAGACAAAGATTACTACCTATTAAACCCAAGAAGCCAACTGTATGTCAAGCTACAACCACAACAGACATAAACCTTTCCTTGAAGCCCACAGCTAGATAGCTCTAAGGCTGCTGAAATTCACTTTATACTAGAAATAATAGTATACTTTCTTTTTTAAATTGAAGTATAGTTAATTTACGATGTTGTGTTAGTTTCAAGTGTACAGTGAAGTGATTCAGTTATACATATATGTGTGTGTTACACATTCTTTTTCATATTCTTTTCCATTATAAGTTATTACAAGATATTGAGTATAGCTTCCTGTGCTATACAGGAGGTCCTTGTTGTTTATCTATCAATATAATATATAGTAGTGTGTATATGTTAATACCAAACTCCAAATGTATCTTTTTACTTATTTCAATAAGTTCTACTTCTCACTTACTTGCTAATGGATTCTGAATATTTTCATAGTGAAAATATTCTGAATGGGAAAAACAAGGGTGAACAACAAAATACACAGAGAAAGACAAAAGTGCTTGTTTAACTGTGTCTGTGATGAGAAGGTGATCTAGACAGAGAAAGGCACTTGTGCCTGCCCTGAAAACCAATACGAAGCTCCAGGTTAACTTATGCATGGTTCCAGAAGGTATGTTACCCACTGTGGCTACATACTAGGAGAAATGCTGTAGCTCTACACAGTTCTGGACCTTCCCCTAAATGAGATCTGATCTGATAAACACACACACACACACACACACACACAACCATAAACTAATAAATGAAAAGGTAAGAGAATCAGGCTAAAAAATGGAATTGTATCTTTGACTCCATTTTTACTTTTTATACTTTTACACACATACATACGAAAGAGTCAACTCTTTGTTATGGGGAAAGAGGTCACAGCTAATCCAAAACACAAGGTTAAAACACATGTGATGTCGAATAAACTTAACTTAGCTAAAATCACATGAAGGATTTAGAGACATGTTTTTTGTTCACCACATTCTATCCAAATGTGGAAAGATAATACAAAAGGTCAGGAATACTTTATACATATCACATAACTTGTTTTCTATCCACCACAAATTCTACTGTTTTACTTGCTCCGTAGCTGAGGTTTTCTATTTGAGGATGGACAGAACTTCAGTCCCACTGCATATCCCCCCTGCTCTGCTCCCCTCCTAATTTCCCCATCACAGACCTGAAAAGTGGTACTGGAATTACAGCCTCAGCCAGCCGCTCTGCCATCACTCCCTGTGCATCCACCACTTGACTACTGGCAAAGAGCAGTCAGCTGGGGGCTATTTCCATGTTGCAGCCTCACAGGACCACACTGACAGCTTGCTAAATCACTCAAAGAACAGGTTCCTCTAACAGTATAGCTTAACCACGTGAAACTGCCAATATTTGACATCTTTGACCTAACACAGCAATTTCGAGTGGTTCAACCTAATAGAGTTTACCTGGTTCAAAGCAATTTTAAATTCTTCACAAATGCATGGTTACTCTTCCCACTGTTAATATTCAAACCAATTAATCAGCCAAGAATTGACTCTGAATAGAAAGAAAAAAAAAAAAAGGAAGAATCTGTTCATCAAACTATGGTTATAGATGAGGGGAGGGATATAGAAACAATTTAATTTTGTATGAGTACCTTTCTATATCATTTGAATTGTTTATGATAAAGATATATTCCTTTTATAATAAAAGAGATACCTGGGGGCTTCCCTGGTGGCGCAGTGGTTAGGAATCTGCCTGCCAATGCAGGGGACACGGGTTCGTGCCCCGGTCTGGGAAGATCCCACATGCCGCGGAGCGGCTGGGCCCGTGAGCCATGGCGGCTGAGCCTGCGCGTCCGGAGCCTGTGCTCTGCAACGGGAGAGGCCGCAACAATGAGAGGCCCGCGTACCACAAAAAAAAAAAAAAAAAAAAAAAGAGATACCTGGAAAAGTTCTTTATTAGAGTGGATTGGCTAAAGAGAACTGAAATAACACTATAAAAGGTACACTGATGTTTACACAATTAATGTGCAGCTACAATAATGAATCATTATAACTACAGTGTGATCCTTCACCACTAATTCCTCTTCATGAAGGTACTGGTGCAAATCCTTGCATTATAAGGGTCTATTTTCCTGTTCTGGAACGTGACACACCCTGTGTCAGCCTCTAATTTGCACTCATGTCACACATTAATCAAAAATGTTGAAACTGGGGGTTTCCCTGGTGGCGCAGTGGTTGAGAGTCCACCTGCTGATGCAGGGGACACAGGTTCGTGCCCCGGTCCGGGAAGATCCCACATGCCGTGGAGCAGCTGGGCCCGTGAGCCATGGCCGCTGAGCCTGCGTGTCCAGAGCCTGTGCTCCGCAACGGGAGAGGCCACAACAGTGAGAGGCCCGCGTACCACAAAAAAAAAAAAAAAAAAAAAATGTTGAAACCATTTCTTGTCTAAATGGTTACTTCCCCGCATTAAGATTAATTTACTCATTGCAAAAGATTCCTAGTTTTGTCTCCAATTACTCCCAGTTGAACCTGTAAATGAGCCACCAGCTGCCTTTCCATGCTCTAGTTAATCTTGTTCCGATTTGCCAGTGGAAAGATCCACACATATGTAGGTAGTACATGAATACGAGATGTGGTTCTTCTCAAATGTAAACATCTCACTAATAACTTCAGCAGAAACACATCTTGCCAAGCAACACGGTTGGAGATAATGGTAGTTATGCTCCATGGACTGTCTTTAGGGAGGAAAGAGACCATTTAGGAGCCGAGGGTTACTGGAAGACTTGACAACACAAGAGTTGTTTTTTGTCTGGCTGTAAAAACTGGGTTGAAAAGCTGTTAGGCAATTTACTTTATTTGAACTATTTTACACTTTGTTACAATGGGTTACATGTACAGTCAGTAAGAATACTACAAAGTATGCAATAATTAAAAAAAAAAGATAATGTGGTTTGGCACCAAGTCCCTTAAGTCTTCTGGTGAAGAAGAATAAACATTTATATCATAATAGCTATCTCTGTTTGACTAGACTTAAACAACCTCTCCTTACATGAAACTATGTGAATAGCTATTATTGTATTCTTTTTCTTTTTTAAGACACCAATTGTACTTGAACATTTGTTACTTTTTTTTTTTTAATTAATTAATTAATTTATTGTTGGCTGTGTTGGGTCTTCGTTTCTGTGCGAGGGCTTTCTCTAGTTGTGGCAAGCGGGGGCCACTCTTCATCGCTGTGCGTGGGCCTCTCACTGTTGCAGCCTCTCTTGTTGCGGAGCACAGGCTCCAGACGCCCAGGCTCAGTAGTTGTGGCTCACGGGCCTAGTTGCTCTGCGGCATGTGGGATCTTCCCGGACCAGGGCTCGAACCCGTGTCCCCTGCATTAGCAGGCAGATTCTCAACCACTGCGCCACCAGGGAAGCCCATATTCTTTTACAAAAATAAGCTGAAAATCAGAAAATATATTCCTTGCCATGGCTGCAAGTCCCAGTGCCTAAGGGCCTGACCTTGAGAGACACCAGTCAGTCACTATCAGGCTCCTCCACAGAGCAGGGCAATTTTGCAGACACAGGAGGTTCCACCCCCTCCACCTCACAGCCACAGCCACAGGCCCGCCACGAGGTGCTTCTCAAAGTGTGGTCCTTCAACCACCCACATCAAAGTCAACTGAGGTGCCTGATATCAATGCCAATGCATCAGGTCCTATCCCAAACCTACCAAAGCCAAATCGATGGGGGTGGGGCCCAAGAATCATCCAACAAATACTTAATATCTCCTATGTGCCAATCACTAAGCACCGGAGAAACACAGACAAAACTTTTGTTCCCATGAAACTTCTATGCTGTATTTCCACAAAGCTTTCTATTCAATCCTTATGTATTCTAAAGTTTAAAAATCACTGTTATGTTATGGTTTTGTTATATAGGAATGGGTAACATACTTACAGAGTGAGTGTGTGTGTCTGTTTATGCACTTAGTTACACTGCGATTTACTCACTGTTCCACAAGCAAATCAATAGAAACAACCATTCAATCAATCATTTCATTTACCTAGTATCTACTTCTGTCTGTCTCTGTCTCTGTGTGTGTGTGTCTCTCTCTCTCTCTCACACACACACACACACACACACACACACACACACGCACACAGCCAGTGAATAGATTCCACTGAAAAATATAAACTCTTGGGCTAGAAGACAGAATTCTTTATTCTGAAAATTTGATGGTATTTTGATGTGTGCGGATTTTCTCCTGCATTTCAAAAACCCCCAAACTGTGAGCTCATATTTGCAACATGAATAAAATGTTAAGGTCATGGTAATAAGACCTTTTCAATCCCACAAAAATTTCTAATATCTGTGAAAGAGTAAAGTTTTATGTAAAATGTCTGCAATACATACTGCCTCAGAACGAGTGCTTTGATAAACAGATACAATCAGCAGGTCTGGAGATACTGTAAACAGATTATGAGCAAAGAAGGAAGAGAAGTGAAAGACTAAAAAATGAATATGAATCTTGGTTGGGGTTAATTCCTACCCTTGAATATCCCCTGACATGAAATTTCAAACATAATACCACTTCATTTGACTGAATAACAAAGTCAAAGCTCTAAAAATGACAAATGAGAGCATAACTCAGTGGAAAGTGCACAGCCCCAGAGTACCATGTTTCTCACAGAATTAGTTCACCTTCAGGCAGTCACGTCACCTTCACTTCTACCTCCCCAGGACAGAACTGAGCCAGCTGTCCCTAGGCCTGGACGAAGCCTTGAATTCCTTCATGCGGCCTGTGATCCGTGGTGGCCCAGGCGGGAACCCAAGTTCAACTCAGCAAAGTGAGCTCTGCCACTTCTGGGAAGGTCGCTAACACGAGCCCCAGATTGCTTCCCTCCCACCAGTGCTCCCTCATGCTCAACGTCCGATGATGCTCAGCTGCTAATGACACAACATTTGGCTGGCTCTAGCACCACGTACATGTTCAGGAGTTTTACAAGATACTTAAAAAAAGCAATTAAGGATTCATTCAGGAATTGCCTTCCAACTGCATGGAGGCAGGACTGGCAAACGCCATCTCTCAGAGCTCTCACTGCTCTCTTGTTTCATATAACCTCGGCTACGGCAGCATTTGAAGGAGACTTTTCTATATTTGGAAATACATGAAAACAAGACAGGAAAACAAACATACCTATAAAAGGTAGAGTGACATCTTAAGTGTTCAGTATTCAGAATCCTATGATGATGATAATAAAACTGTTTATGCAAAATGGTATTTAATGAGTTCGGGGAGCAGTTCCCAAACTTTTCTGAAAATAACAACCTTCTGAGTCTCTTCTACACTAGGGAAGTCACTTCAGTACAAAAATAGTAACTTTTAAAATTTTTATTAGAGTCTCATCTTTTTAAAGTCACTACTTGTCAGAAACTGGCAACATCTTAGAAGTATTAGATTTCATGCAATGTATCACAGTTGCTTAAGATAAAACACTAACCACTGTGATAACTATATAAGTCAAGTAAAAGACAAGTAAGTTGTACATGATATATTTTTTGTTTCTAAATTAGCAAGGTAACTTCAGACTGTCACTACAGTTAAAAAAAAAAAAGTCATGCAAGAAAATGACGAAGGGAAAGAAAAATAGTACCATGGTGTCAAATTTTCTAGGAAATTTGTATCTCTGTCTCCACCACCACCAGCCAGAGGAACTCGGGGAAGGGATAATTTGGCCCTGCATTTATCAAGGTAGGCTCAACATTTGAGCCTCAAATGTTGTGACTGTGGAGGGTTTTTGTTAGTGTCTCTTCAAGGTGTACACTTGTGACTGGTACCAACAATAGCTCCCGCTCATACAACCTGCCTTTCCATACATGAAGGCAACTCCTGAGGACTATGGAGAACATCCACCCATGATTAGCGTGACTGCCACTTTCTCAAATGTATTCTACCTCCTTTCACCCATATTTCCCTTTTTAATAAAACTTCATCTTGTTTCATATACATCATACACAAGCACATACATACACATATATATAAAACCTCAGTGCATTAAAGACATCTCTGTTTGACTTAATACAGGGTGACTGAATCATCACGCACAATTCAAACAGTCCTCATAGAATTTCAAAGTGAGTGTCATCTTCAAAAGCATCTAAATCCAACCCTTCATTTGACAATTGAGGAAACTATAATAATACACAGAAGTGTGGTCATAGGATTCAAACCCTGGCCCCCTGACTCCTGATACAGGAGGATTCTGTTTCTGTCAAAGTAAGCATTATCCACTCTCATTGTCTTGGTTTTCTCCTCTTCATTCCTAGTGTTTTGCTGTGATTGTGGTTTCCCTTTATCTTTGTATCTTTCCAGGTGTTGGGGGCAGAAAAACCTGAAGCTAAGAAGACTAGAAGAACATCAGATATGACAGACATATCTGCACAACTCTTCACTTGTAGCAACACCACCTGGACTAAAGAGGTTTCAAAAGAGAGTAATAAGTAAAGAAGAAAGCTGGGGGAGAACTGCTGTTCAACTTGGCTTTTTTAAATCGCCTTTATCTGATCAAGTCACTTCTCTTCTTGAAATCTTTCAATGGCTCCTTAACAGGACTGCCAAAGACCTGCGCAATAGGGCTCTTGATGGAGCTCCCCACACCCCCAGCTGCTCCAACGCCCTCCACACTGTGAATTCCAGCTATACAGCGCTTTCTAGAGATCTCCAATTCACCACTTCCTCTCAGACCTCTGGGATGTTGGCTCTTCTGCTCCCTCCCCCATAGCCTCTGAGCCTCACACATCCCTACCATCTCTTCAGATCTTAACTTAGCTATCACTTCCTTTGGAAGTCTCTGCTGACCCCAAGCTCAAGTTAGACGTGTTTTCTATCAGTCCCTGAGCACCTTGAGTTGTCCTGTCCCAGTGTTATAATTACCTGATGACCTATCTCCACCTGTCTGTAAGCCCCACTCACAACATGATTTGCTCTCACTCCTGCTGTGCTCATAGCACTCAATGCAGTGCTGAGTTTATAGAAGATGCCTATTAAGTGCAGCTTGAATAATGTACGCATGAACAAGAAAAATAAAATCCTTAAATGATCTTCCATAAGTCGCCACCAGCAATGCAAGTTCTTAGGATTGCGCTCTGCTATGGATTGGTTATCTTTTTATAATGTGTTTAGTTTGGCCTGGATATGCTGATCAAAATAAATCCACTCTCAGTTTTGTAATAACTGACAAACACACTGAGGCTATATATTTCCTGAATTTAAAAAGAAGCGAAGAAACCTCTTACAGGGTGTTATTAGGAGCTTTCCCTTCATAAGTAGGCAAAATGCTATATACAATGCTATACGTAAAAAGGCATTATTTTATTTATTTCCACTCATATTTCAGATTATGGAAAGATGGTACAAGATGTGTTTGAAACTGTAATTTATTTCTAAAAACTCATATTAGAAACTAAAATTACATCCTAACACTTTTACCCAGCATGAGATAAGTTCATAAACAATAAGGTGGTAGCAATGAGAAAAGGAAGAAGATGTTCTCAACCATACGTGGGTTTACAGCAGAGTCAAATCCAACCCACGGACTTGGTTTGTTTGGTCTGTGCAATGTCTTAGATATTTATGAAGTATTTAAAAATCGGAGGATTTCATATAAAATGCACAACTTTGGCTCTTCAGAAATAACAGATATGGGTAAATATTCTGTGTCTGGAGCTACACAACTGGTCCCTTACACAAGACATCACTATTATGGTTCCCCATCCTCCTTTTTCCCCCAAAGTGATAGAGGCTCTTTCAGCCTATTATTTGATGAGCCTCTACATTTGTGATCTCTGAATTAATATTTTGTGAGTAAAAATACAACATCACTTTGATTGCATGAGCTAAAGTACAATTATGAGGAAACTGGAAGCAGTCAATTCAAAGAGGGCTTTATGAGTCCCACAAACCAACAGAGTAAGAAAGGGGACTAGAAGGAGAACAAGAAGTTGTTACTACAGGAAAATCACAATTACTACCAAAGAAGAATAGACTGAAATGAAATTATATCCATTTCACATTGTTCATCTCAAAGCTCCAACGAGAACCACTAGGTGGAATAGGAACCCCTTAAGGTTACCAGCACAGGACTTTCTTTTCACATTGTTTCAAACATAGATTCATTGACTGAAAGATCTAAATAGACTCTGGAGGACATTTAGTCCAACTGATGCACTTTTCTCAGGTAAAATTTTGTGGCCCAGAGAGACTGTCAAAAGCCATACAATTTGGTACATCACTTCCCCTCTCTAGCCCCTATTTCTCCAATTCATTCTCAGAGACTGATAAAAAATGTCAGGTAGGCATTAAACGTCTGATATTTATATCCTAGGAAAATGAGAAAAAAAGAAACAAAATGGACTTATTCAAGGTAGCAAGCTGGGCCAAGAGCCATATCTCTGATTCCCAAACCATTATGCCAGGCTTCTACCCATAAAACTGCAGAGATTAATGTCTGCCAGAACTACAGGCAATGCTCGTGACGGCCTGATAGCCCCTACCCACAACGCACAAACAAAAGGACTGAATGCGGAGGGGGGGCAATTATCAGGGAGGGAAGCTAAAGCATGAATCTCAGAGCAAATTAATCCAAATAATATTTCATATTGACAAGGCTGTAAGGAAACAGATAGACTCATACTCTATGAGGTCAGATGTTATAGGGGTGGGAAAGGAGATTGGTCAAAATCTATCAAAAGTTAAAATATTTCTCATGACAGGAAGCTTCAAGATGGAGGAAGAGTAAGACGCGGAGATCACCTTCCTCCCCACTAATATATCAGAAATACATCTACATGTGGAACAACTCCTACAGAACACCTACTGAACGCTGGAAGAAGACCTCAGACCTCCCAAAAGGCAAGAAACTCCCCACGTACCTGGGTAGGGCAAAAGAAAAAAGAAAAAACAGAGACAAAAGAATAGGGACGGGACCTGCACCTCTGAGATGGAGCTGTGAAGGAGGAAAGGTTTCCACACACTAGAAGCCCCTTCGTGGGCAGAGACTGCAGGTGGCAGAGGGGGGAAGCTTCGGAGCCCCGGAGGAGAGCACAGCAACAGGGGTGCGGAGGGCAAAGCGGAGAGATTCCCGCACGGAGGGTCAGTGCCGACCACCACTCACCAGCCCGAGAGGCTTGTCTGCTCACCCACCGGGGCGGGCAGGGGCTGAGAGCTGAAGCTTGGGCTTCGGTCAGAGCGCAGGGAGAGGACTGGGGCTGGTGGAGTGAACAAAGCCTGCAGGGGGTTAGTGCACCACGGCTAGCCGGGAGGGAGTCCAGGGAAAAGTCTGGACCTGCCGAAGAGGTAAGACACTTTTTCTTGCCTCTTTGTTTCCTGGTGCGCAAGGAGAGGGGATTAACAGCGCCGCTGAAAGGAGCTCCAGAGACGGGCGCGAGCCGCAGCTATCAGCGCAGACCCCAGAGACAAGCATGAGACGCTAACGCTGCCGCTGCTGCTGCTGCCACCAAGAAGCCTGTGTGCAAGCACAGGTCACTATCCACATGTCCTTTCCCGGGAGCCTGTGCAGCCCGCCACTGCCAGGGTCCCGTGATCCAGGGACAACTACCCCAGGAGAGCACACGACGCACCTCAGACTGGTGCAATGTCACGCTGCCCTCTGCCGCCGCAGGCTCGCCCCACATCCGTACCCCTACCTCCCCCTGGGCCTGAGTGAGCCAGAGCCCCAGAATCAGCTACTCCTTTAACCCCGGCCTGTCTGAGCAAAGAACAGACGCCCTCAGGCGACCTACACACAGAGGCGGGTCCAGATCCAAACCTGAATCCCAAGAGCTTTGCGAATAAAGAAGAGAAAGGGAAATCTCTCCCAGCAGCCTCAGGAGCAGCGGATTAAATCTCCACAATCAACTTGATGTACTGTGCATGTCTGGAATACCTGAATAAACAAGGAATCATCCCAAATTGAGGGGGTGGACTTTGGGAGCAACAATACATTTTTTTTTTCCTTTTTTCTCCTTCTGTGAGTGTGTATATGTATGTTTCTGTGTGTGATTTTGTCTGTATAGCTTTGCTTTTACCATTTGTCCTAGGGTTCTGTCTGTCCATTTTTGTTTTGTTTTGTTTTATTACTTAAAAATTTTTTTTCTTAATTATTTATTTTAATAACTCCCTTTTATTATGAGCCATGTGAAGGACAGGCTGTTGTTGCTCCAGCCAGGTGTCAGGGCTGTGGCATTGAGGTGGGAGAGCCAAGTTCAGGACACTGGTCCACAACAGACCTCCCAGCTCCATGTAATATCTAACGGCGACAATCTCCCAGAGATCTCCACCTCAACACCAGCACCCAGCTTCACTCAACGACCAGTAAGCTACAGTGCAGGACACCCTATGCCAAACAACTAGCAAGACATGAACACAACCCCATCCATTAGCACAGAGGCTGCCTAAAATCATAAGGCCACAGACACCCCAAAACACACCACCAGACGTGGACCTGCCCACCAGAAAGACAAGATCCAGCCTCATCCACCAGAACACAGGCACTAGTCCCCTCCACCAGGAAGCCTACACAACCCACTGAACCAACCTTAGCCACTGGGGACAGACACCAAAAACAATGGAAACTACAAACCTGCAGCCTGCAAAAAGGAGACCCCAAACACAGTAAGTTAAGCAAAATGAGAAGACAGAGAAACACACCACAGATAAAGGAGCAATGTAAAAACCCACCAGACCTAACAAATGAAGAGGAAATAGGCAGTCTACCTGAAAAAGAATTCAGAATAATGATAGTAAAGATGATCCAAAATCCTGGAAATAGAATGGAGAAAATACAAAAAACGTTTAACAAGGACCTAGAAGAACTGAAGAGCAAACAAACAGAGATGAACAACACAATAAGTGAAATTAAAAATTCTCTAGAAGGGAGCAAGAGCAGAATAACTGAGGCAGAGGAACAGATAAGTGACCTGGAAGATAAAATACTGGAAATAACTACTACAGAGCAGAATAAAGAAAAAAGAATGAAAAGAATTGAGGACAGTTTCAGAGACCTCTGGGACAATATTAAACGCACCAACATTCGAATTATAGGGGTCCCAGAAGAAGAAGAGAAAAAGAAAGGGACTGAGAAAATATTTGAAGAGATTATAGTTGAAAACTTCCCTAACATGGAAAAGGAACTAGATAATCAAGTCCAGGAAGCACAGACAGTCCCATATAGGATAAATCCAAGGAGAAACATGCCAAGATGCATATTAATCAAACAATCAAAAATTAAATACAAAGAACAAATATAAAAAGCAGCAAGGGAAAAAAAACAAGAAACACATAAGGGAATCCCCATAAGGTTAACAGCTGATCTTTCAACAGAAACTCTGCAAGCTAGAAGGGAGTGGCAGGATATATTTAAAGTGATGAAAGAGAAAAACCTACAACCAAGATTACTCTGCCCAGCAAGGATCTCATTCAGATTTGATGGAGAAATTAAAAGCTTTACAGACAAGCAAAAGCTAACAGAATTCAGCACCACCAAACCAGCTTTACAACAAATGCTAAAGGAACTTCACTAGGCAGGAAACACAAGAGAAGAAACAGACCTACAATAATAAATCCCAAACAATAAGAAAATTGTAATAGGAACATACACATCAATAGGTACCTTAAATGTAAATGGATTAAATGCTCCAACCAAAAGACATAGACTGGCTGAATATATACAAAAACAAGACCCGTATAGATTCTGTCCACAAGAGACCCACTTCAGACCTAGGGACACACACAGACTGAAAGTGAGAGGATGGAAAAAGATATTCCATGCAAATGGAAATCAAAAGAAAGATGGAGTAGCAATTCTCATATCAGACAAAATAGACTTTAAAACAAAGACTATTACAAGAGACAAAGAATGACACTACATAATGATCAGGGGATCAATTCAAGAAGAAGATATAACAATAGTAAATATTTATGCCCCGAACATAGGAGCACCTCAATACATAAGGCAAATGCTAACAGCCATAAACGGGGAAATCGACAGTAACACAATCATAGTAGGGGACTTTAACACCCCACTTTCACCGATGGACAGATCATCCAAAATGAAAATAAATAAGGAAACACAAGCTTTAAATGATGCATTAAACAAATGGACTTAATTGATATTTATAGGACATTCCATCCAAAAACAACAGAATACACATTCTTCTCAAGTGCCCATGGAACATTCTCCAGGGTCACAAATCAAGCCTTGGTAAATTTAAGAAAATTGAAATCATATCAAGTATCTTTTCTGACCACGACGCTATGAGACTAGATATCAATTACAGGAAAAAATCTGTAAGAAATACAAACACATGGAGGCTAAACAACACACTACTTAATAACCAAGAGATCACTGAAGAAATCAAAGAGGAAATCAAAAAATACCTAGAAACAATGTCAATGAAAACACAACGACCCAAAACCTATGGGAGGCAGCAAAAGCAGTTCTACGAGGGAAGTTTATAGCTATACAAGCCTACTTTAAGACACAAGAAACATCTCAAATAAACAACCTAACCTTGCACCTAAAGCAATTAGAGAAAGAAGAACAAAAAAAACCCCAAAGTGAGCAGAAGGAAAGAAATCATAAAGATCACAACAGAAATAAATGAAAAAGAAATGAAGGAAACGATAGCAAATATCAATAAAACTAAAAGCTGGTTCTTTGAGAAGATAAACAAAATTGATAAACAATTAGCCAGACTCATCAAGAAAAAAAGGGAGAAGACTCAAATCAATAGAATTAATATGAAAAAGGAGAATTAACAACTGACACTGCAGAAATACAAAGGATCATGAGAGATTACTACAAGCAACTATATGCCAATAAAATGGACAACCTGGAAGAAATGGACAAATTCTTAGAAATGCACAACCTGCCAAGACTGAACCAGGAAGAAATAGAAAATATGAACAGACCAATCAACAAGCACTGAAATTGAAACTGTGATGAAAAATCTTCCAGCAAACAAAAGCTCAGGACCACATGGCTTCACAGGCGAATTCTATCAAACATTTAGAGAAGAGCTAACACCTATCCTTCTCAAACTCTTCCAAAATATAGCAGAGGGAGGAACACTCCCAAACTCATTCTACGACGCCACCATCACTTTGATACCAAAATCAGACAAAGATGTCACAAAGAAAGAAAACTACAGGCCAATATCACTGATGAACATTGATGCAAAAATCCTCAACAAAGGATCTAGCAAGCAGATCCAACAGCACATTAAAAGGATCATACACTATGATCAAGTGGGGTTTATCCCAGGAATGCAAGGATTCTTCAATATACACAAATCAATCAACGTGATATACCATATTAACAAACTGAAGGAGAAAAACCATATGATCATCTCAATAGATGCAGAGAAAGATTTCAACAAAATTCAACACCCATGTATGATAAAAACCCTCCAGAAAGTAGGCATAGAGGGAACCTTCCTCAACAAAATAAAGGCCATATATGACAAACCCACAGCCAACATCGTCCTCAACAGTGAAAAACTGAAACCATTTCCACTAAGATCAGGAACAAGAAAAGCTTGCCCACTCTCACCACTATTATTCAACATAGTTTTGGAAGTTTTAGCCACAGCAATCAGAGAAGAAAAAGAAATAAAAGGAATCCAAATCGGAAAAGAAGAAGTAAAGCTGTCACTGTTTGCAGATGACATGATACTATACACAGAGAATCCTAAAGATGCTACCAGAAAACTACTAGAGCTAATCACTGAATTTGGTAAAGTAGCAGGATACAAAATTAATGCACAGAAATCTCTTGCATTCCTACAGACTGATTAAAAACCTGAAAGTGAAACCCTCCCATTTACCATTGCAACAAAAAGAATAAAATATCTAGGAATAAACCTACCTAAGGGGACAAAAGACTGTATGCAGAAAACTATAAGACACAGAAGAAAGAAATTAAAGATGATACAGACAGATGGAGAGATAGACCATGTTCTTGCATTGGAAGAAGCCACATTGTGAAAATGACTCTACTACCCAAAGCAATCTACAGATTCAATGCAATCCCTATCCAACTACCACTGGCATTTTTCACAGAACTAGAAGAAAACATTTCACAATTTGTATGGAAACACAAAAGACCCCGAAGAGCCAAAGCATTCTTGAAAAAGAAAAACAGAGCTGGAGGAATCAGGCTCCCTGACTTCAGACTATGCCACAAAGCTACAGTAATCAAGACAGTATGGTACTGGCAAAAAAACAGAAATATAGATCAATGGAACAGGATACAAAGCCCAGAGATAAAGCCACACACATATGGTCACCTTATGTTTGATAAAGGAGGCAAGAATCTACAGTGGAGAAAAGACATCCTCTTCCATAAGTGGTGCTGGGAAAACTGGACAGCTACATGTAAAAATGAAATTAGAACACTCCCTAACACCATACACAAAAATAAACTCAAAATGGATTAAAGACCTAAATGTAACGCCAGATACCATCAAACTCTTAGAGGAAAACATAGGCAGAACACTCTATGACATCAATCAAAACAAGATCCTTTTTGACCCACCTCCTAGAGAAAAGGAAATAAAAACAAAAATAAACCAATGGGACCTAATGAAAGTTAAAAGCTTTTGCACAGCAAAGGAAACCATAAACAAGATGAACAGACAACCCCCAGAATGGGAGGAAATATTTGCAAATGAAGCAACTGACAAAGGATTAATCTCCAAAATATACAAGCAACTCATGCAGCTCAGTATCAAAAAAACAAACAACCCAATCCAAAAATGGGCAGAAGACCTAAATAGACATTTCTCCAAAGAAGATATACAGATTGCCAACAAACACATGAAAGAATGCTCAATATCATTAATCATTAGATAAATGCAAATCAAAACTACAATGAGAGACCACCTCACACCGGCGAGAATGGGCATCATCAAAAAATCTACAAACAGTAAATGCTGGAGAGGGTGTGGGGAAAAGGGAACCCTCTTGCACTGTTGGTGGGAATGTAAATTGATACAGCCACTGTGGAGAACAGTATGGAGGTTCCTTAGAAAACTACAAATAGAACTACCATACGACCCAGCAATCCCACTACTGGGCATATACCCTGAGAAAACCATAATTCAGACAGAGGCATGTACCAGAATGTTCATTGTAGCTCTATTTACAATAGCCAGGACATGGAAGCAACCTAAGTGTCCCTTGACAGATGAATGGATAAAGAAGATGTGGCACATATATACAATGGAATACTTCTCAGCCATAAAAAGAAACAAAACTGAGTTATTTGTAGTGAGGTGGATGGACCTAGAGTCTGTCATACAGTGAAGTCAGTCAGAAAAAGAAAAACAAATAGCATATGCTAACACATATATATGGAATCAAAAAAGAAAAGAAAAGAAAAGAAAATGGCCAGCGGAACCTAGGGGCAAGACGGGAATAAAGATGCAGACCTACTAGAGAACGGACTTGACATATGGGGAGGAGGAAGGGTAAGCTGGGACAAAGTGAGAGAGTGGCATGGATGTATGTACACTACCAAAAGTAAAATAGATACCTAGTGGGAAGCAGCCGCATAGCACAGGGAGATTAGCTCAGTGCTTTGTGACCACCTAGAGGGGTGGGATAGGGAGGGTGCGAGGGAGGGAGACGCAAGATGGAAGAGATATGCGGACATATGTATATGTATAACTGATTCACTTTGTTATAAAGCAGAAACTAACACACCATTGTAAAGCAATTATACTCCAATAAAGATGTTAAATATATATATATATATATTTCTCATAGCCCCTGAACCAACATCTCTCCCAGGAATTCACAGACACAGATGCAGAAATAAGGAAAGATACATTACCAAAAATGTTCTCTTCAATGTTCTTAATAAACAGTGAAAAACTTGATACCAGCCAAAGAGCCCATTCCTTGTGTTCTGGTTAAATAAAATATGGCACATTCATATAACAAACGAATTGCAGAGCCATTAAAATGAATGCAATAATTCTACTATAAGTAGTAATATTGAAATGCCTAAGATATACTTAGTGGGAAAAAAAAAACATCAAGTTGAAAGTAGTCTGTATTTAAAAGGGGAGTGGAGGGGTGGATATACTCCACAAGCTATGTTACCTGTGCGAAATGACACTGGGCTCAGCAGATGAAGTGTGGGCAGAATGGGAGTTTACTTTACTCATATATTTATTATTGTTTAATGTTTTTATCTAGATATCTAGTATTTTATATTATAATTGTAGGTAATAAAAAATCATTTAAAAAATTTTCAAAATCCTTTTGTTCTCTACTCTCTTCTTAGGTGGGCATCTCTTTAACAAACTACTTATTCATTCATTCAACTAACATTTAGTAAATGCCTGTGATGTGTTTGTGACTATCCAACCTTGGAAGTCATACTATGTGTAGGTTAGCTATGCAGTAGACAAGCATCCAAAACCAACTCCATATTGCTTGGTATGACGTGCCTAGAGAAAAGTTTTGATAAGTACAATTCCTAGCTCTGCTTCTCAAAGTTAAGATAAAGCAACTGAACCAAAAATAAATAAGTATCCTTGCCAGGCCCTTCCCCAGCCTTTCCCAAAAATTCTTTGATGGAGTCTTGGAAGGAAAGAAGGTAATGAGAAATTAGGTTCTGTTTGCCCTTCCTCCATTCATATACAGCAGCTCTGGGGAAACGGACTAGCCAGAAAGCAAACTGCTCCTGACAAAGGGGAAGGGGAAGGAAGAGGTGGAAATGGCAGGAAATCAGTCTATATATAAGTGGGGTCCCAATGTGAGACTGCTGGGTACCATTTTGGTTATTCACATGATGCTCATTTCTTTCCCAATGAATCACCTCATAAAAACCAAGGTAAGTGATGGGCCTACAACCAGGTGATGACTGATCAAACCCACAGCTAGCCACACCTATCCTCTGCCCAGATCACAGTCCTAACCTACCCTGGTGTGGGAGACTGGGCAACTGATGTGTTTGTATCTTTTTCGCCTTTCCTGCTACTTCAATAAATGAACAGATTTCTTTTTCCCTTTTGAGCACCTGAAGTACTGCTCAGTTTAATGGAAATGTGCGGTAAGCTACCTTCGGCACACTGAGGTGGCCTCCTGCCAACAGTCCTGGAACATTCTAGAGAATGTTCAGCAACAGCACAGACAGTGGCGTCTCCAAGAAGAATCTTACCTAGATCCTCACTTTAAGTAAAACTTCTACACGCAAGGGGATGAGAAGAAACACACAAGTTACCTTTACTACCACAGATCTGCATAAGTGTCATGAAAGAGTAATAAATGAACAACTGAAATACTGAGGCAATGAAGAGGAAGGAGAGATAACTCCCAACTGGAGCAAAGTGTGGAATCTCATAAGATAGGTATCATACGAGTCACTCCAGAAGAGCCTATGGATGTGCTATGAGGAGATGGAACATTCTAAGCTCAAGGAACTTGAGTGTAGGGAAAGAACAACACTCATAAATAGGGAAATATTATGTAGTTTATTTTGGCTGAAAAAGAAGATGTCTGAAGAAAAGTAATGGAGACAAGGTTAGAGACAAAGGTTTGGGTCCTCACAGCTTTTGTATATTATTGTATACAAAAAAGGGGGGAGGGTGAAAGAGGACCTGCACTTCTCAAAGATTCAGAAATAGAATGAGCTGCCATCTGAAAAGAGGGAATCCTTTCACATAAAACTAACTTCTTGAATGTACTATTCTAGTGACAGTTTGACAGAACAGCTGTTAATGGACAGAAACTAGATTACTAACTGCCATTCTAGCTCAGTGACATAACAGTGTCACCAAAGGGGAAAAGAATAATTCTCATTTTTTCAGAAAAATTAATATAGGTATTATATTAACTGAAATGGAAATGTACATGTCTAATAAAAGGTTAGCACTGAGTGGTGCCTGTTACTTGTCATATAAATAACATAACTTACTACAACAAGTCTTCCGAGGTTTGTTGGGAATGTATTCAAATGAGTGGCACCAGAAAAGAAAGCTAGCAAAAACAATCTCCACTCGCCTACACATTGTACATTTGAAATTGGATGTATTATTTCCTGCTAGTTTTAAATTACCACTTCATTCTTGAAGAAAAATGGATTACAAAAGGAATTCAAAAAGGAGCCCACTCAATTTTTGGATGGAAATTTCCCCTAGAAAATAATGTTTCCATTTAATGCTTTTAAAAGATGAAGAATATAACAAAACCTTAAGAATAAGTGGGATAAAAACACTGATGTCAAAAAATGTTTAACCAGATTTACTTAAAGTAATTTCTATCATTTAAATACCTTAAAATATGGAATACATGGCTTTAAGGCACAGAGATGTAATGCAATACTTGCTTATAAAATGTCACGTGAATTTATTCATTCACTCAATGAATGTTTATTGAGTGACTACTACATGAGAGGCACTGGAGACACAGCAGTGAGCAACAGACAAAATGAGCAAAACTTCTGCCTTCATGATGCTTGTATTCTGTCGGGGAGAGAAAACGAAGAGAATAAAGAACAAGAAAAAGGGGAAACG
Organism: Monodon monoceros; assembly: GCF_005190385.1. Taxonomy (NCBI): domain Eukaryota; kingdom Metazoa; phylum Chordata; class Mammalia; order Artiodactyla; family Monodontidae; genus Monodon; species Monodon monoceros. The sequence goes on from NW_021703776.1 coordinate 50,942,823, forward strand.
TGTAAAATATGTAGTTTGTTAGAGTGTGATAAGCGCTAAGGAGAAAAACGAAAGGACCTTAAATGGCTCTGAGACTTTCTCAGCCATCATTTGTTGACTTCAGAGAGGGCTAAGATCACATGAACCACGATCTAGAGCTCAGAAATGAAAACTGGTCATCATTCCTAACATCTCTTTGCAAATTTGTGCAAATAGAATATAAACGTAGGCCAGAAAACAGAGCATTTCCTATCTAGAAGTTCTGAGAAGATGATCTGACTTCATCCTTCATTTTCAAGGAGAGACCAAAACCCAGCACAGGAATTTAGAATCCTTGACTCTTAACTTTAAGACCTGTACTCTTTTCACTATCTGTTCTAGATGAACACAATATGAGCTGAAAGGGAGCTTTTGGATGATTTAGACCAAGCTCTTCATTTTGTAGATTAAAACTTGAGATCCTGGGAAGTTAAATCCCTTGGCCAAAGTCAGGGTTTACTGAAAACACATTTCAAACTCACTTCTCCTAGCATCACCTCCTGACTATGCTTCCACAGGCCCACTCCCTCCAGGCTCCAGGATTAATTGCCTGTGCAATTAGCAATTAAAGTGCTTTTCTACTTTTTCAAAATCTTTCTGAATGAGCTTGCAGAGCCTGGCATTGCTCTGTTGCTCTGTTATATGCCAGTTGCGGAGGGTACTCCAAGGCTCAATGGGAATTTTTTTGAAAAACCCATTACATTTTTTTTTCTTTCACTTTGTTTTTATTATTTTTTTTAACATCTTTACTGGGGTATAATTGCTTTACAATGGTGTGTTAGTTTCTGCTGTATAACAAAGTGAATCAGCTATATATACGTATATCCCCCCATATCTCCTCCCTCTTGCATCTCCCTCCCACCCTCCCTATCCCACCCCTCTAGGTGGTCACAAAGCACTGAACTGATCTCCCTGTGCTATGAGGCTGCTTCCCACTAGCTATTTTACATTTAGTAGCGTATATATGTCCATGCCACTCTCTCACTTTGTCCCAGCTTACCCTACCCCCTCCCCATGTCCTCAAGTCCATTCTCTAGAAGGTCTGGGTCTTTATTCCTGTCCTGCCCCTAGGTTCTTCATGACCTTTTTCTTTTTTTTTAGATTCCATATATATATGTTAACATACGGTATTTGTTTTTCTCTTTCTGACTTACTTCACTGTATGACAGACTCTCGGTCCATCCACCTCACTACAAATAACTCAATTTCATTTCTTTCTATGGCTGAGTAGTATTCCGTTGTATATATGTGCCACATCTTCTTTATCCATTCAACTGTCGATGGACACTTAGGTTGCTTCCATGTCCTGGCTATTGTAAACAGAGCTGCAATGAACATTCTGGTACATGCCTCTTTCTGAATTATGGTTTTCTCAGGGTATATGCCCAGTAGTGGGACTGCTGGGTTGTATGGTAGTTCTATTTTTAGTTTTCTAAGGAACCTCCATACTGTTCTCCATAGTGACTGTATCAATTTACATTCCCACCAACAGTGCAAGAAGGAAAAACCCATTACATTTTAAACTACAAAACCACAATCATAACTTGGTAGCTCTCTGAAAAGAGAGTGGAAACTCTTACCTTTTCTTGACTAAAAGTTTTCAAGATGCCATAACAATAGAAGATTGATAATGGGATATAGTTCTGTAAAAATTACACTATCTTATACATGTCATAGTCAAAAACTTCATTACCTGAGGCAGAAATAATATAGGAGCCAAACAGATTTATTCCAGGCTATTGGGTCTTCCTATCCCATGCCTTCACAAGGATTTTTCTCCCTCTGATCAGGAGGTGGGCTTTGGCTTCCATACCAGAAAGTTCCTGACAGACTCTCCTGGCTCTCTCATGCACAGGGGACCTCTTCATCTCCAGGGAACTGCGCTTCTGCTTCAGGCAGCCTCCCCTACCATCTGAGTCCACACAGATCCCCTGTCACCATCCCAGCACTAAGGAGGCCAGAGTTTCCGTCACTTTCACATCCAGATGCTTTTCATTCAAGAATATGTTTAGATATGCTGCTTTTCCTAACAAACGTCATGCTTAAAATTCAGAGTCATACAAATATCTCTATATATAGCTCATATATATATATACACACATATATATGTATACATATATATGTGTGTGTATATATATATATATGAGATATATATATAGTCATTCTACTCAGGTGGAGATAGTTAATTCCTAGGGGCTTAAGAATGTCACCATCAATTAACTTTAGAGAATAAAATAACCACATCATTCATCAATTTTCTGAGAAAGCTGCAAAATTAATCTTATAGTATCAAGATAAATCACTACTTTTAAAATTGAAACTTGCATCTCTCTGTGTGACAAGTACATATGACTTACATTAAACTAAAAATGTACTTTTTGAAGGAAAAAAGGACTGAGACTAATGACCACTGAGCTGAAATATTAGGGCTGAAAGAGAAATAGCATTATTTGGTGTCAACTTTTTGGCTTATATCAAATGCCTATGACCTCTAACCAAATATCAGCAGCTCCCGTTCTTGATGAAGAAAATATATGTTTAAGGAGCTATTACAATTTGTCTCACCTACTTAAAACAAGCAAGCTAAGTAATCAGCAGCAGAACACGCCTTACAATACAATAATAATGCCTTGGTCCAATAAAACCAAGTGGGAAAATTACCATCGCTGCGAAAAATCTCTCCAATAAAAGCAACATTAGCGATAAGGCTGTTTGGTTTTCCTGTGAAAGTTCTGTGCTACGAGCCAGCAATGTCACGACACTTCTTCCCTCAGATCTTCATCCAACGCAGACACTAACAGAAGGATTAACGGGTTTACAAGGTAGGGTTTCAGGTCCTAACTGTTATCTTCTGGTTAGCCACTTGTTAACTGTGATACCAGCTTTTATTAGAGAGTGCCAATTGTGTGCGTGTGTGTGTGTGTGCGAGTGCATGTACAGACACACACAGATATGTGTGTTTAACTGTCAGATTGTGTCTAACACAGTCTGATTCTTCCGAGTGAGAAACTTCTTTTTGTTCCAAAAGCCTTTTCTAGCAGCTACTGCTTTCTCTAATTTGTGTCACTTGTTTCTAACTCCCTTCCTTTCTGCCTTCATTTTCCTTAGCTGTATTACCAAGTATTAGCTGGCCCTCCACTCTCAATTCCTTCTTTTGCACAGCTCACTATTAAGTGAGCATTTCTCTCCTTAAGCTGGCTTCTTTCAAACTCTTCACAGAGTCCCCTGGTTGCCTAGTGGTTAGGATTCTGGGCTTTCACTGCTGTGGGCTGGGTTTAATCCCTGGCCAGGGAACGGAGATCCCACAAGCCAAAAAAAAAAGGAACCAGCAAACTCTTCACAAAGCCCTAACATTATTGCCAAAACATCAAATGATTGTTTTGTAGGATCAAAATGGCATCTTGTAAGAAAATACATAATAAAAGGTGCTAAATTTGGCTAGTACACAACTACTAATTAGAACTATAATAAGTCAAAAGAACTAGGGTGGGATAGATCTGAATTTTAGGCTCTGGTCTCTGCTAGCTTATGACCTTGCTAAAGTTCTTCCTCATCTCTAACAGAGTATAATAATATCTATATCACAAGACTACTACACAGGCTACCTGAAGACATGGGAAACACCTAGCACAGTACCCAGTATGGAGTGGGCACTCTGTAAAAATTAGTTTCCTCCTTCCTATAAGCAGGTGTCTGGAACTACCACAGGTATAAGAAGTACCCTCAACTAACCACAATCCAGCTTCTAATCCTTCCAGCTCCCTTCGTTCCACTAAGAAAAGCTGATAGCATAATTTTCATTATGTACAATGAAAATACCATTACCCCACCAGAAATTTCACATGTAAGTGCTACTGTGGGTGAAGTTCCGTAACAGAGGCAACTAAGCAACATGTTCGGCTACCAACAAAAATGTAACAAAATTCTATAATACTTTCATTTTTAAATAATGGACTTTATATTTTAGAGTAGTTTTCGGTTTATAGAAAAATTGAGCAGAATGTTCAGAGGCTTCCTGTAGACCCCTTCTTCTCCCCCAACTTCCCACAACTTCTCCTATTATTAACATCTTGCATTAGTGGGCTACATTTGTTACAACTGATGAACTACTATTGAGTATCATTATAAATTAAGGTCCATAGATCACATTCACTCTTGTGTTGCACATTCTGTGGGTTTTGACAAATGTGTCCACCATTACAGTATCACACAGAATAGTTTCACTACCCTAAAAATCCCCTGTGCCTTTAACTTTTAAAATAAGAATATGTTTTACTCTACTTATGAAAGTAAAATATAGTCACTGCAAAAAAAATTTTTTTCAACAATTTCAGAAGGTAAAAAAGCAAAAAGATCCATCATAATCCCAGCTGGTATATAACCATAATTAAGTGCCTTTCTGCCTTTTTTTCCTATATGCCACCATATATGTATGTAGGTGTAGGGTGTGTGTGTGTGTGTGTGTGTGTGTGTGTGTGTGTGTGTGTGTGTG
>NW_021703776.1:50947342-51118361 GCF_005190385.1 Monodon monoceros
TGTGTGTGTGTGTGTGTGTGTGTGTGTGTGTGTGTGTGTGTGTGTGTACGTACTCTCTTGTATATTCTCTTTATTCACTGTACGTTAAACAGACATAATGTCTATAAAAAAGGAAAGGAAAATTCCTCAGAATTTCTACAGTCTTGGTTAAATCTCTCAAAGGAGACCAGCTGTAGTCCTTCAGTATATGAGAATCCATTTGTTAAGTGGCCTGACTCAGTCACAACTCTTCAGAGCTTCTGCACCGTCCTACCTTGACCTCAGGCCACAAATTTCCATGTTGTTTCCAATTCCCTAACCCACCAGCCCTACCTCAACAAAGCAAGGGATAAGACAGACCACAGTTAAAAGACAAGGAGTTATTTCAAGTCCTGTCCTTCCTGCCTTCCTAAGTCTTAATATATCAAAAGGTGTTTATAATTAATTTTAGGAGAGTGCCCTGTTCTGGTTGTTCTGCTGGATACTTTTGGCAAATCACTATAAGGCTTTAAAGAAAACTAAAAGCCTTCTTATATTTTTATTTTTAAGGATCATAAACTTTCCAAACTTTACAGTTCAAGTGACAGGTAAGACTTGAGTTCCGATCATCCCTTCGTTCTTGAAAATCACTCTGTCAATCTACCCAGTGGGGGTAACTGCACTCGCTATCTTTTTTACTCATTTAAAATAAAACAGGGCTTTGAAAGGAAGATAGGGAGCCGCTAGTCTAGAAGAGACAGGAGAAAAGAACATCTTAGCTTGAAAGACTGACAGCTTCCGGTGACAGTAAGAAGGTAATAAGACAGGCAGTCCTTCTTAGCAGGAAAATAGATGTAGCCTGTCCTCTGAAACAAGTTATTTCTAGCCTCTCATCCATCTATCCCAAAGTTTAAATGACAGCTTAACTCTCACCCTTCATTCTTTTTATATCTTTCCAGATGTCTATAGTAGGTACACAATAAGTATTGGCTGCATTGAACTGAATGTTCCAGCAAGCAAACCTGTGTGTCGGTACAGAAAGGAGGGATGAAGAATCACCATAACGCTAGGAAACAACTTCAAAAGGGGAAAAAATTCACTATCCACAAGGAACACATTTCACTTTGATTCTGAATGAAAACGGTGCATAGAACTCTACTGTCTATAATAAATTACATTTCAGTAAAACCAATGGTTTATGTTAGATACATAAAAGTAAGTGATGTTATTTGGAAGAAGTCTAAAAGATGACCAGAAAATACAAGTGTTTGTTTCTTACATGTAATACATAAGGTTTCTATCAGTACAAGACCTCTCTAAGACTCCTGAGGCACAAATCTGCCATTCGTTTCTGAATCTTGAGACATACCTTGCAGCAAGTAGAGACCATTAAAGTACTGCGCTCTAAGGAAATGAACAGTTGGGGTGGGAGGAAATAAGCAAATGGGCTTCCCCGCTTATGACCTTTGTTACTAGAAAGCTATCTTGCTGTGGATTCCACCACATTGGAAGAGCAAGTTCACTATGACTAATGAACTTCACCATAGGGAGGCAAGGGCATAAGCAGAGTGGGAAAAAGCACAGGGCTAGAACTCTGGAGGCTAAGCTATAGTCTCCATTCTATACTATTGGCTATGGAGTCTCGGGTAAGTCAGTGCACCTCTGAGACTTGATTCATTTCCTCACTTCTTAATATGAATGGGTGGGACCAGAGCTCAACATTTTTTTCATCCAAACTTTCTGCCAAACTTTCTCACTTGACTGCCAGCACATCTGTCACAGCCAAGGGAATTCTGATCAGTGTATGCTCTGTAATTTATATTATGGAAACAGGCACACTGCGCAGTAAGTCCTATTAGCAGTACCACCAAAATACATCCAGACTCCATTCACTTTTCCCCTTCTCCACACTATCACCCTAATTTAAACTACCAACATTTAAACTGACCAATATTTAAACTTCCTGGTCTACTAAAAATACAAATGCAAAGTAGTCTCTTAAAACTTAAATCTGGTTGTACCATTCCCCTGTAAACAAACAAACAAATCCTTCAATTTCTTCCCAATTACTCCAGTGGCTTCCCATTGCACTGATAATAAAGTCATAACTTTTTACACACAAGGTCCTACTTTACCTGACCTGTCCCTCTGCCTCATTCTCTACACTTTACCTCCAGCCTACTTGTTTTTTACTAATCTTCAAACAAATCAATCCATATTCAGACATATTCCTATTATTTTAACAAACTAAATCTATGTGATAAATCAAGGTTTTGTTCTCAGAGAACACCTATTAGCATCTTTGATTAATATATTTTTCAAAGTAATTTCTAGGAAGATACATTAATTATATATGCTAAGTAAGAGATACAAAGTAGAAATATGACCTCTAATTGATTCCATCTCATTTTCAGATCACTTGCTTATAAAAGCCCTTACATTAAAGCTTCATAAAATCACTGATCTTTTTAACCATAAGACTATCACAGGACAAACACCAACAACTAATAATTGATTTCATTACCACCGAGGGGTCTTTTAGTCACTGCCTGAACAGTTCATAATAAAGCAATTGGGTAAAATAGTCTCCACAGTTTTAAATTGTTGTTAAGATCACGGGAACTATTATGAAATATCCAAAGTTCACACTCTTAAGGAATTTGAAAGGAGATGCAACTTAAATCTATAAAACGTGGGGAGGAGTATTTATTTTCACAACAAAAACAAATTTAACCAAATGACTGGGTCTATTTTTAAGTCCTTCTTGAAAAACCTTACCAGCTTTGGGCGGGGCGGGGATATTAATACTTAAAAGTCTACTAAACAATATACATGCTTGGAAGCCAAACTAATGATTGACATACTAAACTAAATCTTGCTATACCAGTCAGACCATCTGGTACATTTCTACCCAAACTCTCTACCCCACGAATAAATCAAGGACACCCAAACCCATGCTGTCTTATCTAGACTTCCCTCCATTCACATCAATCAAATAAACAAAAAAATCAACTCCATTACATTGTTTAATTATGCCATTCATGTTCATTTTCATTTTCTAACTAGATAAAAGCATCTTGAATGCCGAGATTATTCCTTAAAATTCTTGTTCTGTCCCCAGAACAGTGGTTTCAAACTTCAAAACTTTACAAATGAGATCCCTTGTTCATAAACCTCAAAGATTCTGGTTCAGCATAGCTGGGGTGAGCCATGGAATCTGTGCAGAGCCATATTCCCATTTCCCCAAGGGATTCTGATGTGTGGGATGTTGGCGAATCAAAGCCACAGAGCCCTTACATTGCGCTCATATCATGGCCAGTTTCACAAGTTTTAGAAATGAGGTGGTTTCCAATATCAGTCGACTAATAGTTGGGAGGGAATCCCATCTTTATAGAACATGAAGGAGATCTGAAACGGAAATAAGCCTGTGAAATGGTAAGTGGTAGAGCCTGGTGATTGTGAGTCCCACAATCTCACTGCTCAGCTGCTTCTCCAGAGAAAAGACAAGGGCAGTGTTCAGAGCTAAGCACTGACATGGTGGATGACAAGGTGAGGGTAGGAGATGTGGGAAGCAGATGGCTAAGAGCACGAGAAGAGACTGTACAGGCACCACTGACAGCTCTAGAAAGTTCACCAAGTCCTAACCCATGCGACCTTTCTCATCTCCACTGACCACCCTAGGGATACTAGCCAGATACTAGCCCACTACTCTGAGTACCTTCCTCTAAAAGAACTTCTTCAAAGTCTTTTATATAAGCTCCTCTTCATGACCTACATTCTGAAGTGAAAGCATTTTTATCATACTTGATCTTAGGCCCATATCTGCTTAAGATAAAGTAGAGGAGAGTGCTTCATGCACTGTACAGCACTATTAAAACATAGGAGCTTATTTTATCCTCAATGACACTTCGATACTTAGCAACACATTCTTTTTTTTTTCATCTGAGGCGCTATTTTAAAAATTCAAATTTATTTAAGGGATTTTCAGGCATATATTTTAAGCACTGTTATCTTTTTTAAAATACTAGGTATTTTACTATAAACTACTCCGTATGTAAAGTGACTTTAAAAAAAAACTATAAATGGCAATGTCTAATGTACATTCCATGCTAAGGATGACAAGTTACTTTAGCAATTCTAAGTCCTCAAATAATTTCAAGTATTCCATTTTATTCTCAGCTTTGTGCTTACGCCACTAATTTTACTTCTGGTTTTTTTTATTATTTTTTTTAATTTTTTTGCGGTATGCGGGCCTCTCACTGTTGTGGTCTCTCCCGTTGCGGAGCACAGGCTCCGGACACGCAGGCTCAGCGGCCATGGCTCACGGGCCCAGCCACTCCGCGGCATGTGGGATCTTCCCGGACCGGGGCACAAACCTGTGTCCCCTGCATCGGCAGGCAGACTCTCAACCACTGCGCCACCAGGGAAGCCCTAATTCTGGTTTTATATAACATAAAACAGCACAAGAGGAAAATGAAATCCACCAGCTAAGGGCCCACTGACAAGTGTTTCAATTAGGCTCTCTTATGTGTAGCTTACAAAAGACTCCCTTCAGCCACTTCATCATTCAGGAGGGGTGCAAGCAGTGAGGGAGGTGGGGAGGAAGCTCACTGTCAGTAAGTAAGACATGGGGCTTCCCTGGTGGCGCAGTGGTTGAGAGTCCGCCTGCCGATGCAGGGGACACGGGTTCGTGCCCCGGTCCGGGAAGATCCCACATGCCGCGGAGCGGCTGGGCCCGTGAGCCATGGCCGCTGAGCCTGCGCGTCCAGAGGCTGTGCTCCGCAACGGGAGGGGCCGCAACAGTGAGAGGCCCGCGTACCGCAAAAAAAAATAAAATAAGTAAGACATGGTCAAGGAAATCTAAGACCAGGAATTGAAATGCCTCACAGAGACTTGAACCCAAATCAGTCCATCATTCACTCAATAAATATTTATCTAGTGTTTGCTATGCGTCAAGCCCTGGGGATGCAGCTATAACTCAAGACAGGCATAGCCCTTACTTTTATTGGGCTTTCATTCTAATGAGAAAGTAATTCATTCATTCATTCATTCATTCATTATGTTGTATTACAAGTGTTACTGAGCACTTACTGGTGCCAGGAACTATTCTAGGTGCTGGGGTTATAGTAATGAACTTGTAAACAATAAATGAATAAATAGACAGGACAATGCCAATTGCTGGTGAGGACTATGAATAAAAATTAATCAGTAAGAGACCATAGTGATGGGGACTACGGTACAGTGCCGGTGCCGGGGGAGTGAGGAGGGATAGGGAGGGAGTTGAAATCAGAAAGGGTGATCAGATGGTCAGATGTACTCCCTGAATACGTCTCTGAGGAGGTAATTTTTGATGTGAGGGACATGTTAATATTACAGAGTAGAGAGTCGCAGGAAGAGGCACAGTTAAGTACAAAGGTCCTGTGGGAGAACCTCAGGTCAAGGAATAGCAAGGAGGCCAGTCTGGCTAAGGACACTTATCGGACACGAGGCTGGAGAGAAGCCAGGATCTAGGACATATAGGTAAAGAATCTGGATTTCAGTCTATTACGATTAAAGCCATACGAGGGCTGACAGTGGTACCTATCTGATTTATGTTTTCAGATCAAGCCAACTGCTGTGTGGAAGACAGACGATGGACAGGAGTGGGGGTAACTGTGGAAGCAAAAACAAACAAATAAACAAGAAAAAAAACCACCAAGAGGCTATTTAACAATAGAGCTCAAGCTAGATATAACGACAGCTGAGGCGGTGGTGAGAAGCTGTTAGATTCCCGATCTGATCTGCAAGTGGAGCCAATAAAATTTATCAATGGACTAGATGTAGGAGGTGAGAGAAAGAGGCAAGTCAATCCTAATAACCTCATCTCAAAATTGTCCTTCACGATGAATCTTTTGTGAAAAGCCTTTAGTTGTATTTGAAATTCACCCTGCCACATTAATTTTTTTATTTTCATTTTTTATAAATTTATTTATTTGTTTATTTATTTTTGGCTGAGTTGGGTCTTTGTTGCTGCACGTGGGCTTTCTCTTGTTGCAACAAGTGGGGTCTACTCTTCGTTGCGGTGCGCGGGTTTCTCACTGCGGTGGCTTCTCTTGTTGCTGAGCACAGGCTCTAGGGCACGTGGGCTTCAGTAGCTGTGAAACGCGGGTTCAGTAGTTGTGGCTCACGGGCTCTAGAGTGCAGGCTCAGTGTTGTGGCACCACACGGGCTTAGTTGCTCTGCGGCATGTGGGATCTTCCCTGACCAGGGCTTGAACCCGTGTCCCCTGCATTGGCAGGTGGGTTCTTAACCACTGTGCCACCAGGGAAGACCCCTGCCACTTTTAGAACAATACATTTACATATAATATAAATGTCACACAAGACCTCAAATATCTGAACTCTAAAAGGATACTACTTTACCTTTCCTTACCATGATTCAAGGTCACTGTTTAGTCAGTGAGTCATTCAATAAGCAGATAAGTATCTCAGTCAGACATAGCTGGAAACTCAGCATAGCTGTCATGAGCCAGATTCTAGTGTTGTGGCTTGAGACAGACAGGTATGAGAGATACAGAGAATTCAGTAGTAGTAGATCAAAACAGCTTTAAGAGTTCTGACCTAACCAGACAAGAAAAGTATGAAAAGAATATAAAATTCCACAAGAAGTAGAAGAGATTAGCTGAAAGAAGTTAAGTGCCTCTCATTTGTAGGACTGCAGATTCAAATGAGGTAAAAGAATTATTTAAGAATAGAGACCTGGAATCCTCCAGGTGTGATACTGACTATACAAAATTGTGTAGCATGTCCTCCAGTGGCTAGGGAAGAATACCCGTGACATCCATGCCCTCCACCAGGTCTCAGACCTCTGGCTGGTAAATTACTTAAGTCGCTTTATATAATGAACCTGCTCTTCCTGGGATGACAACTCTAAATCACTCTGGGTGAGAAGAACTCCAGGAATGTTTAGTTTTAAATAGAGACACAGGACTTCCCTGGTGGCGCAGTGGTTAAGAATCCGCCTGCCAATGCAGGGGACACGGGTTCGACCCTGGTCCGGGAAGATCCCACATGCCGTGGAGCAACTAAGCCTGTGCGCCACAACTACTGAGCCTGCACTCTGGAGCCACGAGCCACAACTACTGAAGCCCACGCTCCTAGAGCCCATGCTCCGCAACAAGAGAAGCCACTGCAGTGAGAAGCCTGCACACTGCAATGAAGAGTAGCCTCCGCTCGCCACAACTAGAGAAAGCCCTCACGCAGCAAGGAAGACCCAATGCAGCCAAAAATTAATTAATTAATTAATTAAAAAATAAATAAATAGAGACACAATGATCAAGTCGAACCCACAGTATTAAAATCTCTGATGTTAAGTTTAGGAATCGTTGTGTAATCATCTGGACAAAGTTCAATATTTAGTTGATAAAATGTTTATTATGTTTAAGACAGTTTGATATATTAACAGACTATACTCGTAATTTCAAATTAATTTATTTTAAATTTGTGATTTTAAACTGAAAGGTGTAAGAGAATTTTCCTAGGTTCTCCTTAGTATTGGAATTCTTAAGATGAACTTTATAAATTTTGTATTATTGGGTTTATAAGAATAGTTTAGGTACTTTGAGAAGTTCTGGTTATTAGATCAAGGCACTCGAATGCTTAAAAAGAACAAAATACATTAAATTTATACATGCAATTTAAAAGTGTTTATGGGAATTTAATTAACTAGGTCTGTAATTGGGACTGATTAAGGCTGTTTATTAGTACTCCTCTCGATTGTTTCGAATGGTAACCAAGCAGGAAAACATCCTTCCAGCTTCTCCCCGAAGTCCGCTTACCCACTGGCAGGAGAAAGGCTGGAGTTTGCAAACTTTGCTGGACTCATACTTTAAAGTGAACAATCTTCCCCGCTCCCAGCATCCCACTCGCATAAGAATGGTGTGTTTATCTTGACTTTCATCTATATACTCAGTGTCTACTTGTTCTCTAGGTAAAAAAACTGAAGTACCCAAAGGAGTTGAAAACCTATGTCTGCACAAAATCCTGCACAAGAATGCCTCCAGCAACTTTATTCATAGTTGCCAAAAGTTGGAAGCAACTAAGATGTCCTTCAGTAGGTGAATGGTTAACTATATGTTATATCCATACAATGGAATATTATTTAGTGCTAAAAAGAAATGAGCAATCAAGTCCTGAAAAGGCATAGAGGAAATTTAAATGCATATTAGTAAATGAAGGAAGCCAATCTGAAAAGGCTACATACACTATGGTTCCAACTATAGGACATTCTGGAAAAGGCAAAATTATAGGGATGGTAAAAGATCAGTTACCGCCAAGGGTTGGATGGGAGTGAAGGTAGTGAGGTGATTAACAGAGCACAGGGGATTTTCAAGGCAGTGAAACCATTCCGTAGAAGACTGTAATCGTGGATACATGTTATTATGCATTTGTCAAAACCCATAAACCTGTACAACACAAAGTAAAGTCTAATGTAAGCTATGGACTTTAGTTAATAATGTTCAATTTAACAAATCTTGTGCCACGGGAGAAGGGTGTATGGGAACTCTCTGTATTTTATGCTCAATTTTTTCTGTAGGCTTAAAACTATTCTAAAAAAGCAAAGTATATTAATTTAAAAAACACACGCAAAAAAGAAAAAACACATGCGTAAGTAACTGAGTATTCAAGTTTAGAGAAAAAGAAAATTTTAAAACAATAAAAAATTTAAAAATTAAGCCTTTCTTTTTCTCTCTCTTTTTCTTTCTTTTTTTCTTTCTTTTCTTTCTTTCTTTCTTTCTTCTCTCTCCCTCCCTCCCTCCCTCTCTCTCTCTCTCTCACCTCTTCCTTCCTTCCTTCCTCCCTCCCTCCCTCCCTTCCTTCCTTCTTTCTTTCTTTGACCTTCCCCAATTTTGCCTTCAAACTTCTCCACAGATATGGCCAGCAGTGCCAGGGATACTGAGCTCATAAAAAAAGAAATGAAGAAATCAGTGTTTCATTTAAGAATTTAATCAAATAAGTGGACAATGGCATACAAGGCTTTTTGGTTGCTAAATTATAGCATTTAAGAGCTTCCCCCTAAGTTCCTAGAACTTGAACTCAGACATTCACATACAGTTCACTCCAACAGCTGGAATTAATTGGCATCCTTGCTCAATTTCTCTGAAAGGAATTCTCCTAAGATAGCTATAATTGCAAAAGCAGTTTCTTGAAATTTCTATCCAGATGACTAATCAGGTCTTTAATTTAAAAAATAAAACTGCTAAGAGTTTTGACTAACAGAAACATAACTACCACACTCTGTGTGATCATTCTGATGTTAATTTACCCTTAAGGGGTCCTTTCCAAAACATAATTAATAAAAGTTTTAAACAATGATAAATAAATTTATGATATAGAAATTTAGTCAAACAGAAGTAGTCCTATTAGCAAAAAAATCCATTAAAAATAATTCACACTTATTTCCCAAGTCCCTAATATTAAAGTTCATCCTATGTGAAAAGTTCTGTTAGTAAGAACTATATTTGCTATACTTTGCGTATCAAGCTATCTTTTTTTAAAAAAAGTCATCCAAAAAATTTTGATCTAAAAATAATCACTTCTAAGTTATCAGCTTTATACACGTCTCCACTACTTATACCACAGCAAGAAAGGCAAGGGCAACCAAAACAATGAGTATGAAATGTTTTCTAGCTCTGAAAAATTCCCTCTAAGAGTACTTGAATTTAATTTTTAGAAATAATTATATGGTTTTAGTGGTTTTCATAAGGCATTTTACTTAAAAGAGATGATTTTCAAATGACTAAAATGTTACCATTATCTCATTTATACAAAAATTTTCCTGGAGGGCCCTAGGGACCCATTACAAATCTCAATTGCTAAATTGGAGGCATCCTCCACTAAATTAGCAAGCTCCGGCCCAAATCAGATGCTCACTTACATATAAACACAACTGCAGACTCATAGATGGCTACATTTCAGCCTGTGACTTGTAGTACAAACTACAGAAGTAGTCTCTACCTCCTGGCTACACTGTGAAACTCACACTTAACAGCTAAGTACATAAACTTTAGTTGTGTACATAATCCTATTCTTTATGAATAGACCTTAAGTGATTCAGATATTAATTTGGCCATGAATTGTGAACTGAAGCCAAAATTTCAACAGCATAGGCTATACAACCAAAGGTAACCTTTCATGATTTCCTGAGGAGAATATAATTGCTTGTTTGAGCCAAGAAGGGCATAAACTACAAATCCACCAAAACAACTTAATCAGCAAATATCTGACATATTGTCAGCAAAGGGCAGTTCAATCCTTGTGGCCATTTGATGCAAAGCTATTACTGTCTATTTTTATTACTATTTTAAATTATTATTATTATTATTGGTATTATATCATCATCACCATATTATTATTATTATCACCACCATGTGTATTTCTTTACACTGTTAACAAACATAACTTCTTTTGTAGCACTTGACAATTCATAAACCCAGGAGAAGGTTACAGTAGTCCCATAGGGCAAAACGGAAAAGTACAGTATTTCTTAACCCTTTTTAAAGATACTTTAAAGAAATTAATGCCCTGCTTTGCTGAGTAACTTGTCCAGGACTACTGAAAAGCCAACCAGTGGCAAGGGCTTGACACCAGTTCTTCTCACTCCACACCCACATCCTTTCCACGAAACCATGCTACCTTTTATTAGCTACTGTTCCACTGGGATTTAAAAGAGCAGAGGTAGAATTATTGAGAAGGTAGCTTCCCTCAGAGCAGTTGTTTCCAAAACAATTGTGGTACTATCCTCTACAAATACGTGTTCACTCTTAGGATGATGCAGACAGCTACAACGGTTTTGGACACCTGTCCCACTCCCTCACTAACTGTGTGGCTCTGGGCAAGCTGCATCCCTTTTCCTGAAGCTTTGTTTTTTTCACCTATAAAATGGAGGTTATGGCAGCAGCTATACCTCACAGGGTAGTTGTGTGGATTCGATAACATATAAAGTAGGTAGTCAAGTGCCCAGCTCAGAGTCCATGCAGAATTCCTAAAAGGGGAAGAGAATCACAGGGAAGGAACTCCAGGCTGCGCTGGCCCCAGTACAGTGAGAGAGACTGAACTGGGAGAAGAGGATAAGGAAACTGCTATTAATTCATATTGTACTAAAGCTCATCCACTAAGGAGCCACACAAACCCTGTGACTCTGAAACTCTGAAACTTTCTTTCAGAAAATTTCATCCCTTGAGCTCAAATACAATCTTTCTAGCAAACTCCTTCCATCTCATCACTCTCAGTATTAACTTTTTTGGCTGTGCCACCTACAAAAATAATCAAGGAATAAAACAGCCACTCTCTGATCCTCTACTATGAGGCTAGCATTCTGCTGGATTCTGCCAAGAATACTAAAGAAATGAAATACTACGTGCCACCTTCCAAAATAATATAGCACTGAAGACAAGAACAGCTCACACAAAGCTGCTGAAGAAATGTGATAAAATACACAATGAAGTACAGAACTGTACAGTACTAACTATGAGCAGGACTAACAGACTCGGTATGAAAGAACAGAAGACTTGGAGGAAGGGACATTGCAGGTGGGGGGACAACAGAAGCCAAGGCCTGAAGGCCTGAGGGTGACAGTGGGCAGTGGAGGTTGTGGGCAGGGATCTCAAGGAGGCTACAGAGCAGACTCTACACCGAGGATAATCCTTACTGCACCGGAGGGCAGGCAGGGGATGGTGAGAAACCGAGTTCAGCAATAGGTATGGTAGGGCCAGATAATGGACGGCCCTTCATAGTCAGGCAGAGACATTGACCCCGATGAAGCAGACAGGAGGGAAGCACTTCAGGTTCCTACACAGGGAAGGGCAATGTTGAATGTGGTTGGAGCGAATCCCGTAGGGCTCAGCTCACAGCCCTCCTCACTGCCAACACACCCATCTCTCAGCTACTGCTCCACCGCTGTGTACTTTAGTGGGAAGAGCCCTTGGCTTCAGGAACAGCCTCCCCCAGTTCATGCCTCCTCTCAGGGGGTGACTTGCTCAGAACCAGGCACTTGGGGAGGCAGAAAGGGAGAGAATAACACATGGTTACAGGGAAAAGGAGAGCCATACAGGAGAGGAAATCAGAGACTGTGAAATGAGTCACATCAGGCGCCTTGGTAGAGCTGAGGGTGTTGAAGGGTCTGGTCCTTTGCCTCCATTTGTGAGAGCTCTGAAGACCCATCCCAGCTCTGAAGCACTCTATAGGATCAGTTACACATTCACTGCAAGTGAACTTCTCTCTGTTCAACCTGCCTTCCTTACTTCCTTGCAGGTGAAAGTACCTGCACTTCCCATTAACCTGCATGCAGCCCTGCCACTGAGCCTGTTTCCAGGGAACCTGACCTAAGACTATGCTTAAAGAGGATGAATCCAACAGCAGAATGTAGAAGAAACTGAAAGGCTGGACCCATGAATCAGAGGAGCCCAGAATGAAAGTTATTTCAAGACCTTCACTACTTTATATCTGGATAGGAAAACAGTAAGGAAGATGGAAAAGTAGAGGATGAAAGTGGAAGTCATTTTGATGAAACTCTGCAAACATGGAGACCGATTACATATATGGAGAGAGAGGAGTCTAACGTAACATGACCCCAGCACAGATAAACGAATTTCTCTCAGTCAGTGAAAATAATGTTATGCCTGAACACAATGAGATAATTGGTCCTGGGGCATCCAAAACACTTGGGTTGAGTTGGGTTGAGTTGGGTTGAGTTGGAGAGAGTAGCAGCACATTCAATGAGTTATACTAGGTTGCCTGAATTTGGGGGCATGAATAGTCAAGGCTAGAGATGTGGTTTGGGAAATCGGCACAGAGAAGTGACAGCTGGTACCATAAGGGTCATGAACTCTCGTGAGGAAGTGAGGAGAATCAAAACCATGGATTTCAGGATGCCCTCAGGAAGCACAAAGATAAGGCCTCTGCAGAGAAGAAAGGGGTCTTCAAGATGCCAGATTTAGCAGATAAAAATACAACAGAATGCCCAGTGAAATGCTGCAAGGGACATACAATTCTTCAGTGATAGCAGCAAACAGTGTCAAATAACAAAATAGTGTTAAAGATGACCAAGAATTTGAAAAGGTCATGAGTTTTTGCTAAGTGGAATTCACTCATAGCCTTTAAGGGAAAACATTCTAGTTTTTATTTGAAAAATCCTATAAAAGATTTGATTCCTGTGTTTGAACAACCGTGTGCGCTTTCTTAGCATTTTGATTTCTGGTTAAATTATTCTTTTACCAAAATTGCTTCCAAGTGGGGAATTTCACTGTTCCTCAAGAGAAAGGACAAATGTTCAGCATTAGAAATCCTCCTCTTCCAACTGAGAGAAGGTTTACATTCCTCAAAAATCTGGCAGCTCTCAAAAGGCTGGTTTTCTACATTAATATATGCATTTTAAATGACCATTTAAAACCTTTCAAAAATGTCTTCTCTCTCTTCTCTAAAGACTACAAGTTGCTTCGAGTGATTCCATGAACTCAGGGGACCCACAGCGATTAAAAGGAAGACAGTTCCCTACATGTTTATGTCTATGTCTTTTTTTAAAAAATCACACTCACCAGGGAAATGAAAAACATGAATTGCACTTATTAAACAACACGAGTTACCTAAAATAAGCTTTAATTCGGAGGGATGTTTCAATGTGTATTTTCATGTGCACGTATACAGAAAGGGTTGTAGTCTGGAAATATCAGCATTGAAGAAAGCTTCCTAGATATCCTATGGGCCACATATGCATAACAAATCATTTCAGTTACTTACTTGCAAGCAAAGAAAAATAAACATTCTTCATAAGAAAAGTCTATAGGTTTGAAAACCTTAGCTCTTGACTGTCATCTCAAATTTGCTTTTGCATTATAGTCCATCTCTGAAATACAAAAGGCCATGTACTGCCCTCCAATGACGCATAAAGCTTCCACTAACAACTCCATGCAGAGACCAAGGCAATATATCACCATACTTAAGGATTTGCCTAGATGCTTTATGAAGCCCAAAAGCAATACACGGGTTTATCAAATCATTGAAATAATATACCCATATATTTCTCTGGTCATATTTTTGCTCCAAGTACAGCAATATGTATAATAACACAACAACAAATAAAGAAGTTGGGTAACAAATTATACGTCTATACACACACACACACAAAAAATTGTCCATTTGTTCTTTGTGGGTTTTAAGATTTTTCTTTACTCAGAACATTATAGATTGAAGAAGGTTTTACTTAAAAAAGGCAGGAACTTGTCAGCCAAGTATTTTCAATAATCTACTACTGAGGTAAAAATCTTCTGGAAACATAAGAAGTATCTGAAAGTATAGTTTTTCAAGCTGTAGTTAAGCTACCAGCGCTCTCTAATTCTGAAAACTTTCAAGCCTGCATGTGAAAACAAAATTGTATCATAAGCAGCTGTGTTTTCATGTTTTTCTATTTTCAGTTTGATTTAGCTCCCCTGATAGAGCAACATTTTAAAAATATTTTCTTTTGCACTAATTATTCCACGATGAGCAGTATCAATAAGTTCTGCAATATTAATCAACTTAAAATTAGCAGGATGTCTAGTATTTGGTTAATCTATGTTCCAACAGTTAATAGGTTATGGGTGAATCCTGCCAGGCAAATTTCGATTGTTTTCTAACACATGCATGATTCTGCTAGAGATGGCTGCATGTGTTAGGCTAAGAAAGGAAGTTTGGAGCATGAATTGGGTACTGATTTATGGCTCTGGGCCAGTCAAGTACAAATCACTTAAGGGTTAAGTCTTAATCTCTCCGATCCTGCCTCTAGGAAGTGGTACATCCTCGTGTTAAGAGCTGTGCTGTAGGGTCAGATGCACATGCATTCGAATCCATCTGGTTATCAACTCTGTGGGTTTCCAATCTGCTGGTTAGAATGGGTCGGTGGTGGAAGTTACTGGTTCCCTATAACACCATCAACCATCTGTAATATTCCAAATGTATTAATGTAACAGAGGGAAAGAACTACTCCAGATGCACATCAACCCTGGAAGTCCCAGGGAAAGTAGAAATGTTTAACTGTTTCCCACAGGCTTACAATTATTTTAATACATTTAAAGGCACTTGGAGGGGTTTCCCTGGTGGCGCAGTGCTTAAGAATCCACCTGCCAATGCAGGGGACATGGGTTCGAGCCCTGGTCTGGGAAGATCCCATATGCCGCGGAGCAACTAAGCCCGTGCACCTGGAGCCCGTGGTCCACAACGGGAGAAGCCACCACAGTGAGAGGCCCGCGCACCGCAATGAAGAGTGGCCCCCGCGTGCCACAACTAGAGAAAGCCGGTGCACAGCAACGAAGACCCAACGCAACAACAAAAAATAAATTAATTAAAAAAAAAACAACAAGTTTAAAGGCACTTAGAAAGTCATGTAATAGACAACTGTTTATTAAATGCCTATTATGCATTTAGAATTTTTAAAATACTACCCAGGTCATCTTAAATAAACAAACCCAACAATCTGCTGCTCATCATGGAAACTGCCTCAAATCTCCAGGAAAAAAAAAAACGCCCCTCCAGAAAAATTAATCCTGGCCTTCAACAAGAAAATTTTATAATCGTAAGTACTTCTGTGAAACCAAGTTGTCATCATTAAAACTGACCCCTGCTGCTGGTTCCTGCCCATACTAGCCCTAAACTTCAGGACAGAAGGAAGAAGTATCAGCTCACAGACAACAGAACCACTGCCAATTTCTTGCTTATTATTTCCTTTAATTCTTTTTCTTGGGCCCTGTTCAAATTGTTACCACTTTTAAAAAGTGCTATTATCAATTCAATTCTTGTGAGTATACTCAGGGACTTGACTGAGATGGCATGTATCCAAAAATACAAATGTCCTACACTAAAAATTCCTTTAACTTTCTACTTCTTAACTTTTCCCACAATAAACTGTATGGTACATTTTCTCCACATATGGTATTAATCTGCTTTTTAAAAAATTAAAATAGGAATTATTTGATGGGTCTTCTGAAGAGTTCTACCACATTCCAAAATGTCAGAAGAAAATGAGAAATAGAGAAAAACCGAAATGATGTATCTTTTTGGCACTTCCCACTGAGATCAGTTATAATCTGTGGTGAGGGCTGCATTTTCAAGATGTGATTCACCACCAGATCTCCGACCATCTTCTCTACAATGATGATTCAACATGACTTTCACTCCAGGCCTAGCTCTCCTGATCCTGGTAGTTCAAACTACCTACTGAACTCTCTAGGACTCAGTTTGTTCTTTTGTAAAATGAAGGAACCAGATGACATGGTCACTAAAATTCTTCTCAGCTCTAAAATCCTATGGTTTGGTGATTTCTAACTGGTATAAATGGCTATCACCTCAAGTTCAGCATATGTAACATCTATTCAACCCCTCTGGCCATAAAACTGCTGCCACCTCTGGCTTCCTGTTTCTATAAATGGTTCTGTCAACCTCAAACTCACTCTAAGACACTCAAATTGTTCTTAGCTCCTTATTAATCCCCCTCAACTGGACACATTCTTCCTTTTCAGTGTCTTGTTCTAGCTCCCCTTTCTCAGGCTTCATGGCATTCTCTTGCAGATCCCTGGGTCTCTTGGTTTTTTCCTCACCAATTATCCCAGATGCCCCGGCCACATTAATGATTCAGGGTCAACAATGAAACACATAGTAACAAATATCAGAGTAACAACAACAAAAAGTTAAGAAAAAAAAACCCCAGAAGTTTCCAGAACAATACCCAAATTATCTTTTTAGTAGACTATCAAAGAAAACAGGAACAGGTAGACTTTTCATAAGAAAACATTTAGGAACAACCCACACACCCCACTGTCAAGAGATTTACTTCCTCAATGGCTGTCAAACTGGTGATGGGATTGAGGTGGAGGGGAAGAAGTGATATTTACCTTAGTCAGCTACACTAGCGGGCATGCCTTTCTCTGTTCATTTCTCCTTACATGAATCCTACCTATCTGCTATGGTCTAAATGTTTGTACCTCCTCCACCCCTAACAAATTCATATTTTGTAGTCCTAATCCCCAAAGCCGATAGTACTAGTAGGTGAGGCCTTTGGGAGGTGGTTAGGTCATGAGGGTGTTGTTGCCCTCATGAATGGGATTAATGTTCTGTAATTGTTTTTTTTAATTTTTGTTTTTATTTTTTGGCTGTGCCACACGGCACACAGAATCTTAGTTCACCAAAGATCAAACCCGTGCCCCCTGCAGTGGAAGCCCAGAATCCTAACCACCGGACCGCCAGGGAATTGGGATTAATGTTCTTTAAAAAGAGCTTCCACAGAGCTCTCTAGCCAATTCCACCACATGCGGATACAGTGCAAAGTCTCGACCTGGAAGAGGGCCTTCACCCAACCATCCTGCCACCCTGATCTGGGACTTCCAGCCTCCAGAAATGTAAGCAATAAATTTCTGCTGTTTATGAGCTATGCAGTCTCTGTATTTTGTTATAGAGGCCCAAACCAACTAAGACAGTATAATTTAAGCTCAGCCCAAATCTCTTCCATGTCCACACCAGAGCTCTTTCTTTTTAATCCAGAAACCACTATGGTCCTTTTCATTACTGTTTAAATTCCATTCAAACACTAACTGGACTCTTGGTTAGTTCCATTTTGGTGGCAGCAGAGAAAGAGCTGGGACATGACTAGTCAATGCTGGCTTCATACCACAACCCTCAGAATACAAAGGCCCCAGAGGTTATCAATAGTTTACAACTGAACACAACTGAGCACATCATAAAGTATAATGCAGAAAGTGCTAAGAGATAAAGTTTATAAAGGAGAAAACAACAACAACAAAAGCAGAGCAAGCAAAAAGAGCAGAAAAGGAAAAAGATTATTTCTGTGAAAACCAAAAAAGTTTCAGGGAAAAGATAGGACTTAAATAAAGTCTTAGGGTTTCCCTGGTGGCACAGTGGTTGAGAGTCCGCCTGCCGATGCGGGGGACACAGGTTCGTGCCCTGGTCCGGGAAGATCCCACATGCCGCGGAGCGGCTGGGCCCGTGAGCCATGGCCGCTGAGCCTGCGCGTCCGGAGCCTGTGCTCCGCAACAGGAGAGGCCACAACAGTGAGAGGCCCGCGTACCGCAAAAAAAAAAAAAAAAAAAAACAAAGGTCTTAAAAGATGGTCAGAGCAGAGTTGGGGAGGGATCGGGAGGATGCAGGCTTGAAAAGGGTAAAGGACGTTCCTTCCTCCAATATATAGCTGCTCTGGCTGCTTCTCCACTATGGAGTCATAAAAGTTCAACCTGTCGATCGCCATTTACAATCAGCTTCTTGGCTGCATAAATTATACAACGATTTTTTGCTTCTGTTGGGTTATTTTATCTCACTGAACAAATAGTGTGTTGTGATTAAAGCTATTTGTCAAAAACTGACAGCAATGACATGTGGCTTCAAAGGTTCTTTAGCACAGCTCTATAGGCTGTCTCTTTCCTTCTTCCATGTGCTTAGGGCAGCTCAGTTCAGCACACAGAGACAGCTCCTATCCCTCACCCTCTGCCTTCCTGGAATAATGAAACATCCAACATCACTGATGTCAACACTGTTAACTAGAAGACAATTTCTGGCACGTGAGTAGGAGTAATTTTTTTTTAAGTTCTGACGTAGAAGTGGCCCATGTTTCTTGTAATGACAGGACAGGCTGGGTAACACCAACAGGAGACCCTCAAAATCTTCCTTGTGACTGTCTGAACAACATCACTCAGGCACCACCTCTTCCATCACTAATTTAAAGGCTCTTTGACTTATCAACAGTTTCCCTCTCACTCTTTCCCCTCTATAGACATTTATAATTAGATCCTATAATTCAACTGATAACGTGTTTATCTTTCTCCACTAATCAATTTTAAGATCTTTGAGAATAGGAGGTGTCAGTTTTTATATTCAACAAAATAAGTTTTATTTCTGATAGTAAAAATAACAGAGTTTAGAGAAGTTGGGATAAAGAGGAATAAAGATTTTCTAGATTTAACAATTTAATGATTAACTTATTATTAATTAATAATTAAAGATTTAATCATCACTAGTGTTATATTAATTTTCTTCTATTTTTTAGCTAAGTGTATAAATATACATTTCAATAGAATTAGGAAAACATTTATTTGAGGTATAATATAAACCATAAAAGATACCCACTGTGAATATAAAATAAAATGACTTTTAGTAAATCTGTAGGGCTCTGCAGCCATTACCGTATCTCAGATTTGTCCAGCCATAATCAAAATCCAGTACTGGAACAATTTTGTCTCACCAGACAGTGGTGACAGTTTGCAGTCAGTCCCCTCTTCCAAACCCAGCCCCAGGCAACCACTGATCTGCTGTCTTTATAGATTTGCCTTTTCTGGGAATTTTATGTATATACAACCAGGCTTATATAACTGAGCATAAATGTTTTCAAGGCTCAAACGTGTTTGTTTGGTTTTTTAAAAATATTTATTTATTTTTATTTTTGGCTGCATCGGGTCTTAGTTTCGGCATGCAGGCTCTTCGTTGCGGTGCGCGGACTTCTCTCTAGTCGTGGCGTGGGCTCCAGAGTATGCAGGCTCAGTAGTTGCGGTACACAGACTTAGTTGCCTCGCAGTATGTGGGATATTAGTTTCCTGACCAGGGATGGAACCTGTGTCCCCTGCATTGGAAGGCGAAGTTTTAACCACTGGACCACCAGGGAAGTCCCTCAAGGTTCAAACATGTTGAAGCATATTATCAGTAGGTAGCTCCTTTTTATTGCTATATGAATGTTTGACATTTTGTGTATCAATTCAACAGTTGATGGACATTTAGGTTGTTTCCTGATTTTGCCTATTCTGCATAGTAACATTAGAAACATTCATGTGTACGTGTCTTTGTGTGGAAGTGTTTTCCTTTCTCCTGGATAGATTTCTGGGAGTGAAAATGCTGGGTCATATGGTAATTTAATATTCCACTTTTAAAAAAGCTGTCAAGGGCTTCCCTGGTGGCACAGTGGTTAAGAATCCGCCTGCCAATGCAGGGGACACGGGTTCGAGCCCTGGCCCGGGAAGATCCCACATGCTGCAAAGCAACTAAGCCCGTGAGCCACAACTACTGGGCCTGCACTCCAGAGCCTGTGAGCCACAACTACTGAAGCCGGCACGCCTAGAGCCGGTGCGCTGCAACAAGAGAAGCCACCACAATGAGAAGCCTGCTTGCCGCAACTAGAGAAAGCCCACTCGCAGCAATGAAGACCCAACGCAGCCAAAAATAAAATAAATTTATTTAAAAAATTAAAAGCTGTCAACATGTTTTCCAAAGTGAGTA
This sequence comes from Monodon monoceros, assembly GCF_005190385.1. Lineage (NCBI taxonomy): Eukaryota > Metazoa > Chordata > Mammalia > Artiodactyla > Monodontidae > Monodon > Monodon monoceros. The sequence continues at coordinate 50,967,583 of NW_021703776.1, forward strand.
TACCACTTGATATTCCCACTAGCAATGTATGAGGGTTCCAGTTACTCCACATTTTTGCAATATTTGGTATTATCTGTCTTTTCTATTACAGCCATTGGATTAGGTGTACAGTCACCTCACACTGTGGTTTTAATTTTCATTTTGTTTATGACTAACAACTCTGAGCTTTATTTCATGGGCTAATCAGCCACTGGTATATCTTCTTTGGTGAAATATCTATTCAAATCATCCATTTAAAAAATTTGGGGGAGTTTTCTAATTATTGAGTTTTGGACCTCTTTATATATTTTATATATTTTGGGGATAAATCTTTTATCAGATATATTATTTGGAAAAATTTTCTCCCAATTTGTGGCTGATCTGAAAATGTCTTTAGCCTTCATTTTTGAAGGACAGTTTTGCTGGATACAGAATTTTTGGTTGACAGGCTTTTTGTCTTGTCTTTGAACATTTTAAATATGTCATTACATTGCTTTCTTGCCTCCACTGGTCTGGATGGGAGATTAGATCTTAAACGTATTTTTTTCTCCTGTACGTAATGAGTTGCTTTACTCCTGTTGCTTTCAAGATTTTCTTTTTGTCTTTTTGTCTTCCAACAGTTGGACAATGATGGGTCTAGGTATGGGTCTCTTTATGTTTCTCCTAATTTTGGTTCATTTATCTTCTTGGATAACAGATTAATCATAGTTTTCAATAACTTTAGTAAGTTTGGGCAATTATTTCTTCAAATATGTTTTTGCTCCTTTCTCTATCCTCTCTTTCTGGTACTGTCAAATTCCTTTCTAATATACATGACCTATCAATTTTTTTTAATGAATATTAAAAAGTCTCCTTGGGCTTCCCTGGTGGCGCAGTGGTTGAGAATCTGCCTGCCAATGCAGGGGACACGGGTTCGAGTCCTGGTCCGGGAAGATCCCACATGCCGCGGAGCAACTAAACCCGTGTGCCACAGCTACTGAGCCTGCGCTCTAGAGCCCGTGAGCCACAACCACTGAGCCGTGTGCCACAACTACTGAAGCCCGCGTACCTAGAGCCCACACTCTGCAACAAGAGAAGCCACTGTAATGAGAAGCCCACACACCACAGGAAGAGTAGCCCCTGCTCGTCGCCAACTAGAGAAAGCCCACGTGCAGCAACGAAGACTCGATGCAGCCAAAAATAAAATTTAAAAATAACAGATAAATAAATTTTTTAAAAAAAGAAAAAAAAGTCTCCTTGTTTTCTGTCATCCTTTAAAGTTCCTTCAACATTCAGGAAATTTATCTTAAATTACAGCTCAAAGGTAAATAATACTAAATCCTGTCAGTGGTCATGACAGTGGTCATGAATTAATTACTGTTTAAAGTTTGCCATCTTCTGACTATTTCTAAGTCACTAGATAGAACATAGCTTAAGCAGCAAAACAGTATAACAGTTTCTCAAATACTGAGAAGTAACAAAGGTATACCAATGGATTGTATTTTTATAAAGCAACGGATAGTAGCTATGATAATTACTATCATGACAAGCAGCTGATATGTAGATTATGGATTCCCATCACTTTTTAAAAATTAGCCAAGAAATTTTGAAGGGAGGAAGGTATCACCTTTGAAACAAACTCTTCACTTAAAAGACCCCAGTTAAAACCCTAACTTAGCTGCTTCCTAGTAAACTGTGTAACACAGGATAATTTACTTATCTCTAGGCTTCAATTATCTCATCGGTAATATGGAGATACTAATATCTATATTTAACACAGGATTATTGTGGGAATTAAATGAGGTAGCATCTTTAAAATGTTATTAGCATGACAGGTACCAAAAAAGTCTATAAAGATTTTTAGCCAGTTATAAATGCCTTCAAATTAGAACTAGTTACATAGTTCTTCTAAATGTGTTTTAAATATAAATGTATCAGAGCTTAATTTATATTTCCAATAAAATACTTATGTTTTCAAATACAAGTTGGAAACTGTATTTCCAAATAAAATAAGACATAATATAAAATTTTTTACAAATTTAAAGCAGACAAGAAATAAGTTATTTCATTAAAAAAACTTTATCCTTTAAAATTAAAAACATGAAAAAGAAAATACATGATTTTTATAGTTTTTAAAGTCACAAGATCTGAGAGCTTGGAAATTTTTTGTTGATATCAATTGGCAGACACCCATCAAATTACTCAGACTTACAAAGAATAACAATTTTGGCAGTTTACATAAGCTTACTTACAATCAAAGTCTAGACTCATAGATTTTTATCTTTCACTTAAAAAATTTTTGTCAATTGTTAAATGCTCTGAAGCAATTCATGTTAATTTTTTCAGTGACAGACATAAAGGGTTATTATTAGAAAGTTTAAAGGAAATATTCTAAGCACAGTAATGTGTATCACACTACAGCAGGTGTGGATGAGGAATACTGATGATACAACTATAGATCCTTTATCCAGGAAAAGATCCACGCTGGTACTATTATTTTAATCATGAAGATATAAGATCATATAGTCCAACCCCTCCATTTCCAAGAGAAAGAAACTAAAGACAAAATATGTTAAGTGACTTGCTCACCATCACATACCTAGTTGCACAGTCTTCATCAAGACTCAGAATTTTGCTGTATGGTGCTTTCCCAACTTCACCTGTCTGCTTCTTAACAGCCGGAAAGTCTCTATATACAATTTTGATCGTACAGGTTTCTGTGTCAACAGTAATGCAGTATAGTAGAATAAAAAGTAAGGATTTGGAATTTATTCACTCATTCATTCACTTATTCATTCAACACATACTGAATGGCTAGCATGTGTCAGCGTACTAGGTAGAAGATGCAAGCTGAACTCCATACCTACCACATAATTATTTGTGTGACTTTGGACAAAAATTTCTTTAGATCCCAGCTTCATAATTATTAACATGAAGATAGTAACATCAACCTTTCTCACAATGTTGAAAGATTGAATAAGATCATGTACTTGGAAGTGCCAAGTAAGGCCCCCAATTTACGTACAACTGGCCTATTATCTGTATTGCACACCATATGAACAATTGCCACATCAACATCCAACCTCAAACTTAACATGTTGATATTGAACTTACTATCTTTCCCTTCCTGTAACTGCTACCTTTCTTGTATCCTAAGACATTTCATCTACTTCCTTTCAAACCTTTCTTGTATCTCCTGACTCTTTATCAGTACCATCAAAAACCATGATGATATCATATAAAGATTTTAAGTTAAAATAGAAAAGCTGGCCTCAGCATGGCTACTTAATTTCTCTAAGCTCCCATCAAAGACAGAACGAGTTTCAAAGCACTTGAACCTGAATTAAGCCATTAAGCACTCTAGCTCTATAAGATAAAATTCAAAGTCCATCTTTGGACATAAAGCTGGTAAGATTAGGGTTGCTTACAAGTGTTTCCACTTTAGGTGGAAATTATGTGTTAACATCTGAATTCCCAGGAAAGGTTAGAAGTGGCAAGCAGCCACTTGAAAGCTACTTTACTACGCACAGTGCTTTCCTACTTTGAAATCTTCCTTCTATTGACGTTTTGTGAATGAGGAAATTGACCAAGCAGCAGAAAAAAGGCAAACTCAAATTAAAGTGCTTCCTCTCAATTGAACAAGCCATGCCACTCCCTCATCAATGTAAAAAATGTAAAAATGAATATATCCCAAGCATCTACCACCCTCATCCTAAATATTTCAAGTTCTACCACTAGGTACACAGAGGAGTTATTGTGCATGGATTTCTAGTATTAATAATGCAAAAGAGAGTGAGCAACGGTGCTAGCTTTTGCTTCCACACATAAATAGCAGAAAAATAAGACTTATGAAAGGCAAGAGAGCAACAAATAACCAAAACTGCCCAGAGTTTCTTCTTACTATATGGTCATTTATCTCCATTAAAAATCACTCGGAAGTCAGATTTTATTAGGAAAAACGTAAAATATTTTATTCAAAGGAAAATACAGTGTCTTGTTGTGATCAGTTCCTTCAGGCCTCAACAATTCTTGTACCATTCATCTCCAGAGAATTCAAAACTCTGAGTTTAAAGACTCCTTGGGAAATCAAAACCATAATGCAGAGGTAGATGGTTCCTGATGGCACAAACCAACTCCTGTGTTCTGCAAGTAGGGTTACTGAGGCCCAACACCATTAGGTGATGTTACAGATTGAATTGTGTCTCCCAAAATGCATATGTTGAAGTCCTAACTCCACCACCTCCGGATATGATGGTATTTGAAATCGAATTTTTTTCAGAGGTAATTAAGTGAGGTCATTGGACCCTAATCCAATATGACTGGTGTCCTTATAAGAAAAGGAAATTTGGACAAAGGCACAGACAGAAGATGATGTGAAGACACAGGGAAAAGACAGCCATCTATTCACCAAGAAAGGCTTGAAACAAATCCTTCCTTCATGGCCATCAGAAGGTGGGCCCTGACACCTTGACCTCGGACTTCTAGCCTCCGGAACCATGAGATGCTGTTTGAGCCACTCAGTCTGTGGTACTGTGTTATGGCAGCCCTAGCAAACAAGCAAGGTGATGAAAAACAGTCAGGATCAAAACCCAGCTTTCCAGACTCTAATATGAGGCTTTCTAACTCACTACACTGTCTTGCAATTTAGCTCTCTGTTTTCACTCAAAGTTCTCTCCCATAAAAATCTTACCACTTGTTCAACTTGTTAAAGACCATGTTAATATATACTGTTTATGCTGGCCTCTTGTGAGCTACACTTCCACATCACAAAAGGACATTTTTGTATAGATGTCTCATGAACTCAAGCCCCAATGTGTAAAACCCCAATCAACTACTCCACAAAGTTAGTATGGACACTGTTTTATAATCTAAGAAAGTCTAGGTCCAAGATTCAAGTCCTTGGACAAGTCATCTAACCTCTCTGAGCCTCAATTCCATATTAGTAATACGAATTCACAAACAATATAAATTCTACACCCCCCAAAAAAGAACCTTCAAAAGGCTAATGTGAAGGTTAAATTGGATAATAGCCCTTTCAAACTGCAAAGTATTAAAAGCAATTCTCCATGCAATCAAAAACTATTTCTCTCTCTGGCACCATTTTTTTTACTCATTCAAACTCAAAACCATTGGTATTTCCCTCTCAAATTGCCTATAACTAATAATTCACCTAGGTCTGGCATTTCTTTCTCAGCAACATCATTTTTTGTCACTGCTTTCTAACAAATCCTCATGATTTCAAATATGCACTGCTCTGAATGACTGATTTATCAGCTTCTGGCTTCCTCCTTATCTAATCTATATCACATCCTAGTATCAGATTTATCCTCCTAATACACTCAGCTCAAAAGTCTTCAGAGGCTCTCTAACCCACAGAACCAGGTCCCACCTACAGAGCCCTGCATTCTATGACACATTCTATGCAGCCTGGGGCCAGCTCCTAAGCTTATCTCAAGGTTTACCATGTGCCCAAGGGCCTTGCCTCATACCCAGCCAGTATGAACAGACAGATCATCAAAAACTTTAATATAACCCTACTTGCTTCTTCCCTTGAGCTTCCCACTGATGGACCCAACTGTCAAAGCTGGATCCTCTAATATCATTAGGAACTTCCTCTTAACCTTGAATCTGGGAAGGCACCATTAACAAGGTTAGGCTGGTTAATTCTAGTGCACACCCCACATGCTAAGGAGCATGCCTGCTGCCCAGTATCATTTTCCTTCTGCTTCTCTCTTGGCCCAGAAACTCTTTGCCCCCTCCTACTCTTTAACATTGAGGGCCTACCATAATCAAATTCACAGCTCAATGGGAACCCATTGCTCCATCTCAGCCAGTGGTTTCCAATCCCATCAGACCAAATACAAATATTTTATTCCTGGAATAAACCTCACTTGAGAGTGATATATTATCATTTTTATATATTACTGGATTCAAGAGGAAATGCCAGGTAGGCAGAAGGATGTGTGAGAATGGAAACAAAGACAGGGTCTTAGCTAAAGAGAGGCATGTGTAGGTCATCATGTTATAGCTGCTATTTAATTCATGAATAAAATCACATGGGAAAGAGTGCTGATTAGAGAAAAAAAGGCCCCTTCCCTGTCCTAAAACTCCATAATATTTAGAGAAGGAGACAACACAAGAGAGAGAGAAAAGCTACCCACTTGGAAAATCTGGTGTTAGCTAAACAGGAATGATAGAAACTAAACTGAAGTGGTATGAAAAGGAGAATAAAGGTGAGAAAGTGAAACAGAAAGTACACTTCTTGGGAGTTCCCTGGTGGCCTAGTGGTTAGAATACCAGGCTTTCACTGCTGTGGTCCAGATTCAATCCCTGGTCAGGGAAACAAATCAGACCAGTGACCGACTACATTTAGTTCATCAATATCTTAACAATACTATTGAAGTAAATCTCTGTTATTTATCTTGCTGTGGATCAGCAGAAAAGTAACTGTGGTTCCTTCAATGCAAAAATAAACTGAAGTCTTATTTCAAGATTTGTACTTTTAAAAATGTAGTAGAGGTGAAGCTATTAATACTAAAATTTCTGAAAGTGAACTGAAAAGATCCCACTAATAAAAGAAGGTATTTCATTCTCTTGAAGTAGAGAAACTATGCAGGATGTAATAAAGCAAAAGATAGAGCAATTTCATCTCATAAAAATTTAAAATTTATATGTATCAAATAACTGTTAAAAAGACTTTTTAGAAAAATGACAGAATGGAAGAAAATATTACAACATACATGATGCTGATATATAAAGAGCATCTATAAATCAGTAAGAAAAACCAATAGAAAATATATTAAAGAACAGGAACAAAAATCAAGAAAGAAGAAATACAAATGACTAATAAGGTAGCATAATCCCCTCATTTTTAAGAACTTTCCTTAAAAGTCATGAATATAGAGTAACTCTAGATTAATATGTGCGTGGAGCTCTGCAAACAAAATCAGACATGTAAGATTCCTCAGTTAGTGACAGTCTCACCATCAATGCACAGCAGTTTTTTTCTCCACACCTGAGTATATAGCAGGATAGTTTTATTTTATTTAACATGAATTGCTATGATCGTAAGAGGTACTGATTTTTAAATTTCAGTTTACACATTCCAATTAGAAATATAACTATGTAATTTAGAAACGCAGCATATTCAGAGGTGCATAATAGTTAAACAGCTATGAGCATCATGCAAACACAAAAGCAAAGATAACAAGAAAAAATGCCTACCTTCCCTGATAGCTGTGAAAGGTGTACCTTCTTCTTCTTGTAGCCTGATCACCTTCAGGGCTACCAACTTCCCATTTACCCTGGAGAAACAAAACAAAAGATGAGAAGCAAATCCGTGAAAATATGTTCCCGTTATGGTTCTAATTGTCTTCCTTACAATTTATATTTTATGCATTTTTGCACTGAAAATGTCAGAACTCAATTATGCCACCACAACAAGATTAATTTCAGTAAGGCTGGGAATCCTGTATCATCATCATAAATATTCACACTTTAAATATTCACATTTTAAATATTCGCACTTGCATAGTCCAAGATTTAACTGAAGTTTTCTGTGATTCACTCTATGTTCTTTCCAAAATGAAACTAGTGCTTAACAAAAACACCATGTTCGATCAATTATTCACAGATTAATTAAAACTCAAGTCGTCAAAATAACACTCTCCCTTTGTTTCTCCAATAGCGCCTCTGTTTCTTTTGCTGAAATGTCTTTATCTTCAGTCTTAAGTTGAAGTCATTCAATCCCCAAGGACAGAAACCTGACACTCAGTCTTCTTCCTTCTCTCTTCCCTCTTCTTTCTCTGTCTGTCTCTGTCTGTCTCTCTCTCAACATCACCCATTCCTCCCTTTTTCACTATTTTTTTTTTACTAGAGCCTCCTAAAATTACATTAGTCTGATTGTGTTTTATAATGCAGTATATCATCAAAATAAAAGTTAAGAATATTTAACTATTACAAAATTACACAAGACCTATCCAAAGCAGATGTTTCTTCTAGACACATTCCAAATGTGTATCAGCTCAGCTCTAATTAAAAGTAGGATTACGCTAGGCAGATAACTTTTTATCCAATCTATTCTGTTAATAAAATAAAGACATGATTATCTATGCTGGTCTTCTAGTTGACTGCTCTACTTTCTACCTTGACTAGGCTTACCAACATACTTCCTTAATTAAAATAAAAGAAACACAAAGCATTTAATGAAAAGTAAATCTCCCCGCCACACCCAGCTCCCACCCTCTGAGGTCACCACTTACCTCAGAGAGGTAACTTAGCTTAACATATATACTTAACACACACACACACACAAATGGTAATATGGCATACAGGGTACAGTGTATATTATTTTTATCACTCGATATACTTTGGTGACTTCCTCATAAACTCATAGAAAATTGTCTCTTGCTTTTGAAAGACCACACGGTGTTCCTTTGTATGAGTGTAGTATGCTTAATTTAACGCCAGTCCTCTACTGATAGGCATTTAGCAGGTTCCCAATTTTTGGCCATAAAACAATGATATAATAAATATTCTTGGACATAATTTCATCCATGTAAAAATACATCTGTAAGACAAATTCCTAAAAGTAAAATGTGGATGGACCTAGAGTCTGTCATACAGAGTGAAGTAAGTCAGAAAGAGAAAAACAAATATCGTATGCTAACACATATATATGGAATCTAAAAACAAAAAAAAAAAAGGTCACGAAGAACCTAGGGGCAGGACAGGAATAAAGACGCAGACCTACTAGAGAATGGACTTGAGGACACGAGGAGGGGGAAGGGTAAGCTGGGATGAAGTGAGAGAGTAGCATGTACATACATACACTACCAAATATAAAATAGATAGCTAGTGGAAAGCAGCCACATAGCACAGGGAGATCAGCTCAGTGCTTTGTGACCACCTAGAGGGGTGGGATAGGGACGGTGGGAGGGAGGGAGACACAAGAGGGAAGAGATATGGGGATATATGTATATGTATAGCTGATTCACTTTGTTATAAAGTAGAAACTAATACACCATTGTAAAGCAATTATACTCCAATAAAGATGTTGGGGGAAAAAAAAAACAAAGTAGGGTGTGGATAGCCAAAAAAAAAAAAAATGTGTATTTCTAAATTCTAACTCTGATGACACTGAGAAATTATCCTACTTACAGCTTGTACCAATTTATACAACCTATAGAAAATAGGAGCTCCTGTTTCCCCTTTACCAGTATATACTATGTTATCAACCATTGATTTTGCCAATCTGATAGGTGAAAAATGGTTTCTTACTGCAATTTAAATTGCAACCAAAAATCTTTAGAGGCTATGGAATCAGCAAAGGAGAGCTCGTGTGGCCCAGAGAATCCAGTGCCTGAGTCTGAAATAAAGAATTTGAATGTCTCTTTGTAAAGAACTGCAACCAATTGGTCTGTTTTCGATTAAAAAAAAAAAACAAAAACAAACAACTGCCACAGGCACAAAGGTCAAGGGAATCATCACAGCCCAACCATCCTACTGGCATCCCTCATCAAAAGGATTGTTGAAATATATTATTGGTTACAGTAGTCAAAGTACATCCAGTTATAACGCTCCACAATGTGCTGTCTCCTCAAGGCTAGGAGTCATGTTTATTTTCCCTTGTGTCTCTCAGCTGGGAGGACAGGCCTGCCGCTTTTCTGCTCTGCAACTCTCCTCTCCTGAGTACATCACCTTGATTTTCTTCTAATCCTGATTATGCTCTAGGTACCCAGGTGCAAGCAAAATATTAATATTCACATGGGGTTCAACTGGTGAGTGTGACTTGTGCTGGCCATTTTGCCCTTTATGACTAAGGGAGGCCTCCGGCAGGGCTTGGGGCTGGGATGCAGTCAGTACTCACATCTGCACAGATTTTCTCAGCCCAGCTGAGCTCGTCACTGGCTCCCTGAGGAGGCAGGAACTGATTCCAGGAACTGCTTGGAATTTTGCCTTCATTTATCGATATTCTCCCCTCACCCATAAAAAACACATACAAACTTTTCCCTTTCCCTTGAGATCGCTGGCTTGCATATACCGTGAACTGAATTCTAGAACACAGGGAATTTGTGATTTTGGAAGGCTATCTGCTTAAAACACACTCTGAGACCATGAAGCTATGAGTCCCCTGTGATACACTGAAAGGAGAAGAGCCTTTAATTGAACCAGCACTCATGCTTTAAATGCAACTAGAGAAGGAACACCTTTAAACAATCTCATAGGCTAGTGTACATTATCTTTGTGGCGAAAAAAATTTTGAACATATTTACTATGATAAACTGCATAAAAGAATAAGATCCAAGTTAATGGGATCCTGATTCTGAAGCACAACTCTCCATGAGTTAAAACCTCCAACTATCAATTTCTTATAGTTACGATAATCACAGCAGTTAAAGACATTTAGATTTTATGTATTACATCATATGAAACTAAAAAATTCCTTAAAATTTATACTAGATTATTAGCTCCAGGAGAATACAGAAAAGGAACTCTTTTTCTGTTTTGTTAACTGTTACATGCCCAATGCCTAAAACTGTCTGGCACAGAGGAGACTCTCAAAATACTTTTTTTTTTTTTTTTTTTTTTGCGGTACGCGGGCCTCTCGCTGTTGTGGCCTCTACCGTTGCGGAGCACAGGCTCCGGACGCACAGGCTCAGTGGCCATGGCTCACGGGCCTAGCCGCTCCGTGGTATGTGGGATCTTCCCGGACCGGGGCACGAACCCGTGTCCCCTGCATCGGCAAGCGGACTCTCAACCACTGCGCCACCAGGGAAGCCCTCAAAATACTTTATTGACTGAATATTAATAATGTTAATATACTGATATTTCTTTCCTCATACCTATAAGTATCTCAAGAATAAAGTATAAAATTATTATTTTCAATAATTTCAAAAATATAAAATTTATAAAAAGATTTCAATATCTTCTTTCATGTTTATTTGTTTTCTTTTTTCAAATTAAAGGTTCAGTCTCTTTGTTTTTGATGATGCATGAAGATATAGAAAGTTTTCATTTCCTTAAGATTTTAGAATTTATAGAACGCTTTGTTAATTAACCTTTTTCACCCAACAGACATGTTTCAGAACCCTCACTATCTTTAATAATCTGAGCCCAGACTAGTAACCAGTATTTCCCTCTTCTCCAACTGCTTCATTGGTTTCCCATTAAGAACCATATTGATTATCAAATAGCCTCTAACCTAAGAGTCATTGTGACTCTCTCTTTTCTTAATTAGTTTTCCTCTACATGTCTAGACACTCACCAACTACTGAATCCCTGAGTTCTAAAGTCTAGAAAAAACATAAGTCACTGGCTCCACTTTTGGAAAAGGTACCTTTTGAAAAAATAACATTACACATTTTCTAATATTCTACCTTTGGGGCATATTTTTTTAACTTTAGTACCGACTGAAACATTTGAAATTCTAAGTGACGAACTCTAACAAAATGTCATTTTTTTAGAGATATCAAAAGAAGATACCTATTATTCTATGAAAAACAAAATAAACATGGTATCTAATAATTACCTTGTATGGTTTAAACTATTTTATTAAGTATTCAAAACACATACTTCAAACATTGAAGTTCTTTAGAATAATTACAAAATTCAAATTGAATCAATAAATTAGAGCTGTTTACAGGAAAACACTGAAGATTTCTCTTTAACAAGTTTTATTAATTAAATCAAAGGCTAATGAATAGAAGGTAATCAAGGCTTGATTGGCAATGGAAACATTAATTCAGGTAAATAATATAGCAAAAAAAATGCTTTCAATTGTGTTAATATCACCACAGAACTTTCTGTTGGAGATATTGCCAGGTTTGTGTCTAGTTATTCTAAGCTATCTAGGGAGCTGTTTTAATTTCAGAGATTCTTTACTATTTTCTAATTCTTCCAACCACTGCCTTTCCCAGCGTGTCCTCACTGTGAAGCTCACTTCAGGCCCAAGGACAAGTGACACTGCTTTAGTCCGCATGTCACACAGGAACAGCTGTCAACTGCATCAGGAGGAAAAGCCAGGGGGACGTCCGAGCACAGAGCTATCCACGCACAGACATGGAGAGGCTGGCTGTCCTGGCAAAGCCACACTAGAGTGGATCCAGCTTTCAAACCGGTCCTAACCACAGATCCAAATCTCTGCCAACTTCAGAAATTCTGTCCACAAATCTATGTGCCCTAATTTTGTAAATAATAAAATGATCTTGTGTGGATTACGCACGATCGAGAAGTTTTGAATAAGGAGCACAGCCTATTCATTTTTTCATGCATTTGTTACTTTAACATTTTGTGAACCCTATAAAGGAAAACTCCCCACTTAGGGTAAACTTGCCCAGCTCAAAAGACGATGCACAAAGAGAATTTCCTTACAGACAGTCCTCAAAGGAAAGCCTAAAGGTTTTCTATCACATTAGTTACCTCAAATTCATAAGATAACTTAGTACAATAAAACAAAATAACAAATATTATCTAGGTCATCTTTGAAGATAGTGTTCATGTGCTTACACCTAGAAGAAATTATGTGTAGAGGACATAAAGGAAATTAAGGCAATACACCTAAAAGAAATTTAATATACTCTGGTAAATTTAATATATTCTGCCTCTCTCTTCCATTATGATTTTGTCTCAAGAGAAACTGCTATGGAAAACAATACTGAGTGCAGGGAGATACAATGCTTTTGTTTCCTTACTGTATTGGTTTAGAAGCAATACAAGGAAATGTAGTTACTACTGAGGGATTGACAATGGCAAGGCGGAGTACGTCAAGGACAATATTTTGAGCTGAACTTATAAATTTTTGGCAAAGTCATTAAAAACATTTTAAAGGTTTTACCATTAGTGCTTCTTTTATTAATTCCCTCTTAGGACACTGTTGGAACGCTGACTATACTGTCTCACATACACACTTCAAAAATTAAAAACAACTAAATATTCATGGCCTTGCTATTTCCACCTAAATTCAATTTATATTCAGGTATAAATGAGAAATCATCTCAATACTATTTAACCTTTGATATTCTGAAATATTCTAAAAGTGTTATCTATAATACTTTATTCTGGAAAAGTAAATTTAGAATTTCAAGGTAAGTTGTCAGTAATCACACCTCACCCTAATTTTTTTTTTTTTTTTTTTTTTTTTTGCGGTACGCGGGTCTCTCCTGTTGTGGAGCACAGGCTCCGGACGCGCAGGCTCAGCAGCCATGGCTCACGGGCCCAGCCACTCGGCGGCATGTGGGATCTTCCCGGACCAGGGCACGAACCTGCGTCCCCTGCATCGGCAGGCGGACTCTCAACCACTGCGCCACCAGGGAAGCCCTCACCCTAATCTTTATCAAAATAATGCAGAGAGAAGAGGAAAAAGACTAATGTCATTTCTGTTAAATTAATTTCTTTAAAAAAAAATCCAAAGATTTATAAGAGAATAGCATAATGGCTACTTATTAGGATGTGATTAATAATGCAAAAAGTCTAATGATTTAACGTACTGAGAAAAAGGATGTGCTCAACCAACAATTATTATGAGTTTGTACATTTGACAAAATATTGATAATGATGTTTTATTAAATGTAAAACCTCATAATACTTTGAAACATAAAATTAGAGGAATATATATTGTTCATGGGAGAAAATAAAATAATTACATTTCAATAATTTTAAACTTGTACCTTTCCAAAAATAAAATCTGTCAATAAAGGATTTGAGAGTCGTATTACCTTAAAAAGTAGAAGTAACCTCAGTGATCATTCAAGCTCCTGAACAGACAAAAAAATCCTGATTGGCTTGTCTTTGTCCTCCCACTCCCTGGAGCAAAGTAGCTCCTCAAAAGACCTCGGTGGAACTCAACCCCTCTAAAATACCCAAATTACTTAGTCCTTTTTTATGCTGAGTCAAAATTTGCTTCCTGTAACTTCTACTCTCTGATTCCAGGTCTGAGTCCACCAAGACTAAACTAAATGCTCTTCCACAAGACAGCCCTGCCCTTAATTAAGTTTTAATATCCTGCCTCCTAGTCAACAAATACTAATTGAGAGACTGTGATTTTGTGCTTGGGATAAAGAATAAACAACCCAGACATGGTCCCTGCACTTAAGTCTCACCGAGGAGACAGACGTAAAACATGTAACTACAAAGACGGCTGACATACACCAAAGGGAGACTGGAGGTGCTCGCTCTTCAAACAGGGGACAATTTAAGCATCACTAAACTAATACCTGTGATTGAAAGGAATTAAATATGTTTAAATCAGTAAGTTTATAATGAGACTTTAAAAGAAACTCATGAGTCACATTTGGAGAGTACTACAGAACCATCTCATTAGTCTAAAAACTGTTAAAGAGAATATGTCAAGCATTTACCTTCCCTTTTCATATACTTTCGCATACACTGTACCTCAGTGTAAACAGATAGTTCATAAGTGAAGTTTCTCTGCATAGATGCACTGCATGTAACAAATGAAGAGGAAAATTTGAATATCACCATTAATGGTTGCTAAAGTCACAAAAAGAAGCTACCAGATATTATGTGCCCCCTGATGGAAGCATTCATCCCCCTCAATGGAATCAATCCAACAGGAATCTGACCACATCCAAATCTAACTACTTATTTCAAGGAGATAAGGGAACAAGTTAAATAACACCATTGGGATATAATCAGAAAACTCCGGACTACAGGAAACCATAGGGAAATGAACCTGTTTCTTCAACAAATGAATTTCAAGAAAAAAAGGAGGGGAGAACCCATAGATTAAAAGAGAGAGATGAACTAATGGCAATTAATTGCAATGTATGGACCCGATTTTATCTTGATTCCAACAAAGTTTATTTTAACACTGACTATATATTCGATGATAAAGAAATCGTTAAATTTTTTACATGTGATAATGGCATTATGGCTTGGTGTTTTAAAATAGAGGCCTTATCTGTTAAAGAAAAAATATAAAATGAAATAATATGATGTTTGGGGTTTGTTTCAAAATAATTGGAAGGAATGAATACAGATGAAACAAGATTAGACACAGGTTGTCAGTGTTGGAAACTGATGGGGGTTTATCAAAACTCCGTAAGAAGTTCTTTAAAAATTAAAAAACATACCCAATACAAGTTGGGATAAATGCAATGAAGGAAAATCACAGCATGCCATAAAAAAGATAAAGAACCTATTTTAATGATACTAATGAACTTATTTACAAAATAGAAATAGACTCACAGACACAGAAAACAAACTTATGGTTACCAAAAGGGAAGCGGGGGTGGACAGGGATAAATTAGGAGTTTGGCATTAACATATACACACTACTATGTATAAAACAGATAACCAACAAGGACCTACTGTATAACACAGGGAACTATATTCAATATCTTATAATAACCTATAATGGAAAAGAATCTGAAAAAGAATATATATACGTGTGTACAACTGAATATCTTTGCTGTACACCCAAAACATTGTAAGTCAACTATATTTCAATTAAAAAAAAAAAAGAAGAACCTATTTTAGATTAGACAGGGAAGGATTCTCTGAAAATGTGACATTTAAGCTGAAACAAGAAATATAGAAGAGTAAGCAAAGAACATTCCAGGCAGATGGAACAACCTGTACAAAAGCCCAGGGGCAGAGAACACAATGTGTTAAACAAAGCTATAAGAAAGAAAGAGTGGCTGGAGCTTGTTGGCCGGCAGGGGGTAGGAGAGGGGGGACGTGCAGAGAGGGACAGGAGAGCCAGACCATGCAGGCCCTTAAGGGCCACAGAAAGGACTGATTTAAAAAAAATCACCGGGAAATCTTAAGAAAGGGGATAATATGATTAAATTGTGTGTCTGCAGCTCCCTCACTATCGTGTAGAGAACAGCCTGAAGGAGCACAATAGTGGGAGCAGGGAGGGCGGTCAGGCAGCTACTACAGTGGTCCAGGGGAAAGATGGTGGTCACAAAGTACCAGGGTATTGGTAAGAGCAATGGGGAAAAGGAAAACAATATTCTGAAGACAGAATCAAGAGACTGTTAGGATAAACTGAATTGGGCATAGGGCAAGTGGTAAAGGATGACTCCAAATGTCCTGACTTTAGTTTCTGTGTGGATGGAGGCACGTGTACTGACTCAAGGGAAACTAAAGAAGAAGAGATTTAGACAGAGAATCAAGAGTCCTATTTGGGAGGATCTTAGTCTAGACATAAAAACTTGTGAGTCATTTGGAAGACATCAAGGGAAGCAATAACTTCAAGAGAGAGCCAATTTTCTGTTAAAGCAGAAGTAAACACTCAGAAGAAAGTCGAACACACGTAAGCATTTGTAAATCAGAAAACAGTATTCTAGATCTAGATCTAGACAACATAAAAAGAGCCTGAAGGACATGGGGAAGGGACAGAGTAGGAGATATAGTGCAAAATACACGGGTGACGTCTGAAAGATAATAAACCATCAGGGCGTTTTATACCATGCCTGTGGTAAACAGTGGTGTGAGGCAGAGGAGATTCCATCCTGACAGCCTCTTGGAAGCAGGTAGAGTAGGGACTGCTGTTTTGGTTGCCCTCTGCGTGCATGAGGCAAGGCCTGGAGCTGGCACCAGCCTCTGTGGCTGCACAGAAACCAAGGTACAGGTTCTCACCCCTGACTACATTTTTAAATCAACTGGAAAGCTTTAAAACATACCCATGCCTGGCTCCACCCCTGATTTAGTTGGTGCAGTGTGGGGTCCTAGCATCCATATTTTTTAAAAACGTCCTGGGTGACTGTAAAGTGTAACCAGGGTTGAGAACCACTGTGTTAAATAAGCCTTCAGGTTCCGACATCACGTGCTCGTTGTCTTTCTTCCTTTGTCTGGTCTCTCCAACACTGAAGTCTCCTTTTTCTCGGTAAACGTTCAAATTTTTTCAACTATTTTGAGCGCCCTCACAGTCCTAGTTGCAAGCCTTTGGTAAGTCGGGGCTGATTAACCCCTTGTGAAATGTGCTTGCCAAGGTGTACACACTACCAGATGTGGTCTGATAAGTGCTGAGTGGACTGGGAGACTACCCTGCCCCATTCCAGAAACTCGACTGGTACTCATTTGGCCTCAGCATGTATTCGCCTGTGATCAGCACAAAACACTATTAACTCATGGATCTTGCCAACAATTAAAACCCCTGAGTTTTCTTCATGGGCCCCACAATCACACCATCTCTAACTTGCCCTAGGCCTAATAATTCACTTTTCAAACATAATTTCAGGAGTCTGATTTATTCCTAATAAGATTCCAACTTGTCAGCAGCAACCAACTGCTCAAACCTCTCCTGTCTAAATTCTAATCTTGTTTTTGACAAGCACTGGCTGCCCATCCTTCTGTGTGTCCTTCTCTGAGGTAGAATAGAAACACTGAACAGGATGAGGTCCAGGGCAGTGCTCTTGGACACCACACTCTTGACATACCCCATCCACCTTTGGGGGACGTGGCTTCATTGACTGTCTTCTCTTTCTCTCTCTTTTCTCCCCTCCCTCCTTCCCTTTTCACTTTCAAACTCTCTAATCCAGCCCTTCCTCTCCATGGCCCTCTGTCCCAAACCACTGCACTGACCTTCTGCCTCTACCATTGGACTGTGCTGGAAAATCTGCATCTGGCACACAGTTAGGGCTCCATGGTGAACAAATGAGTCAACCCTTTACCATGTAATAGAGGTACTAGAAACCCTACCACTCTTACCAACCTGTTTTAAATCCACCGCCAGAAACGGCGTATCACTCAACTGTCTATGGCTCTCTTACCTACCAGAACATAATCAGAACATTTACCCATGTTTGAAAAACAAGCAGATACCCAGCATCTACAGTGTTCCAGTCCACTAGCTTAACAATCTCATCAGAAAGAGGAATTAAGGTTATTTAGGTATGACATAATTTTTTTATGAACTCCTAGATCATTATTTTTCTTCCTATTTTGATTTACTCAGAAATAATCTGAGTGATAATCTGTCCTAAAATTTTCCACTGGAGGAGGGGAAATGAGAAAGGCATGCAGGGAGGAAGCCACACCAGTTCCATCTTCTTCTGTGAACATTTGGACATCTCAAGCCTGCTAATGTCTCTAAAATTTTTCATAGTTCCTCAAAGATGACTAACAATTATGGGACAATCTCAACTCCCAAATTCTTTAGAAGTCTGTGAAACAGTCGTCTCAGGTCTTAAATCAGAACTCCTTAGAAAAACATAGTACTGTCAGACTTCCTAAGACACTTGATAATTTAATTCACTCCTATGTTTGCTTTGCACTTCAGTGCTTAAAGCAAACTCTCCTTGGTAGCAATGATGTAAGCAAAACAGAAGGTAATTTGTACTTGTTTCTACCCCAATAGCATCTTTTGTGTGTAAACTTCAACCTAAGCTTTTCCTGAGTTACTGATGCTTCCTCTCCTTCCCTCACTCAGCTGGATTGTACTGTGGTTATCTGGTCCGATATTTGTTTGCATTTGAGAGACTTTTATCATCCATGTTCATACATTAACCTTCCAGAGTTTTAGGGCAAGGGGTTGTACACATCTCGGTATTCTTCTGGAATACCTCCAGTTACAAGGAACCATTCTGGGAAGAGCAAAAAGTCACATGCATACAGCCCTTGAGGAGATTACCAGCCAAAGAAGAAATAAGATAGTATCAGACAACTAAAATGCATATTAAACAAAGGTAAGTTTCTTTAAAAAAAAAAAAAAAAAGATAAGCAAAGTTATCAAAGACAAAGAATGGAAGAATTGTTAACTTATCAAGAAAAGGCAGGAAGCATGGAAAAGATGCCCAGGACACCCATAGATGTAAAGGTGGTTAGTTATACTACCCCTAAAATTACTAGAAAAGAGCCGTATTTATTTGATGAGATGGGAGGGTTTCATAAAAAGTAAGTAGGGCTTCCCTGCTGGCGCAGTGGTTGAGAGTCTGCCTGCCGATGCAGGGGACATGGGTTCATGCCCGGTCCGAGAAGATCCCACATGCCGCGGAGCGGCTGGGCCCTTGAGCCATGGCCGCTGAGCCTGCGCATCCGGAGCCTGTGCTCCGCAACGGGAGAGGCCACAACAGTGAGAGGCCCGCGTACCACAAAAAAAAAAAAGTAAGTAAAATGTAGTTTATTATGAGAAGTTTTTATAGATTGATTTTTCACACATAGTGAGATTTGAAGCTTCCTGTATTAGTTAGTTCTATAAGTTTTCAGCTGTAACATACAATTCATATCCCTAAACATACATCTCTATACACTCATATGCACTGAAAACTAGGAATTAAGGGATAGTGTGAAGGTAAAGAAAAAGAAGAAGTAGGAGAGTTTTTTTGTGTTGTTTTTCTCTAGTCCCGTTTTCAAGCACACTTGTGTGGGGAAACATATTACTGAGGTCTTTGGAAAGGCTGCAGTTTATATTTCTAGAGAAATCAAATGTTCTACTTCTGAGGTCAAGTTGCCACTTCAAATAGATTTTTATCTTCAGTAGCTTCTTTTTCCCATAGAAAATGCTTCAAACAAGCAGAAAAGAAATGGATATACTTCTTGATGATATTATCATTTTTCCCTATCTTGGATTACCTATTATCTTCTGGGTAATTCTTACATGCTATATCTTATACTACATCCAAAAATAAAAATAATTCACAATTCTCTTTTTTAAAAGTCTAACTACAGCACCACAATCACAGTGAGTCATTACATGAGCTGGGATTAAAGAAAAGAGGATGAAGTCCGATGCTCAACCTTACAGCATTTCAAGCTTCCTGGTTCAAAGGTATGTTTAAAGCATGATGTTCCCATTTCTCTAGCAGAGTTGTAAATGTTCCCCTTCCTCTAGTAGAGACATACATATTCAGCATCATGAGAGAGAGGTCAAGCTTCCACTCTCAGGAAAAAAGCATCTCCAAATAAGTTAATTGAGATGCACCAAAAAGCATGTCACTGATTCACCAAGAGACTTTGAAGAGTCCCCAAATACTCACTGCCAAGTAATGCTAACCACAGAGATCTTGCATTTTCCATTCAAACACAGCCTCACAAAATGAAGTGAAGTTTGGAACAGCAGGATAAAACAAAGCCGCCCACGAGAGCCATTAAGGTAGGGGTATTCAGAGTTCAAACCATTCTCAACCCATTCTAATAAAGATGCACGCACGCACGCACACACACACACCCCCCACACACACACCCCACACACACCTCCAGTTTATGTTGCAAACAGGACAGCAAGCTACCGTTTTCTTTTTTCATTTGGCTGCAATGGCCCATGAAGAATCAACAAAGAAAATTATTATAAATACACAGCAGCTTGGTTAAAGGACTAGGGGACTTATATCAAGTCAAAAGGATTATGAGTGACTTTAATTTGCTCCAATTAAAATAATTACTTTCATAATTATAGAAAATATGTCATTGTTAAATACCTTTTAAATGAAACTTTAAGATAATATCAAGCAAAGCCAAATGTATCTAGTTTGATTTGTCTTTTATGACAAAAAGGATTGGAGAAAAATGCTATAGCATCATGAATTACCTAAAAGACTGTACTCCAAAAATAAAAGTGACACACTACGGTGGACTGCTTTATATGCAAGCAGAGTGTCAAACTAAAAAATGATTCGATTAACTATAAAGTTGAAAGCAATCGACGTACACATGTTGAAGAGCAGGGTTTATATTAACTCATATATAAGTAAAGAGCTGATTACATGAAGACCTTTATAAAAATCATATATAATTGGTATGATAAGATCTATGCTAGTATTACTTCCAAACCCTAGCAATAGAGCCAGAGTACAAATTAGTCAGTCTGATTTGAAGTAAGATGACTTTATACACAGTCAATAAGTTTAAGATCAAGACAGTTGTCTTTAATTCAAAACTAGCACTCATGTTAAATAGCCCTATTGTTAAAGCACCTATAGTGTGGCAGGCCTTCAACAAGGACTTTATTTACACTAATGTGATCACTACAGCACCTCTGTGTGGTAGATACTATGGCTATCTCCACTTTATGAAGAATCTGAGGCACAGTTCTAAATCACACAGCTAGAAGCAGTAGATCCACAGTTTGGTCCTAGGAGACTGGGCTTCACAGCCATACTCATAAATTCTCTGTGGAGTAGCAATAATTAAAGTGTGAACCACAGAAGAAAGGTGTGTGGTTCACACCCTCCTATTTCCCCTTCATTCAAAAGAGGCACTCTGCTTATACCAGACACTTGTGATCAAATTACTTACTCTCAAAGCAATGTCATTCTTCTTTGCGTTTTCTAATAATGTTTTATAAAACTCAAAATAAATCAATATATTTTAGAATGGCATTAGTAAGTCTTACCCTAATTATAAAAGTAATGCATGCTTATGGCAGAATAGTTGGGAAATACAGGAAAAAAATTATTTTAAGGAAAGTTTTTTATTTATTTATTTATTTGTTTATGGCTGCATTGGGTCTTTGTTGCTGTGCATGGGCTCTCTCTAGTTGTAGCGAGCGGGGGCTACTCTTTGTTGTGGTGCACGGGTTTCTCATTGCACTGGCTTCTCTTGCTGTGGTGCACCGGCTCTAGGCGTGTGGGCTTCAGCAGTTGTAGCACACAGGCTCAGTAGCTGTGGCTTGTGGGCTCTAGAGCGCAGGCTCAGTAGTTGTGGCTCATGGGCTTAGTTGCTCTGCGGCATGTGGGATCTTCCCAGACCAGGGATCAAACCCATGTCCCCTGCCGTGGCAGGCGGATTCTTAACCACTGTGCCACCAGGGAAGTCCCAGAAAAATTTTTACATCAACAATAATCCTACTATTCAGTGATAAATTCTTCAACATATGTATGTATCTTCTAGACTTCTTTTCCTGTGTGTAGATTTTTATAAATGGTATCCTACCATATTTGGTCATCTACTTTTTTGTTATGGTTTAATAATATATCTTTTTACTGGATGGGCTGAGAAAAGAACCCAGGAAGCCTCAAGTTCAAACAAGCTCACACTTTCCTTTTAAGGAAAATGGCCCCAGGACTTCTTTATTTCATAAAATCTCATGACTCTTGTATTTTGATTTATTGGTGAAAGCAACCCTGCTAGCCAAGCAATAGAGGCCTGAATGTGGAGACAGTATATGGGGCTGACAGCCACAGGGGGGCAGAGGTGGGGTGGCCAGCAGGGCCCATTGGGGCACAGGTTCTCTGAGTCTCCCTGGCCGGAATTCAGTCTTCTGGGAGTGCTGCAACCCAGTGACAGGAAACAATCACTCAAATCATCTCCAGGATAGACCCTCTAGCAGATTTTACTCTATGAACCCAGATATATAACCTTACACTCAGAAAAACTGAAATCCATGATAATCAAATGTATAGCTGAAGAAAGAACTTCATATGTCCTGACTACAAATCTCTACTCCCAAGGGCCATATGTCAAAGTCTCTTCTCACACTTAAAGGGCCTGATGAGAGCATTCCTAAACATTTTCCCCAATCATTACATAGTTAACGTTTGTTAAGCATCTATTAATAGCACTGTAACAGGTGCTGAAGAGTAAGTTATATACATACGATAATATGTTACATACATATGAGGTAAAGGAGATATCAAGCAAGGCAGTAGCTGAATTAGGAAAAAGAAGAAAAACAATATTCTGACATTTGTTAAAACAGTAAGATTTTATTCAAGACTACTGCAACAGTGGAGACAGATATAGGGCTCAACTCTGAATACCACAAGAACAAGTGGGGATTTATAGCCAAGTAGCAGGTTAGGGGATCATTGGTGGATGGAAAATTACTAAGAAGAGACATCACAGGTAGGGGATTCTTGCTAAACTCACCTAACAAGATTCCTGCTGCATACAGGCCAGAGCCATCAGATATCAAGGACGGGGGGATTTTCTCTAAATTGACTTAGCAGGATTCTTGCTAAAACTGGGTTATGCAAGCCTGGCAAGGACAGGGGTGGAGGGGTGGGGGTGAGGCAAAGTCAGGGCCTAGTCAAGAAGAGGGCTTAGAGGAGTATAACTGAAGTTTATTCAAAGAGAGTATCTTGTCAGAAGCCAGGAAAGTTTCATAATATGAGTGGGACTTGAAGATGGGATAGGATGTGGACACGTAGAAAGGGGAGGCAAGCTAGTTACATAGAGGGATCTATCATAAACAGAGATGCAGAAGGGGTGGGGACAGGCACATTTAAAGTACAGAGAGTAGAAATTAGGGAAGCAGTAGGACATAAGGAAAGAAAAGTAGACTCGAGAGGGATTTTGATGCCAGGTCCACTACAAAATTGATCCAATAAAGTAATTAGATATTTGATCATGTTAGACACCAATATTTTCATTACCTGCCTACATTTTTTTTAGGGTAGAGCTTTGAATGAAGCAAAAGCTAATATGTCAACAACGTTCTTTTGAAGCTAAACATACATTCTTATTCCTAACCAACAAAGGTAAATTAACCGACTCTGGTTATAACCCATAGGATTGCCTTATTGCTAGCTTATAAGTCTACTAACTATAGCTCCATGATATAAGCAGATTAAAGCAGACTATAAAGTGAATATATTTACAAATATAAATTAAAACACTAAAAATTAATAAATTTCCAGGATTTACATATTATAGTTACATATACATATATAACTATAAAATATTTGGTGGCAAATCTTTACTGTAATGACAAAGAAAGCTGAATACACAATTTGTTAAATCCAATTATGCTACTTCCAGGGCTTTCCAAGCAATAATATGTGTGTTTAACACATCAAACAGGACATTAGCACCCTTTTTTCTACAGAGCAATTTGTTTTGCTAGGTTTAGGGGTACAAAGTAAGGAAAATTGACAAGGTCTTAAAAGGCTATTCGGTAATGCTAAGGCTCGGCCACCAAATCTACTTCCAAGAAATCTAATTTCTACTCAGTGAGATGACATAATTTAGCCATTTTGGGGAGAAACCATGTTTCATGGCTTTCGTGGAGTCTGGCTTCAATAACTGCACGCATGAATGAATGAAGTCAACTATCTCAAACAAGGACTAAACAAGTAACAGCTAGAGATAGGACAGATTACATCAGCTCTCCCTGATAGAACAATTTCTGGAACTACTAAGAAATCCCCAAACTCAGCTTTCCTAAATGTCTCTCCTTTGTGTTATCAATCTTCTCAGTCCTTATAGAAAGCCATCTGAAATGATTTTCATTTAAGATCAAGGTGAGTGTTAGAGGGTAAAGTCCCTGACTTCAGGGGAAACATACACTCAAAAGCAATTAAATATTTGCTGGGTTTTCACCTAAAATGAGGGATGAATGCAACTGCCATGACTCTTTTCCAACTGAAGCAGATGGGAAATCATCAGTAGTCATCCAATTGAAGAACTGTTCCATCACAGCACCTTATTTACAAATCCTAGCCCAGAACACAAAAGAGACTTTAGCTAGTGTAACATGTTACCTTAAAGTGAGTTTAAAAAATAGTATGTCTGTAAATTGGGTAAATTAAATACATACACCTAAATCTTCCTGTCAAAGAGCTGCAGATATTTCACTTGTAACTATCATTTTCCTCTTTTCTAAGATTTATATTCTTTTCTTGTTTAAAAAAATAGAATGTAGCTATATAAAAAATGCAAGTAAAATGGACCCTAGAAAACTAATGTCCTGTGTCCATGGTAGATAAACAACTTGGTCTGGTTATAACCCATAGGATTGCCTTTCCTTTTTTCTTTGTTTTTAAATACTCAAATACTTAAAGAAAAATTTTTCTTCTTTTTAACCATGATCTTAAAAATCCAGACCACTAATTAGTCAGCTGGACTCAGTTTATGAACTTCAGAAAGTGAGAGAACATAATTAATCATGTATCAGGTAAGCATTCAATCATTATGCTCATAGCTTACTCATTTTGAGTGACTAAGGAGAAAATATGACCAAATTATATGAGACTTGAAAAAACAGGGAGATTTACTCATTTTGGATATAAGGAATGACTCCAACTCTGAAGTACAGTAAGAAAGTGACAGATGAGAAATGGAGACATCCAAGTTTTCAGCGCAGCATGTTACTACTTAGGGGTATAAACTTACACCCATCTTTCAACCTGTCAACTCAACTTTCTCCAACTTTCAAAGACAATCTCTGCTACCTCTTTGTATTTTCTTTTTCATATATACACACATATATGAATATGTATATATTCATATGCTATGTGAATATATATAATACAAGGGAAAGGTTTTGAAAAGTAGAAAGGGAAATAAAACTATACAGGCTGATTATTAAGTAGCTACCGACATTGTCTCTACATAGAAATCTGGCCACGTCAGCTTCAATAACTGCATTTGTGATGAACATCATCCACATAACCATACTTATTAGACAAAATAACCTTAACTACGGTTGTTCTCTCCAGGTCTTATTAATTAAACAAGCCTTTTATAACAGATGGGTCAACGGTAAATTAGCTCAGGTCATGTCAACCATCACAAAAATCATTTAAAATTAATGAAGTCATCTGAAAGTTTGTGTGAGTAAATACATACAAACAATATAAAGGAACCTGCTTAGAGACAAATCCATAAGGAAGTGACTAAATATAAGAACAAGGACCATGAAAATTTGACAAGACTTTCAAAGGACATAACAGGTAGAGAGAATCATTTTCTCCTCTTAATTCAACGTTCAATGCTTAACTGCATTTAAAACTGGTGCTGGGAGTATACTTTGGATGGGGGCACAAGGGTACCGAGTTTCTGATTTACTCAAAAACCCATTTGAAAGCATTTTATTTTGTTAAGGTACAATTCTTACTATAATATTAGTTCCTCCATTATTTATGAGAAGGATAAAAGGGTTGTAAATGTACTGGCAGATCAGGAATTACGTTTGCCATATGAATAGAATAAAAGAGGTAGTGAGAGAAATGGGTGCCATCAAATCTTGAGCTGAGGTCCGCAATGAAAAGGTAGCAATGGCAACAGTGTTGTTTCATTAGCTACGTAGGACCCTGGAAAGAATCTAAAAAAGAGTGGATATAGGTGTATGTATAAGTGATTCACTTTGCTGAAAGTAACACAACACTGTAAATCAACTATACTCCAATAAAAAATCTTTTTAATTAGCCAGGCTCACCAAGAAAAAAAGGGAGAAGACTCAAATCAACAGAATTAGAAATGAAAAAGGAGAAGTAACAACTGACAATGCAGAAATACAAAAGATCATGAGAGATTACTACAAGCAACTCTATGCCAATAAAATGGACAACTTGGAAGAAATGGACAAATTCTTAGAAATGCACAACCTGCCAAGACTGAATCAGGAAGAAATAGAAAATATGAACAGACCAATCAACAAGCACTGAAATTGAAACTGTGATTAAAAATCTTCCAACAAACAAAAGCCCAGGACCAGATGGCTTCACAGGCGAATTCTATCAAACATTCAGAGAAAAGCTAACACCTATCCTTCTCAAACTCTTCCAAAATATAGCAGAGGGAGGAAAACTCCCAAACTCATTCTATGAGGTCACCATCACCCTGATACCAAAACCGGACAAGGATGTCACAAAGAAAGAAAACTACAGGCCAATATCACTGATGAACATTGATGCAAAAATCCTCAACAAAATACTAGCAAACAGAAACCAACAGCACATTAAACGGATCATACACCATGATCAAGTGGGGTTTATTCCAGGAATGCAAGGATTCTTCAATATACGCAAATCAATCAACGTGATATACCATATTAACAAACTGAAGGACAAAAACCATATGATCATCTCAATAGATGCAGAGAAAGCTTTTGACAAAATTCAACTCCCATGTATGATAAAAACCCTGCAGAAAGTAGGCATAGAGGGAACTTTCCTCAACATAATAAAGGCCATATATGACAAAGCCACAGCCAACATTGTCCTCAACAGTGAAAAACTGAAAGCATTTCCACTAAGATCAGGAACAAGACAAGGTTGCCCACTCTCACCACTCTTATTCAACATAGTTTTGGAAGTTTTAGCCACAGCAATCAGAGAAGAAAAGGAAATAAAAGGAATCCAAATCGGAAAAGAAGAAGTAAAGCTGTCACTGTTTGCAGATGACATGATACTATACATAGAGAATCCTAAAGATGCTACCAGAAAACTACTAGAGCTAATCACTGAATTTGGTAAAGTTGCAGGATACAAAATTAATGCACAGAAATCTCTGGCATTCCTATACACTAATGATGAAAAATCTGAAAGTGACATCAAGAAAACACTCCCATTTACCACTGCAACAAAAAGAATAAAATATCTAGGAATAAACCTACCTAAGGAGACAAAAGACCTGTATGCAGAAAATTATAAGACACTGATGAAAGAAACTAAACATGATACAAATAGATGGAGAGATATACCATGTTCTTGGATTGGAAGAATCAACATTGTGAAAATGACTCTACTACCCAAAGCAATCTACAGATTCAATGCAATCCCTATCAAACTACCAATGGCATTTTTCACAGAACTAGAACAAAAAATATCACAATCTGTATGGAAACACAAAAGACCCCGAATACTCAAAGCAATCTTGAGAACGAAAACGGAGCTGGAGGAATCAGACTCCCTGCCTTCAGAGTATACTACAAAGCTACAGTAATCAAGACAGTATGGTACTGGCACAAAAACAGAAAGATAGATCAATGGAACAGGATAGAAAGCCCAGAGATAAACCCACGCACATATGGTCACCTTATCTTTGATCAAGGAGGCAGGAATGTACAGTGGAGAAAGGACAGCCTCTTCAATAAGTGGTGCTGGGAAAACTGGACAGGTACATGTAGAAGTATGAAATTAGATCACTCCCTAACACCATACACAAAAATAAGCTCAAAATGGATTAAAGACCTAAATGTAAGGCCAGAAACTATCAAACTCTTAGAGGAAAACATAGGCAGAACACTCTATGACATAAATCACAGCAAGATCCTTTTTGACCCACCTCCTAGAGAAATGGAAATAAAAACAAACAAATGGGACCTAATGAAACTTAAGAGCTTTTGCAAACCAAAGGAAACCATAAACAAGACCAAAAGACAACCCTCAGAATGGGAGAAAATATTTGCAAATGAAGCAACTGACAAAGGATTAATCTCCAAAATTTATAAGCAGCTCATGCAGCTCAATAACAAAAAAACAAACAACCCAATCCAAAAATGGGCAGAAGACCTAAACAGACATTTCTCCAAAGAAGGTATACAGACTGCCAACAAACACATGAAAGAATGCTCAACATCATTAATCATTAGAGAAATGCAAATCAAAACTACAATGACATATCATCTCACACCAGTCAGAATGGCCATCATCAAAAAATCTAGAAACAATAAATGCTGGAGAGGGTGTGGAGAAAAGGGAACACTCTTGCACTGTTGGTGGGAATGTAAATCGATACAGCCACTGTGGAGAACAGTATGGAGGTTCCTTAAAAAACTACAAATAGAACTACCATACAACCCAGCAATCCCACTACTGGGCATATACTCTGAGAAAACCATAATTCAAAAAGAGTCACGTACCAAAATGTTCATTGCAGCTCTATTTACAATAGCCCGGAGATGGAAACAACCTAAGTGCCCATCATCGGATGAATGGATAAAGAAGATGTGGCACATATATACAATGGAATATTACTCAGCCATAAAAAGAAACGAAATTGAGCTATTTGTAATGAGGTGGATAGACCTAGAGTCTGTCATACAGAGTGAAGGAAGTCAGAAAGAGAAAGACAAATACCGTATGTTAACACATATATATGGAATTTAAGGAAAAAAAAATGTCATGAAAAACCTAGGGGTAAGACAGGTATAAAGACACAGACCTACTAGAGAATGGACTTGAGGATATGGGGAGGGGGAAGGGTAAGCTGTGACAAGGCGAGAGAGAGGCATGGACATTTATACACTACCAAACGTAAGGCAGATAGCTAGTGGGAAGCAGCCGCATAGCACAGGGAGATCAGCTGCGTGCTTTGTGATCCCCTGGAGGGGTGGGATAGGGAGGGTGGGAGGGAGGGAGACGCAAGAGGGAAGAGATATGGGAACATATGTGTATGTATACCTGATTCACTTTGTTATAAACCAGAAACTAACACACCATTGTAAAGCAATTATACTCCAATAAAGATGTAAAAAAAAAAAAAAAAGTTGCAATGAAATGGAAATCTTGTCCAAAATAAATTTATCCAATAGAAAAGGGAAGGGGAGCAGTGAGTGTTCTATTTCATGCAGGCACCTCCTATATGGAAAGCCACAAATCACTTTGGTGAAATAAGGGGAAAAATAACTATGATGTCACTGTGAAGTTGCTTAGCATAGTGGAGAATACAAATG
Source organism: Monodon monoceros (assembly GCF_005190385.1). Lineage (NCBI taxonomy): Eukaryota > Metazoa > Chordata > Mammalia > Artiodactyla > Monodontidae > Monodon > Monodon monoceros. The sequence goes on from NW_021703776.1 coordinate 50,996,843, forward strand.
ATAAATAACTAAAGAGAAACTACAATACTGGCACAGAGGAAAGATATGAGAATCACAGGGAAAAAATGGCTATGTACCCCTAGAGTTTATCATTAACAAAGGGGTAGAGTAAGCATAGGTTTTAAGAAAGCAGATTTTAACATTTTTCCTCCCCCAAAAATAAAAGGAGATAAAAATTAAGAACTCAGCTCTGGAGTTGGACTGACTGTACCTAAATCCTGGCTCTGCCCCTTAGCTGTGTGATTGTGGGCAAGTTACTCAAACTTCATGGGCCTCAGTTTCTACATCTATTAAATGAGGGAAATAATCTCATCCCAAAGCTTTTCCAGAACTGGTAAAAGAAACAAAGGAAAAAGTAATAGGTGACATTCATTTAACACGTGAGACACGGTTCTAAGCGCTGCAAAGGTATTCGTTCATAAATACTCTTCACAGCTGTGTGAAACCAATTCCATTATCAGCCCTATTTTAATAGGTGAGAAAATTGAGCTTAACCTAGTGTTCAATAAATATCAGCTTTATTTCATGACCCTAATTACCAAGGGAAAGCACAAAGAGAGACAGAAGATTCACATAAATAGACGTTATTTTAAAATTACAACTAGTATCAATGAAGAAAAATTGGCCAAGAGGAGAAACCAATGTGTTACACAGAAAGTTTAATGGTGTGTTTGAAGTTTTAAAGAACACCAATAAAAAGAGAAGAGATATTTAAGAAGGATAATGTTCTCTTAGGACTAAGTCCTAAATGAGATGAAGCTGGCAAGAAAAATGATTTCAGATTTATATATTATCAGAACAAGAAAGGGGGAGACCAATTATCAGGGACATATGAAGAGAGATCAAGTGACAGAGAAAGGAGAGCTCCTCAAATTTCTTCATCCAGAATATATTTCAAGTGTTTTCTTAATCATTTTCTCTCCCTAAAAAGAGAGTAAAATCCGACTCCCTTGTTATAATCCATATACGTACTCAATCCCCTCCCATTTAGTTTAAAGCCAAAACAACAAAAACACTTTTGCCCTTTCTTCTTGTTCTCCTTTCCTCCTCTGCCTCACTCCTCAAAAGAATAGCTTGCATTTCAGCCTCCATTTTTTTCCCTTTCTCTCTTGACCCAAAGCAATAAGGTCTCCAGCCCCACCAGCTCCCTGCACATACTTAAGAAAAACCTTCCTAATTGCAAATTTAATGGGTCCTTTTCAGGACTCATCTGATTTGTCTTTGCTGAATATCTGACACGATCATCTGCATTTTCAGCAACTCTCTTCCTTCCTTGGTGCTTGGCTGGTTTTCTTGTGCTCTCCCTAGGCAATCCCTCTCACACTATTTGGTTCTTCCTTTGTCCAACTCTGTTGGTGTTCTATTCTTTCATCTCTTCTATTTCACTCAGAGGTAAGATATATTCTATTTTAATTTAACCATCCTCCGTGCTTTACTTTGGGCAGTGTCCCAGGTGCACTCAACTCTCCAGAGCTTAACATTGAAAGTTTCCCAGGACATAAAGTGGGAAAAAAAAAAAGTGTCACTGTTTAACCCAGCCCATTGCCTTCTCATTAGGAATTCAGCTTCCTCTGGGATCCCCAACAGGCCTCGTTTGTAACATTTACTTAGTTTCCCAGTATCTCTTCTTTCTCCTACGAGGTTTAATCAGACACACAACAAAAGCCATTGGTTCCTTTTCTGCTTCCTCAGGGGCTTTTTTGTCTGTCAGTACCTGTGCTGCGCGCTAAGCTGCTTCAGAATTCACTCTTGTCTCACCCATCAGGCCAATTAGGAATGACGTCTATCTTATTCTCAGTTGAGTTACAACAGGGCTTTCGACTGTTAACCAAAGTTCCTAGTGTTTACAATTTTCCTTGGCTGAGTCAGTGCTGGTGGATCTGTAGGATCATTGATTAAAATCCCTGAAAACAGAGATAGTTAAAAACACAGCAATCCCAAGGAGACCATTTTGAACTAGAGACAGAACTATCTTTTAAATTTTCAAATAATTTGTTTATACAGGGAAATATGTTTCCTTGAACCACAGAAGGAAGGGAGCACATATTTGCTTGGAATCAAACATTAAGCATGAAAAATGTCTCATGCCTGAGATCTTTAAAATAATTTCCTATTTGTTGAGCTCAGATATTTTTCTGAATAAAAGCCACTGAGCATGTACTATCTTTCCAGTTGTCAGATTTTAGTGACAAAGGAAGATATCACTCTCCAGTTCATTATGATGGGGCAACAAACAAGAGCCTGAAGTTAAACTTCGGGGGCAACCCAAGCATACTTAGGGAAAGAATCAGATCAAACCCCACTCCTTTTTTCCAAAGACTTCCTTTTTGATCCTGGCCTACCAGATCTCATATTCCTTAAAAAGCAGCCCAAATCGACAGTGTCTACAATCCAATTTTGCACTTGATTACCCTATGCAATTTGGAGTCCTAAATTTTCAAATACATGCCATCTCTCCATTATTATAATTGCTCCTAATGGTATAGTATACTCCTTTTGTATGCATCATTGCTAAATAGACTGCAAGCATTTGACCAAAATTCATTGACACTACAACCCATTAGCTTTGGGCTCTAAAAGCTCCTGGTTTCACCCAAGCCCCGGCTTACTCATTAATTCATGTTTCAAATTTCCAATATTTCTGCTACCTTGAATTACTCTGAGCCTATCATTTATGTCATGAGTAGTAAGGGATCTGGTTAAGTCATCTGCATTTTAGACTGATCAGTTGCTATTTCACAAACTTCCTGAAGTCTAGTCTCCATACCTTGCTGTCCAAGAGCATGTGCTGTACCTAAAACTCATTAATTGGCCACGACACTTTTTAAATTAATTGACAAGTCTTCATTAGAGGTTCAATGATAATCACAAACAATTCAAAAAAATCTCCCAAATGTTCACTACAATTAATGCTTCTAAATACTCGACTGGTCTCCATAGTACAATACTTTAATCAAATTTTGTTTTTTGGCAAAATGTTTTAGCAAGTTCTAGAGGAATAAAGCACTACATAAGGAAGGTGATCATACATTTTATCATCCAAATGGAGACACCGAATAGTAAAAACACTGAATTAGCAAAAAGGAGCGCTATTAATAATTACACAAAGACAACAAGCATAAACCAGGACTGTCCCAAGCAAACCATTACATAAGGTCCCCCTCTACACAAAGCACCTTATACCAAACTGGATCTTTATCCTTCTTGGGAATATCATGTAAAAGAGTGAGGCTAATCCAAGAAGTAGTCAATGAATATGTGGTCAGAAAAGATAAGTGAAAGAGCTCTGTGCAAAGGGAAGAGCAAAGATTTAATTCCCAACTAAAATGAAATCCAAACTGTATTGTGAGGTATTAAAACATGGCCCAAAGATTATTTGACATTCTTCACCAAGAGGTACAGTCTGTGTTCCCCTCCCCTTGAATCTGGTCTCTTCAAATACTTGATAAATAAAGTAGGTGAAAGTGACACTGTGCCAGTTCTGGGCACAGGCCTTAAAATATAGGCAGCTTCCACTTTCTGTACCTTGGGATCTTCCCAGACCGGGGCACGAACCCGTGTCCCCTGCATCGGTAGGCGGACTCTCAACCACTGCGTCATCAGGGAAGCCCTATCACTTTACTTTTAACCTAAGTCTTTATACTTAAGGTGGGTTTTTGGTAAACAACATATAGTTGGGTCTTGTTTTTTATCTACTTTGACAATATCTGTCTTTTAATTGGTGTATTTAGACCAATTACATTCTAAGTGATTTTCATATAAGTGTATTAATAGCTATCCTGTTTGTAAACTGTTTTCTATTCATTGTACGTCCTTTTCCTTCTTTTTCTGCCCCCTCTGATTTTAATTGAGCATTTTATATGATTCCATCTTATATCTTTTTAGTGAATCATATATGGATCCCTCATATCCCAGTCCAGCTGTGCAAAATGATACCACATGGAGCAAAAACAAGCTTTTCCTGTCCGGCCCTTTCCCAAGAGTAGGTTCATGAACAAAATAAATGATAGTTGTTGTTTTAGCTCTCTAAGCTTTGGGGCGGTTCATCTTGGAGTAATATGTAAGCAGAACATTCCTAAGACGGTCCTCAAGGCCTTGCCAACTTTTCAAAACTCAGTTCATACAGATTTCCCCTGAACTCCCAGTCACATGGGGCTCTCCAAGTCTGTAGAAAATACCAAGTTCTTCTTAGGGGTCTGGCCTGAAACACTCTTATCCGTGCTCTTTACCTGGTTGGTCACATCTCCTCCTTCAGATCTAAGTGTAAATGTCCCCTCATCAGCAAGGCTTCCACTGTCCATCCATCTAAGGTATACTCATTGCCCACCTCTCTCCCTTACATAAACATATATAACCCACCACTCTCTATCTTAGTTATTTTTCATAGCTCTCTTTTCCTCTTTGCAATTTAAAATTACAGATGTATCTGCTGACTCGAGTAATCTTTGCCTTCCCCACTAGATGACAGGTTCCATGGAAAGAGAAACTCACGTTTTGCGCACCATTACATATCCATTGCCTGGCCCAGTACACAGAACACAGTATGGGCTCAGTAAATGTCTCCGACGGAAAGAGCTCTTTTAAATGCACAATGCCTCTCTGCATTGCTTGTTTAGACCAGGGCTTCTCAACTTTGGCACTATTGACACTTTGGACCAAACAATTCTTTGTTGCGGGAGACTGTCCTGTTCATTTGTACGATGTTTCACAACATCCCTGGCCTCTAGATGCCAGTAACACCACTACCGCTCCCTGAGTTATGAAACCAAAAGTGTCTCCAGATATCAGCAAATGTATCCTGGTTTAAAATAAAAGGATGACAATAACAATGAAGCAACTCAGGAATGTGGGTTTGCTTTAACCTGAAACCAATCTCATCGTCATGTCCTTCCTCTAGTCCTCCTCAAAAACCACTTAAACTGAACTAAGTGGTTTAAGTGGGAGAGAGATTCTAGGAGCCCTGACATTATGATAATTGGAAATTTCTACACTAACTCTTTCAAAATATTCCTCCACTATCCAAGGAATGCCTCCATTTTCACCAGCTGGACTACAACTCTGAAGACAGGAAATATCACTGATTGTTTTGAGGGTCTCCCAATCAAATGATCAAAGACCCTGATAATAAAAATGGCTAACAGAGGCCAACATTAAAACACTGTCTAATAGAAAAGTTATCCCTGTACAGTTTGGTCTAATAATTGAAATCATGGTTCTTGCTTAAACAATATACTCATTGTCACTTTTGTCAAAAAGATTAGGTATTGTTTGTTTATCTGCTGCAAGCTAAATGGAACCAGCTGTACCCATGAACCAGCTCCTAATGCCTTACATTCTTCCTGAAAAGGAAGTCAGGGCTGAATCTGCAATTTGAATAGGCTTTAAGGTTTTTGAAAATAAAATTAGCAGATGTTGGTGGGTGGGCTATTATCCTCCTTGGAGTAGGTAAGGATAAGAACTCTACTTTTATCTGTACACAAGGAGCACCAGATCTGAAAATCACATGACACAAAGTCCATTCATTTCATTAGGCTTTTTTAAAAATCCAGTTTCTCTTGCACACTGTAATGCCATATTTTATGCATTAAATTACAAAGTTAACACTGATTGTATTATCATAGTATGCCGCCATTTTCATATCCTGTGACTAATAGTGTGGTTACAGGCTTGATCTTTGAAGTGAGCTGTGATAATAAGCCTATGGACCCAAAGTCTAAAAGAAATCAGAGCAGACCTAATGAGAAACAGAGTGCAGGAGAGCCTGTAAAATGTAATCAGATTTGCCTCTCTTTTGTACAGAGTTCCCGTTTGTGGGTAGATAACCTCACAGGAAGCTGGAGTCAGCATGACAGTCCAGGTGTCAACACTTAAGACTGAAACTTCAGTGAACCAGGAGTCCACTGTTTTCCATCTGGGGATTTCTGACTTTCAGAATTCTTCAAGCTCCTCCTGATAGTGTTTCAGTGGAGCTGACCTTCAGGGCCAGCAGTAAGAGCCACCTCTTTAATCTCACATATTCTGAAAAGGTGGCTGACTGCTGCTGCCTTTCTTCTTGCTGCTGCCTGTTTTAATTAGCAGTATTTCTTCCTCCTATTTCTCAGGCGGCTTTGAAGAGCTCTTTGAAATGTATTTAGTGTATTTCAGTCTTGGTTTGGCCTAGCCTCTCAATTTATGAGGTCGTTGAATTCAAGTTCAATGATTCAGCACACACCGGCAGAATGAAATGCTAAAAGAAGACTGGCATTTTCAATCACATAAATCTCGTGTTACATAAAGTGACCAAATTCCTCCATTGTTCTTATGGACCTGAGATAACAATTTACAGCTGGTACAGACCAGTTTGGGCCGGCTCCTCTGTTTAGCAGGCTCCCGCAGGAGTAAGGCTTTGGCATCTTCACCTCAACAGAAACTGAAGATAAGCAGGAAAAAAATGACCAGAAATCAGGGTCATCTGTGGGAGGACTTAGTCTGAGTAAGTCCAATACTCTAATTCCAGAGACGGAACAAAGAGCAAACTTTTTCTTTCTGTAAATGACACTAGAAGCATGAGAAAGGCAAAAGCAAGCAGCTACAGCCTCACAATCCTTTAAAGTAGGAAGGAAAAGAGAGGAGTCTGTCCCGGGCAAGAGTAAAGGTTTATAGCTTCTCACCACTCGGGGAAGGGTGTGGAACCCGGGAGAACTGGGGGTTCAGGCATGGGGTCGGGGGGAACTCGGGTGCACTCCGACTGCAGATCCCAGTGTGCTGAGGAACACACAGGTCCCACCATACTCCAAGTTTGGGAGTTGAGGTGGCTGGTGCTCATAGCTCTTACCTACAACAGCCAGGCATCCGTGGGTGCTCACATATAAACAACCCACCAGCCCGTCCAAATTATACTGTCTAATGCCAATCCCACTTGAACACTCAAACATAACACTTTCGCTTTTATCAAAATTTGCACAATAATTCAAATAAATAATTGATTTTACTTTAAGGCCCTCAGGCTTTAACAGATTTTGTGAAGAGTCTGGTGAAAATTTCATTATATGTGGTTAGAGGACCAAGTGCCAAAAGGGAACTCTCCCAAGGAGTCCTACAAATATACACAGTGATGAGGGAAGCTTGATTTAAAAGCACATGAGGCTATGAATTCAGTCACCACTGGAGAGCACACATTTAAAATACTTTATTCAACCTCATCCTCTCTTCCCTACTTTTGAAACCCCAGCATTTTACCTGGGCCTTTCTTACTGCATTCTATCTTATATAGAATACACTACGTTCTAACTTATACAGAGTTCTTTACATATATGGACCATCTTCCGTCCAGACTGTTAAGTTTCCTGAGGGCAGAATCTGTATCTAAATTCCCTCTTTTTCACCTACAGCACAGAAGGGGCATAAAAACAACATAACAAACACTCGTCATTAATTAAATAAGCTAAAAAACTGTTAACCAGTCTCTTAATGTATTGATACAAATGTCCTTGGGAAACATGATTTCAAGGGGCTGAACTAAAGACATTTTTAAATGCCACATGTTTTAAAATGTAGTATATTATACACTGCATGATTTTTTAAAATCCTAAATTAAATGCTACAGGGATTTAGAAGAGAGAACATAACCAGGAAATCAAACTAGGATAAAGATTAGTAGCAAGAGTGATGATAAACTGCCTCCCTTCCCCAGACAGAAACACACACATGCACAAAGAAAGTATTAAGAAGCTGGAGAACACTGGTTTCAAAACAAAACAAATCTCTACTCAAATATAAAACCGTGGGAAGTTCAAAGCTTTTTTTTTTTTTTAATAGGAAAACTTATTTGTGAGTGTTGTATGTTGAAATGGTTGCAGTTAACCAGCCAGATTCTTTAGAGGCAAGCTCATTACCAAGGGGGCTACACAGTACAGGAATCTCAGTCAACTTCTCCCCAACCTATGTATCCCTACAGGAATAAGAAACTCAAGAGAATTCAAGAGTAATAAAAAGTCTTTGTACTTCTTCTCAGGTTTCTAAACAATGGCTGACAGCAACTGTATCAAAGTCAACAATTACACAAATCTTTTGATGGGGGGATATCCTTTGCTCATATATTTGAACCATGAAATAAAAGACGACTTACATATATCATAAATGGAGATGAAGAAGAATATTATCATGAACAAAATGCCGAATTAGTGAGGTTTGAAATTAATGAGTGTTATAGATTGAACTGTATCCTCCAAAAAAAGATATGTTGAAGTTCTAACCCCTAAAACCTCAGAATGTGACCTTATTTGGAAATAGGGTCTTTACAGAAGTAATCAAGCTAAAATGAGGTCATTACAGTGGGCCCTAATCCAAAATGACTAGTAGTCTTATAAAAAGGGGAAATTTGGATGTGGAGACAAACACACCAAGAGAGAGAACACCATGTGACCATGAAGGCAGACATCAGGGTGATGCATCTACGAGCCAGGAATGCCAAAGATTGCCAGCACACCGCAGAAGCTACGAGAGAGGCATGGAACAGATTCTCCCTTACAGGACCAACCCTCAGAAAGAAACCAACTCTGCCAATACCTTGATCTTAGATCTAGCCTCCAGAACTAAGAGATGATAAATTTCTGTTGTTTTAGCCACCCACTCTATGGTATTTGTTTTAGCAGTCCTAGCAAACAAATACAATGAGGTTTATTGCAAAATCCAAACTTGACACCTGTAATTCAATACACATATATATAAAATGCTCACCAACTGAGTATCATGGGTATCTCTACAAATGCCATGCAGCTTTGTTGCAAGATAACGATAGCTGCTCTTGGGGTAGATGCTAAATATAACGTTTAAAGATAGAGGCAGGGATGCAGACAGCTATGGGAAAGTGGTGAGGCATACTGGAACAGGGATCCTAACATTCAGTTGACTCTTTAAATTACGTAGTGCTTTAGGAGGCACACCAAATTCAGCTCTCTTAATGTTGCTAGATGGCACATAACTGTTGTTCTTTGGCCTGACCTTGCCACCATAAAGCAAATAAACACAAGCAGCCTGTCATCTCCTAAAGCAGGTGAGTGGTCAACGGCTTTCATCTCCAGCTGGAGGAAATTAAATAGTACATGTGACCAGCAAGCTTTAAACTGCTTCAGAAATGCTGACAAGATACACTGAGACCTGCTGGAGTGAAAAGTATTAACTGTCCAGAACTATCCTTCTCAAAGATTGCAGTCTTTCTTTTATTTGGGCATAATAAATGGAGAATGTTTCAACTATCTTTCAAGATTTTGTCATAAATCTTAAAGTTAAACATTTAATAGTTATTATCTTGCATCTGGAAATTCGCTGAGCATATCTTTGGTGGGAAGGCACTTCAAAATGATTGGTTTATTTCCTTATAATGAAATAGTATGTTTGCTTCTGTTTGATCCACCATTAAAACAAATCAGAGCATCTGGGAGAACCATCTGGAATACTCAACAAGGACCAAGTCTTTCCAAGAAGGCCTTATCCTGTGGAAGCAGTATGTAAAATGGTTAGGAAAAGATGACCTCAAACCAGAAAGACATGAGTCAAGACAAGTTCTGTCACTAATAACCTGTACTGACTTGGACAAGTGACTAAATTTCTCTAAGCACGAAGATGTCTGGTCCAGCAGAGATTATAATAATATAAAAATGGGACCTTTCTTATAGGGTGTTGTGAGGAATAAATGAGACAATGAATACACCATATTTTACACAAAATAACTGCTCAATCCAGTGTAGTTATCTTCACCTTATTAACATGAAAGGTTCAAGTAATTTTTACACAGTAGAGTACTATTTTTCCGTAGGAAAAAATACAAAAACTTGGGACACAACCACTACTGAAATTAACTCAACCATTTATGCCATTACCATGACATTCCATAATGCTTAAGAGACACAGTGAAGTCATTAACAGCCCTCTAGATATTTTTTTTCCTTCCCCATCATATTTTTTTTCTATTCAAATTTTTTAAAGGCTTTTTTTTGGGCAAATGTCTAAGAGTCAAAATTAATACTCAATTTTGATCTACAGCATTTCTGAATTTCCTTACTTACATATCTTCCTTTATCAGGAATACTGCTTCATCTTAACTTGAAAACTATGAACAAAGGTATAAGACTACATTCCAGAAAAGCCAAAGAGTACCTAAATAAGCACATAGTCAAAATTTCCAATTATGTGTTTAGAATGATCCTTCAGAGAATTGTCTTCTCTCTTTAATTACTTAGCTTAGTTAGTAATTCAATTACTGCTGAGTAATTAGTTAGAATTTCCTATCTTATACAATGACTTAAAAGGGAGACAATAACAAGGATAGTTTAGAAAAAATTTTTTCAACACTGCTTGGTACTGTTATTAAGGTAAAATGAGGCTTTTGTCTCCTGTAGTTATTTCAGGAAGAGTATTAAAAGTTTCTACAAGCTACATGCCACCAAATCTGTGCTCTTATTCAATATGGGAGAGGGAGGAGGCCTATCAGAAACATATAGGGGCAAGCTTTTTAAGAACCCAAATCTGTGCCCTGACCCTGAGAGAGAATGTGGGGGAAGAGGACAAAGGGGGGAAGAGTTGTTTCTCTGTGTGGAAATATATGCAGCATGACGCCAAAGGACACAGGAAGAAAGAAAGAGTTTGCAGTTTGTTTAATTAAGTGACTTCTGAAAGATGGAGTAAAAACTCAAGTTAAAAAGATGTCAAGAATAATCAATACATTTGGCTTTGTCAAAACAGTACTCTTATTCTTAAGCAAATGCTAAACCTCCATAAGAAATTAATCACATCATTCACCTGGAAATGAATTCTCATTTGAGGGTTCCAATGAGAGCAAGAGAAAACAAAGTTGGAAGAGAGGAAGAACAGAAAAGATAAATTGGACAGGTCTGCAAAACTGTTTGCTCACGGAGAAAAGCAATTCTACTTTTACAACTGTTAAGACAACGACAACAACGATAACAACAAAAAACCTGAGGGAGGAAAATCTATTGTGTATTAAATAAAAATTATTTAAACATACTGTTACTTAATAGTAAGAGAAAAGGTATATTTTACATGTGAAATATTCAAAAATTAATGAACTTACTTGCTTTTTCCTTTGTATACTGTAGCATAAGATCCTTCTCCTAGTTTTTCCAGTTTTTCATATGAGTCAGCTTTTCCAAATTTGGGACTTGTTGGCTAAAAATGAAGCAGAGGGTAAACAAAACAGATTGTATCAGACTAATTAACAATGAACGGGGGGACGAGGGGAAGATGGCGGAAGAGTAAGACGCCGAGATCAGCTTCCTCCCCACAGATACACCAGAAATACATCTACACGTGGAACAACTCCTACAGAACATCTACTGAACGCTGGCAGAAGACCTCAGACCTCCCAAAAGGCAAGAAACTCCCCACGTACCTGGGTAGGGCAAAAGAAAAAAAGAAAGAACAGCGACAAAAGAATAGGGACGGGACCTGCACCAGTGGGAGGGAGCTGTGAAGGAGGAAAGCTTTCCACACACTAGGAAGGCCCTTCGCGGGCAGAGACTGCGGGTGGCAGAGGGGGAAAGCTTCGGAGCGGCGGAGGAGAGCACAGCAACAGGGTACGGAGGGAAATGCGGAGAGATTCCCGCACAGAGGCTCAGTGCCGACCAGCACTCACCAGCCCGAGAGGCTTGTCTGCTCACCCGCCGGGGAGGGCGGGGCTGCGAGCTGAGGCTTGGGCTTTGTTCAGAGCGCAGGGAGAGGACTGGGGTTGGCGGCGTGAACACAGCCTGAAGGGGTTAGTGCACTCCGGCTAGCCGGGAGGGAGTCCGGGAAAAGGTCGGGAGCCGCCAAAGAGGCAGGAGACTTTTTCTTCCCTCTTTGTTTCCTGGTGCGCGAGGAGAGAGGATTAAGAGCGCTGCTTAAAGGAGCTCCAGAGACGGGCGCGAGCCGCGGCTAAAAGCGCGGACCCCAGAGACGGGCGGGAGACGCTAAGGCTGCTGCTGCCGCCACCAAGAAGCCTGTGTGCGAGCACAGGTCACTATCCACACCTCCCTTCCGGGGAGCCTGTGCAGCCCGCCACTGCCAGGTTCCCGAGATCCAGGGACAACTTCCCCGGGAGAACGCACGGCGAGCCTCAGGCTGGTGCAACGTCACGCTGGCCTCTGCCGCGCAGGCCCGACCCGCACTCCGTGCCCCTCCCTCCCCCCAGCCTGAGTGAGCCAGAGCCTCCTAATCAGCGGCTCCTTTAACCCCGTCCTGTCTCAGCGAAGAACAGACGCCCTCCTGCGACCTACACACAGAGGCGGGGCCAAATCCAAAGCTGAAACCCGGGAGCTATGAGAACAAAGAACAGAAAGGGAAATCTCTCCCAGCAGCCTCAGGTGCAGCAGATTAAATCTCCACAATCAACTTGATGTACCCTGCATCTGTGGAATACCTGAATAGACAACGAATTATCCCAAATTGAGGTGGACTCCGAGAGCAAGATTTATTATTTTTTCCCCTTTTCCTCTTTTTCTGAGTGTGTATGTGTATGCTTCTGTGTGAGATTTTGTCTGTGTAGCTTTGCTTCCACCATTTGTCCTAGGGTTCTACCCTTACGTTTTTTTTTGTTTTTTTCTTAATAATTAATTTTACTTTTAATAACTTTATTTTACTTTATCTTTCTTTCCTTCCTTCCCTCCTTTAGACAACGAATCATCACAAATTGAGGAGGGGGACTTTGAGAGCAAGATTTATGATTTTTTCCCCCTTTCCTCTTTTTGTGAGTGTGTATGTGTATGCTTCTGTGTGAGATTTCGTCTGTATAGCTTTGCTTCCACCATTTGTCCCAAGGTCCTATCCGTCCTTTTTTCTTAAATTTTATTCTTAATAATTATTTTTTAATTTAATAACTATTATATTTTATTTTATTTTACTTTATCTTTCTTTTTTCCTTCCTTCCTTCCTTCCTCCCACCGTCCCTCCCTCCCTCCCTTCTTTCCTTCTTTTCTTCTTCCTTCCTTCCTTCCTTTCTCTCTTCCTACTTCTACTAATTCTTTCTAATTTTCCTCCCTTTTATTCTGAGCCATGTGGATGAAAGGCTCTTGGTGCTGCAGCCAGGAGTCAGTGCTGTGCCTCTGACGTGGGAGAGCCAACTTCAGGACACTGGTCAACAAGAGACCTCCCAGTTCCACATAATATCAAACAGCAAAAATCTCCCAGAGATCTCCATCTCAACACCAGAACCCAGCTTCATTCAACGACCAGCAAGCTACAGTGCTGGACACCATATGCCAAACAACTAGCAAGGCAGGAACACAAACCCACCCATTAGCAGAGAGGCTGCCTAAAATCATAGTAAGTCCACAGACACCCCAAAACACACCACCAGACGTGGACCTGCACACCAGAGAGACAAGATCCAGCCTCATCCACCAGAACACAGGCACTAGTCCCCTCCACCACGAAGCCTACACAACTCACTGAACCAACCTTAGCCACTGGGGACAGACACCAAAAACAACGGGAACTACGAACCTGCAGCCTTCAAAAAGGAGACCCCAAACACAGTAAGATAAGCAAAATGAGAAGACAGAAAAACACACCACAGATGAAGGAGCAAGATAAAAACCCACCAGACCTAACAAATGAAGAGGAAATAGGCAGTCTACCTGAGAAAGAATTCAGAATAATGATAGTAAAGATAATCCAAAATCTTGGAAATACAATAGACAAAATGCAAGAAACATTTAACAAGGACCTAGAAGAACTAAAGATGAAACAAACAATAATGAACAACACAATAATGAAATGAAAAATACTCTAGATGGGATCAAAGGCAGAATAACTGAGGCAGAAGAACGGATAAGTGACCTGGAAGATAAAATAGTGGAAATAACTACTGCAGAGCAGAATAAAGAAAAAAGAATGAAAAGAACTGAGGACAGTCTCAGAGACGTCTGGGAAAACATTAAACGCACCAACATTCGAATTACAGGGGTTCCAGAAAAAGAAGAGAAAAAGAAAGGGACTGAGACAATATTTGAAGAGACAATAGTTGAAAACTTGCCTAATATGGGAAAGGAAATAGTTAATCAAGTCCAGGAAGCACAGAGAGTCCCATACAGGATAAATCCAAGGAGAAATACACGAAGACACATATTAATCACACTGTCAAAAATTAAATACAAAGAAAACATATTAAAAATAGCAAGGGAAAAACAACAAATAACACACAAGGGAATCCCCATAAGGTTAACAGCTGATCTTTCAGCAGAAACTCTGCAAGCCAGAAGGGACTGGCAGGACATATTTAAAGTGATGAAGGAGATAAACCTGCAACCAAGATTACTCTACCCAGCAAGGATCTCATTCAGATTTGATGGAGAAATTAAAACCTTTACAGACAAGCAAAAGCTGAGAGAGTTCAGCACCACCAAACCAGCTTTACAACAAATGCTAAAGGAACTTCTCTAGGCAAGAAACACAAGAGAAGGAAAAGACCTACAATAACAAACCCAAAACAATTAAGAAAATGGAAATAGGAACATACATATCAATAATTACCTTAAATGTAAATGGACTAAATGCTCCCACCAAAAGACATAGACTGGCTGAATGGATACAAAAACAAGACCCATATATATGCTGTCTACAAGAGACGCACTTCAGACCCAGAGACACATACTAACTGAAAGTAAGGGGATGGAAAAAGATATTCCATGCAAATGGAAATCAAAAGAAAGCTGTAGTAGCAATTCTTATATCAGAAAAAAATAGACTTTAAAATAAAGACTATTACAAGAGACAAAGAAGGACACTACATAACGATCAAGGGATCAATCCAAGAAGAAGATATAACAATTGTAAATATTTATGGACCCAACATAGGAGCACCTCAATACATAAGGCAAATACTAACAGCCATGAAAGGGGAAATTGACAGTAACACATTCATAGTTGGGGAGTTTAACACCCCACTTTCACCAATGGACAGATCATCCAAAATGAAAATAAATAAGGAAACACAAGCTTTAAATGATACATTAAACAAGATGGATTTAATTGATATTTATAGGACACTCCATCCAAAAACAACAGAAAACACATTTTTCTCCAGGATTCTGGAGGATAGATTCTCCAGGATAGATCATATCTTGGGTCACAAATCAAGGCTTGGTAAATTTAAGAAAATTGAAATTTTATCAGGTATCTTTTCCGACCAAAACACTATGAGACTAGATACCAATTACAGGAAAAGATCTGTAAAAAATACCAACACATGGAGGCTAAACAATACACTACATAATAACGAAGTGATCACTGAAGAAATCAAAGAGGACATTAAAAAATACCTAGAAACAAATGACAATGGAGACACAACAACCCCAAACCTATGGGATGCAACAAGAACAGTTCTAACAGGGAAGTTTATAGCAATACAAGCCCACCTTAAGAAACAGGAAACATCTCGAATAAACAACCTAACCTTGCACCTAAAGCAATTACAGAAAGAAGAACAAAAAAACCCGCAAAGTTAGCAGAAGGAAAGAAATCATAAAAATCAGATCAGAAATAAAAAGAAATGAAGGAAATGATAGCAAAGATCAATAAAACTAAAAGCTGGTTCTTTGAGAAGATAAACAAAATAGATAAACCATTAGCCAGACTCATCAAGAAAAAAAGGGAAAAGAATCAAATCAATAGAATTAGAAATGAAAAAGGAGAAGTAACAACTGACACTGCAGAAATATAAAAGATCATGAGAGATTACTACAAGCAACTCTATGCCAATAAAATGGACAACCTGGAAGAAATGGACAAATTCTTAGACATGCACAACCTGCCAAAACTGAATCAGGAAGAAATAGAAAATATGAACAGACCAATCAACAAGCACTGAAATTGAAACTGTGATTAAAAATCTTCCAACAAAGAAAAGCCCAGGACCAGATGGCTTCACAGGCGAATTCTATCAAACATTCAGAGAAAAGCTAACACCTATCCTTCTCAAACTCTTCCAAAATATAGCAGAGGGAGGAAAACTCCCAAATTCATTCTACGACGCCACCATCACCTTGTTACCAAAACCGGACAAGGATGTCACAAAGAAAGAAAACTACAGGCCAATATCACTGATGAACATTGATGCAAAAATCCTCAACAAAGGATCTAGCAAGCAGATCCAACAGCACATTAAAAGGATCATACACTATGATCAAGTGGGGTTTATCCCAGGAATGCAAGGATTCTTCAATATACACAAATCAATCAACGTGATATACCATATTAACAAACTGAAGGAGAAAAACCATATGATCATCTCAATAGATGCAGAGAAAGATTTCAACAAAATTCAACACCCATTTATGATAAAAACCCTCCAGAAAGTAGGCATAGAGGGAACCTTCCTCAACAAAATAAAGGCCATATATGACAAACCCACAGCCAACATCGTCCTCAACAGTGAAAAACTGAAACCATTTCCACTAAGATCAGGAACAAGAAAAGCTTGCCCACTCTCACCACTATTATTCAACATAGTTTTGGAAGTTTTAGCCACAGCAATCAGAGAAGAAAAGGAAATGAAAGGAATCCAAATCGGAAAAGAAGAAGTAAAGCTGTCACTGTTTGCAGATGACATGATACTATACATAGAGAATCCTAAAGATGCTACCAGAAAATTACTAGAGCTAATCAATGAATTTGGTAAAGTTGCAGGATACAAAATTAATGCACAGAAATCTCTGGCATTCCTACACACTAATGATGAAAAATCTGAAAGTGAAATCAAGAAAACACTCCCATTTACCACTGCAACAAAAAGAATAAGATATCTAGGAATAAACCTACCTAAGGAGACAAAAGACCTGTATGCAGAAAATTATAAGACACTGATGAAAGAAACTAAACATGATACAAATAGATGGAGAGATATACTATGTTCTTGGATTCGAAGAATCAACATCGTGAAAATGACTCTACTACCCAAAGCAATCTACAGATTCAATGCAATCCCTATCAAACTACCAATGGCATTTTTCACAGAACTAGAACAAAAAATATCACAATTTGTATGCAAACACAAAAGACCCCGAATAGCCAAAGCAATCTTGAGAAAGAAAAACAGAGCTGGAGGAATCAGGCTCCCTGCCTTCAGACTATACTATAAAGCTACAGTAATCAAGACAGTATGGTAGTGGCACAAAAACAGAAAGATCAATGGAACAGGATAGAAAGCCCAGAAATAAACCCACGCACATATGGTCACCTTATCTTTGATCAAGGAGGCAGGAATGTACAGTGGAGAAAGGACAGCCTCTTCAATAAGTGGTGCTGGGAAAACTGGACAGGTACATGTAAAAGTATAAGATTAGATCTCTCCCTAACACCATACACAAAAATATGCTCAAAATGGATTAAAGACCTAAATGTAAGGCTAGAAACTATCGAACTCTTAGAGGAAAACATAGGCAGAACACTCTATGACATAAATCACAGCAAGATCCTTTTTGACCCACCTCCTAGAGAAATGGAAATAAAAACAAAAATAAACAAATGGGACCTAATGAAACTTCAAAGCTTTTGCACAGCATAGGAAACCATAAACAAGACCAAAAGAGAACCCTCAGAATGGGAGAAAATATTTGCAAATGAAACAAGTGACAAAGGATTAATCTCCAAAATTTATAAGCAGCTCATGCAGCTCAATAACAAAAGAACAAACAACCCAATCCAAAAATGGGCAGAAGATCTAAACAGACATTTCTCCAAAGAAGATATACAGATTGCCAACAAACACATGAAAGGATGCTCAACATCATTAATCATTAGAGAAATGCAAATCAAAACTACAATGAGATATCATCTCACACCAGTCAGAATGGCCATCATCAAAAAATCTAGAAACAATAAATGCTGGAGAGGGTGTGGAGAAAAGGGAACACTCTTGCACTGTTGGTGGGAATGTAAATGATACAGCCACTGTGGAGAACAGTATGGAGGTTCCTTAAAAAACTACAAATAGAACTACCATATGACACAGCAATCCCACTATTGGGCGTATACCCTGAGAAAACCATAATTCAAAAAGAGTCATGTACCAAAATGTTCATTGCAGCTCTATTTACAATAGCCCGGAGATGGAAACAACCTAAGTGCCCATCATCGGATGAATGGATAAAGAAGATGTGGCACATATATACAATGGAATATTACTCAGCCATAAAAAGAAACGAAATTGAGCTATTTGTAATGAGGTGGATAGACCTAGAGTCTGTCATACAGAGTGAAGGAAGTCAGAAAGAGAAAGACAAATACCGTATGCTAACACATATATATGGAATTTAAGAAAAAAAAATGTCATGACGAATCTAGGGGTAAGACAGGAATGAAGACACAGACCTACTAGAGAACGGACTTGAGGATATGGGGAGGGGCAAGGGTGAGCTGTGACAAGGCGAGAGAGAGGCATGGACATATATATACTACCAAACGTAAGGTAGATAACTAGTGGGAAGCAGCCGCATAGCACAGCAATATCAGCTCAGTGCTTTGTGACCGCCTGGAGCGGTGGGATAGGGAGGGTGTGAGAGAGGGAGACGCAAGAGGGAAGAGATATGGGAACATATGTATATGTAGAACTGATTCACTTTGTTATAAAGCAGAAACTAACACACCATTGTAAAGCAATTATACACCAATAAAGATGTTAAAAAAAAAACCCAAAAAACAATGAATAACCCAATTTTGCTGAAAATGTAGATTCTGTCAGTTTTTAAATAACTTTTTTCTGATACAAGAATGTTTATTTTTAAAAACAACATAATAAATATTCTGGGTACAAAACTCAGAAAATGCAAATGAACACAGTACAGAAGTTTAACTTTACCCATAATCTAATCACCAACAGGGAGCCACAATTAGTATTTTGATAGCTCTTCTTCTAGTGCTATCTGTATACTGATGATTGCTTTTTAACATAAATGGGACTACACTACAGATAGTGTTTTGTAACCTGCTTTTTCTTAACTCAATATAGTATAAATATTTTCCATGTTATTATACAGTCTAAATTAGGGGCTGGAAACCAGCCCACTACCGATTTTCATATATCCCATAAACTTAGAAAGGTTTTTATATTTTTTTAATGGGGGATATCTAAAAAAGAATAAAATTTCATAGCATGTGAAAATTATATGAAAAACAAGTTTTAGTGTCCTGAAGTTTACTGGAACAAAGTCACACTCATTCATTTACATATTGTCTTATGACTTTCAAGCTACAACAAAATTATATTTGCAGTAGAGATCATATAGCCAACAAAGCTGAAAATATTTACCTGACCCCTGTCATAAATCATGACTATATAAAATTCAGTCATACAAAGTTACTCCTCTGTTACCTTTTAGCAGTAATGCAAACAAATAATCAAAATATTCAGATAACACTAATTAATACAAAAGAAACTCTCTTATGCTTACATACACCAATCCTTAAGCTGCAACAAAATCACTCTTCCTTAAGAAACTGTACATTCCATCATGACCACAGAAGTGCTAAGAGTGAGTGGTCTCATAACTCTTGCTGTGCTCAACTCCCACCCCAACGTTCACCAGAGAGCAAGAAAAAGGGAGTGTTGTCCTCCATGAGGACAAACTGCCTATTATTTTAATGTCACTATAAAAAGATAATATCAAAGCATATTAAAAATGATAATTGTATAAGGAATTAATAACATTTTTAAAGGATTATGTAATCACAGTTATAACTATATTTATAAAAAGTTACTAATGCTTGTGATACTCCGTGAGAAACCAATTTTAGAAACTTAAGGAAAGAACTTCTTGCAGAAAGTTTATAGTACACTATTCTTGACCCTGAGCTCTTATACCACTTACGAAAAAACACAACATACAATGAATCTGACTCCCATGATTTATAAGGATTCTATTTGGCAAATTGAGCAATGCTGCTTACCTCCATCTTCCTGCCCCCCACCCAATGCCACATAGTGAATGAAAAGATATTTTTCAAAAATAATAAATTAGGAATAGGAATGTGAAACAAAAGAGTGTCAATATCTAACCAGATATTTAGAGGAATTCTAAAAGATAAAAAGTAATCAGAATGAAAACTTCAGAGAAAAGAATGGGGGAATTTAAAGCCCTAACATGTAGGGGAAGACGAGTACAGATAAAAGAAGCAGGAGTCTCTAGGTAAATATGAGACTTGTCAACACAGGAGAACACATGATGTCCTCCCAAGCAAACTGCAGGAACATGTGAAGAGGAGACAGCAGAGAATGTAGGTATTCAGGCTAGAAGGGCAGAGCAAGGACTCAAGTAGCCAATACCCAGAGAAAGGATGACATATCCCATCCCCAAACTACAATCCCTACCTCTGTCACACAATCACTAGAGACAGTTATACAGAAAACAGAATAACCTGATAGCAATTCTAAAATACAAAAATGAGTACACAACCAAAAATCACGAATCATTTCAGGAACACCAACAACTTGAAAGAAAAGTATAAAATTCAATGGGCAAAGAGATAAACCCTCGCACCTATGGTCACCTAATCTATGACAAAAGAGGCAAAAATATACAATGGAGAAAGACAGCCTCTTCAATGAGTGGTTCTGGGAAAACTGCACAGCTACATGTAAAAGAATGAAATTAGGACACTCCCTAACTCCATACACAAAAATAAACTCAAAATGGATTAAAGACCTAAATGTAAGACCAGACACTACAAGACTCTTAGAGGAAAACGTAGGCAGAACACTTTTTGACATAAACCACAGCAACACCTTTTTTGACCAACCTCCGGGAGTAATGAAAATTAAAACAAAAATAAACAAATGGGACCTAATGAAACTTAAAAGCAAATAAACAAAAGCATATAAACAAAATTGATAAACCATTAGCCAGACTCATCAAGAAAAAAAAGGAGAAGACTCAAATCAATAGAATTAGAGGGGCTTCCCTGGTGGCGCAGTGGTTGAGAATCTGCCTGCTAATGCAGGGGACACGGGTTCGAGCCCTGGTCTGGGAAGATCCCACATGCCGCGGAGCAACTAGGCCCATGAGCCGCAACTACTGAGCCTGCACGTCTGGAGACTGTGCTCTGTAACAAGAGAGGCCGTGATCGTGAGAGGCCTGCGCACTGCAATGAAGAGTGGCCCCCGCTTGCCACACCTAGAGAAAGCCCTCGCATAGAAACGAAGACCCAACACAGCAAAAATAAAATAATAGAATTAGAAATGAAAAAGGAGAAGTAACAACTGACACTGCAGAAATACAAAGGATCATGAGATATTAATACAAGCAACCATATCCAATAAAATGGACAACCTGGAAGAAATGGACAAATACTTAGAAAAGCACAACCTTCCAAAACTGAACCAGGAAAAAATAGAAAACATAAACAGACCAATCACAAGCACTAAAATTCAAACTGTGATTAAAAATCTTCAAACAAAAAAAGCCCAGGACCAGATGGCTTTACAGGCAAATTCTATCAAACACTTAGAGAAGAGTTTACACCTATCCTTCTCAAACACTTCCAAAATGTAGCTTTTGACAAAATTCAACACCCAAAACCCTCCAGAAAGTAGGCATAGAGGTAACCTACCTCAACATAATAAAGGCCATATATGACATACCCACAGCCAACATCGTTCTCAATGGTGAAAAACTGAAACCATTTCCACTAAGATCAGGAACAAAACAAGGTTGCTGACTCTCACCACTATTATTCAACATAGTGTTGGAACTTTTAGCCACAGCAGTCAGAGAAGAAAGGAAATAGAACGAATCCAAATCAGAAAAGAAGAAGTAAAGCTGTCACTGTTTGCAGATGACATGATACTATATATAGAGAATCCTAAAGATGCCACCAGAAAACTACGAGAGTTAATCACTGAATTTAGTAAAGTAGCAGGATACAAAATTAATGTACAGAAATCTCTTGCACTCCTATACACTAATGATGAAAAATCTAAAAGAGAAATTAAGAAAATACTCCCATTTACCACTGCAACAAAAAGAATAAAATTCCTAGGAATAAACCTACCTAAGGAGACAAAAGACCTGTATGCAGAAAATTATAAGACACTGATAAAGAAATTAAAGATGATACAAACAGATGGAGAGATATACCATGTTCTTGCTTTGGAAAAAGTAACATTGTGAAAATGACTATACTACCCAAAGCAATCTACATATTCAATGCAATCCCTATCAAACTACCAATGGCATTTTTCAGAGAACTAGAACAAAAAATTTCACAATTTGTATGGAAACACAAAGGACCCCGAATAACCAAAGCAATCTTGAGAAAGCAAAACGGAGCTGGAGGAATCAGGCTCCCTGATTTCAGACTATACTACAAAGCTACGATAATCAAGACAGTA
Source organism: Monodon monoceros (assembly GCF_005190385.1). NCBI lineage: Eukaryota > Metazoa > Chordata > Mammalia > Artiodactyla > Monodontidae > Monodon > Monodon monoceros. The sequence continues at coordinate 51,019,200 of NW_021703776.1, forward strand.
TGCTACTGGCACAAAAACAGAAATATATATCAATGGAACAGGATACAAAGCCTAGAGATAAACCCACACACATACGGTCACCTTATTTTTGATAAAGGAGGCAAGAATATACAATGGAGAAAAGACAGCCTCTTCAATGAGTGGTGCTGGGAAAACTGGACAGCTAGTAAAAGAATGAAATTAGAACACTCCCTAACACCATACACAAAAATAAACTCAAAATGGATTAAAGACCTAAATGTAAGGCCAGACACCATCAAACTCTTAGAGGAAAACATAGGCAGAACACTCTATGACATAAATCACAGCAAGATCCTTTTTGACCCACTTCCTAGAGAAATGGAAATAAAAACGAAAACAAACATATGGGACCTGATGAAACTTAAAAGGTTTTTCACAGCAAAGGAAACCATAAACAAGACAAAAAGACAACCCTCAGACTGGGAGAAAATATTTGCAAACGAAGCAACTGACAAAGGATTAAACTCCAAAATATATAAGCAGCTCATGCAGCTCAATATCAAAACAAGAAACAACACAATCCAAAAATGGGCAGAAGACCTAAGTAGACATTTCTCCAAAGAAGATATACAGATTGCCAACAAACACATGAAAGGATGCTCAACATCACTAACAATCAGAGAAATGCAAATCAAAAATACAATGAGGTATCACCTCACACTGGTCTGAATGGCCATCATCAAAAAAATCTACAAACAAAAAATGTTGGAGAGGGTGTGGAGAAAAAGCAACCCTCTTGCACTATTGGTGGGAATGTAAATTGATACAGCCACTATGGAAAACAGTATGGAGATTCCTTAAAAAACTAAAAATAGAACTACCATATGACGCAGAAATCCCACTACTGGGCATATACCCTAAGGAAACTATAATTCAAAAAGAGTCATGTGCCACAATGTTCTTTGCAGCTCTGTTTACAATAGCCAAGACATGGAAGCAACCTAAGTGTCCAACAACAGATGAATGGATAAAGAAGATGTAGCACATATATACAATGGAATATTACTCAGCCATAAAAAGAAACGAAATTGAGTTATTTGTAGTGAGGTGGATGGACATGGAGACTGTCATACAGAGTGAAGTAAGTCAGAAAGAGAAAAACAACTACCGTACACTAACACATATATATGGAATCTAAAAAAAGAAAAAAATGGTTCTGAAGAACCTAGGGGCAGGACAGGAATAAAAATGCAGACTTAGAGAATGGACTTGAGGACACGGGGAGGGGGAACTGTAAGCTGGGATGAAGTGAGAGAGTGGCATGGACACATATACACTACCAAATATAAACTAGATAGCTAGTGGGAAGCAGCCGCATAGCACAGGGAGATCAGCTCGGTGCTTTGTGTCCACCTAGAGGGGTGGGATAGGGAGAGTGGGAGGGAGACACAAAAGGGAGGAGATATGGGGATATATATATATATATATATATATATATATGTATACATGATTCACTTTGTTATACAGCAGAAACTAACACACCATTGTAAAGTAATTATACTCCAATAATGATCTTTAAAAAATAAATAAATAAAGATATCAGGTATACCCTAACTCTAAAAAACAAAGGCCATGAAACTGGGTCATTTGTGAGACGTGGATGGACCTAGAGAGTGTCATACAGAGTGAAGTAAGTCAGAAAGAGAAAAGCAAATATTATATAATAACGCGTACATGTGGAATGTAGAAAAATGTTATAGATGATCTAAGTTGCAAAGCAAAGAGACAGAGACGTAGAGAACAAATGTATGGATACCAAGGGGGAAAAGGGTGGGGTGAGAGGCATTGGGAGACTGGGATTGACACATATACATTATTGACACTATGTATAAAATGGACAACTGATGGAAACATGCTGTATAGCACAGGGAACTCACCTAGCACACTGTGGTAACCTAAATGGGAGGGAAGTACAAAAGGGAGGGGATGTCTGTATGTGTATGGCTGATTCATTTTGTTGTGCAGTGGAGTCTAACACAACATTGTAAAGCAACCATACTCTATTAAAAAAAAAAAATTCAGGGACTTCCCTGGTGGCACCGTCGTTAAGGATCTGCCTGCCAATGCAGGGGACACAAGTTTGAGCCCTGGTCCGGGAGGACTCCACATGCCGTCGAGCAACTAAGCTCGTGAGCCACAACAACTGAGCATGTGCTCTAGAGCCCGCGAGCCACAACTACCAAGCCCGTGCACCACAACTACTGAAGCCTGTGCGACTAGAGCCCATGCTCCGCAACAATCGAAGCCACCACAATGAGAAGCCTGCACACAGCAACTAAGAGCAGCTCCTGCTCGCTGCAACTAGAGAAAGCCAGTGTGCAGCAATGAAGACCCAACGCAGCCAAAATTAATTAATTAATTAATTTTAAAATTCAATGGGCAAATAAGTTAAACCCTGGTAAGAAAGTTGACACTGCAAAAGTAATAATAACTTTGAATAAAAATAACCAGTATCTTTTTTTTTTTTTTTTGCGGTACGTGGGCCTCTCACTGTTGTGGCCTCTCCCATTGAGGAGCACAGGCTCCGGACGCGCAGGCTCAGCAGCCATGGCTCACGGGCCCAGCCGCTCCGCGGCATGTGGGATCTTCCCGGACTGGGGCACGAACCCGTGTCCCTTGCTTCGGCAGGCGGACTCTCAACCACTGCGCCACCAGGGAAGCCCAATAGCCAGTATCTTAGAGATTTAAGAAGATATTACATCCTTTGAAAAGAAACAGAGATTTCGAGATTAAATATTTCATCAGCGAAATAAAACATGTATGGCCAGTGACTAAAAGAACGTACATAGCTGAAAAAGGAAAAAGTTCAATGGTTGAACAGAATTTTCCCAGAAAGCTCTAGGGAGAGGTTACATCTAAACAGAAAAATTATTCAACAAGCATAATATTTTTATACACAACAATGGCTGAACAAAAGACAACTAAGCAATACTTTTAAAATGAAAAGGGAAAATCGTTTTGGATTACTAATACTCAAGATAGTTCCTCATTTGGGATGGAAACGTTGCAATTTTACCACCTACAGGAAAAAAAAAGATATAAAATTCCATTTTATCTCAATATAAGATGTAGTTGGAGTGATGGGTGAAGTGCAGGAAGGCAAGTAACAGTAGAAAAAGAGAATAAAAGCATGTTGGGATTTATTGGATTGTTAAGGACAGATTGCAGATACTGATTAACTCCACATTCATAAATTTTAGTGTATTTCTTAACACTTAAAAGGTAATTACTAGAATAAATATGATGTACAAATCCCAAACAAATTAAGGAGGGAAGGAATGGAAGAGAAAAGTGCAAGGAAGAAGGGGGAAGAGGGTAAGGAATGGGAGAGTTAGAGAAGGGGCATACTCAGTAAGGAAGCATATAAAGTAGAAAATCATAAAATAAGGAAGTTAAGTCCAAATATATCAATGCTTACAATAAATACAAATTTTAAAATTTCTCTATTAATATAAAGTTCTCAGATTGGAAAGACAAAGAAAATCTAGCAATGCGCTATTGAGAAGAGACCAAAAAATTAAGACAAAAGAGTAAATCTGAAAATAAAAGGGAAAATATAGCAAAAAAAAGTATTTTTGCGAAATCACACATTATAGCAATACTGATGGCAGAGAAGACAGAATTTACAAAACAGCAAATAGATTAAAATCCACCATTAAAATCCACCAAGAAATTTAATAATCACAAACTAGTATGAGACAAACAACATAGTTTTGTGGTGTATGAAACAAATGCTGGTAGCAATAAAATGAGAAATTGTCAAATCCACAGTGATAATGGGAGACAGACATACATCACTCAGACATCAACAGAGCAAGCAAATGACCGATAAGTGAGATATATGGGCTTGAATAGTAGAATTAATATTTTAACCTAATACGTATATTAATATATATTCATTTCAAGTACACATTAAACATTCACAAAAAATGGCCATAGATTAGGCCACCAAAAAAAACTCAATATTCAAAACTGAAGAAACATTTCAAGTTACTTTTTCTGAACACAATGCAATAAATTAAGAATAAAAGGAAAACTAAATAGTCTGGCCATATGGGTTAAAAAGAAAATCAAAATTGAAAATTCATAAATAAATATGTGGCACTGAGGACATGACATTTTAAGACCCATGGGATGCAGCTAAATCAATATATAAAAAAAATTTTAAATAAATGTGCACATACTAGAAGAGAAGAAAGGTTGAAAGTATTATGATTTTAGACATTTAACTGCAGCTAGAAAAAGAACAACAAGGGACACTGTAGGAAGGAATTAATAGACAATGGACTACCTATTCTTTTCTTCAAGAAACTTGTGAAGTACCAACCATGTGTTGAGTTGAATCAAGTAAAACTTAATGGAAAACTACATTCAAAAGAGCCTGACTAGTCCTGTGTGGGTTACGTTCTCATGCATTTTTCATCACCAAGAAACAGCTTGTGAATGTCGCACTTTACCATCACCCTCCTGAGCCCAAGTTTTAAATAGAAATTTTTAAACCTATATTAAACTTCAGTATAAAATGATCTTCAATGGGGAAAATATTGTGTTCACAGTTCCATTCTAAATTATTTAAAATCATAATGAGACGTCTGTATGTTTGCTTTTGTGCTCCTTTAAGAATAAATTCAATCTAAATTAAAGAAAAAAAGCAGCAGCAGAAAATGACCTGTTTAGTCTTATTAGAAGATAAACTGCTAATGTGTATTTAGAGCAAGGACAAGACACAATCACACAAAATTGGTAATAGATTAGGAAGTTATTATTTTCTCTTCCTGGAAAGGCACAAATAATTTTCTAAAAATCATATATTTTACTCTTCGTAAACTGCCTTATATAAGCTTATGTAATCATTTTAAGACTTAGGCCATACTAAAATTACTACTTGAAGAAACTGAATTGAGGAAATTAGAAAAGCAAGGATAATACTCTTTTTCAGAATATATCCCATTTATCCACTAGAAAAATAAAGAGATGCTAATGGCATCTAACTGAATGACTTGGAGGTATTAACTGCCATCGTTAAAGTACATCCTATTAACAACGTGATGGCAGAAAATTAATATTTTGTCTCATTTAGTGGAAAAACAGTCAATGTGATCTGCCTTTGAAACTGATATGTACACATTGTGGAAATACACTGTAAGTTACAGATCTGTAAAATAAGAAGAATCACACACATGTAATGCCTCTCTAAAAGTTATTCTAGTCAATGAAAGAATGGGTCTATGGAACAGGACATGTCTATGAGATAGTCTGCGCTTTAAGAGTTAGATTCTTGTAAAGTCCATCTCCTATTTTAAATACACAGAAATGTTCTGATCTGTAATTATTATGCATATAAATAAGGAAGCTAAATGCCAAGTGTTTAAAGAGGCCAATAATAAAATCCTTCCAATCAAATGACTAAGAATAATTCAGAAGGAGAGGTCCTATTTTGTTTGATAATTAAAGTTCAGGCCTTTGGTTTGCCTTTCTTTTTTCTTGCAACTTTATTAAATCATCACATTTAACTAAAGATGCTAGATCAAGCCAATAGGCAGTCAACCCTAACATTATCTTTGACTCTTTGATGTCAGGTGCATGCATGGATGGGAAACAGCTTTAAGGAGCCACTATTCTCTGCTTACCACCTCCCTACTTAGACTGCAGGTTTGAGACAGCACTTTAGAGAAATGGAAATACAGAGGGCTAATCAGCAATTATTAACAGACACTAACTGCATGGAGATGTAGAATTTAATGAGATAATGTTAATACATTTTTTTAACAGAATAAAGGTACAGAGAACTGTCAATTGTCTGGACCAGTGGAGGGGAACATTGGCATGGATAATGAAAAAGCCAAGATAATATTCCAGCTGAATGGTGTTTGTCACCCTGCCCTGAAGGAGATGCTCCTGGCATGCTCCAATTCATTGTTTGTGCAATCAACAAAAACAACCAGCTAATATCAAGTGTTTACTGTGTTCCATGCTCTGAGTTTATCACTTTAAATACACCACCAAAGTTTAATCCCTATAACACCACCCCCTAAGGTTGGTTCTATTAGTGTTCCTATTTGAACATGAAGAATTTAAGACTGGAGAAGTAAAGTTACTCATCTAAGATCCTACAGCTAATGGCAGAGCTACAATTCAAGCCAAGTTGATTGGAATTGAGAACATATTTTCTTTACCACTACTACATTGGCAGACTCTTTCCATGGAGACCTAACTCCTACCCAAATGGAGGAGTTATTAAGTCATGCTTGTCTATCGTCCACTGAAACCCCATTCCTAGAAACAAGGATGGGGTTTTTTAGTCAATTTTTATAAACTGCATGAGTATACCTCAGTGTTCACTATAATGATACCATGATATGGTTATAAGAATGTCAACAGCTTTACACTGAATTCATTGAAAATTTACTTTAACCTTCATACATAACCCCTTACTTAAGATTGTTGATGACCCCCTGAATTGTAGGAAAACCACAAGTAAGAACCACTTCTCTATCACATTATACTAATAATTGTGAGAGTGGGTGTGAGGGTAAGGTGGGAAGGATTCAGTCAGAACTATCTGACCTCATCAAACAACAAGGATTTTTGAAGTCAAACCTTCCTGGGCTAATTTTTCTTCTGCTTTTGATCTTCACAACAGGCTCTATCATCCTGCATTTCTAACCCTTTTAGACACAGCCACACTGAGATAATTCATAGTTGATGGATAACTTGGTTACAAAATAGATCTAGATCTAGACAGAGGGAGAGACCCAACCACCACACATGCTAACAACCTGACAAGGGGCTAGTCCCCACAAGAAGGAGGCAATGCCAAAATGAGATCCCCAAGGATGAGCATCTGAGGACTGAAGCGGGCCTCTCATTTTCAAGTCTGCACCATCCTCCTCTCTCTCCAAATTGAGCCTGACTGTCATGGGATGCAGATTTTTTTTTGGTAAGGAAGAGAGGTAAATTTGGAGAAATTTACAGAATGTATAGAGGACCTTAATCTAAACCTGAATTTCTGAAAATATGGTCTCTTGAAGCACAGCTCAATGAAATCCCTTCTAAATTGGGCCAGCAAGACAGGCGAGACTCTCCTACAGCACTGCCAATAGTTTTCGCTGTTGAAGGGCACAGCTGAGTTGGAGGAGATGGTAGGAAAAGGGGAGCAAAAGTCTGTCCTGTCAGTGACAGTGCTAATTATGACCCAGGGACTAGGCTCAGGAAGAGTAGGCACTCAAAAATCATCTGAAACAAATAGGATCTGTTAAACACCTCTTGAAATATACCAATTTAAATAAAATCACATTCTTTACATTCTGCCTGAATTTTGAAGTGCCACCGTCTGGACAAAATCAGGAAGTCCAGATGATTGTGATGGTCACTGAGGCCAAGGCACTCTTGATTCCTTGATTTGAGGCATGACTCCTCACATAGACATGACCAGTATGTGAACAGCAGAGAGATGTATACACAGTTGGGAAGATGTGATATTGTACAGTAGTTTCTACCACAGTATTCCAAGAAACAAGAATGACTATCCTGAGTTCCTCACCAAAATAGGGGCTGGATTGCCACACTGCTACTCATCTTCTCCTTCCTTCTCAACTGTACTCTTGGAGCCTATTCAAGATAACTAATACTTTCAAAGAAATAACAATAAAATAAAGTTATAACATTAATCCTGGTTGTCCTTAGGTAAAGGGTTTCCTTTGATGCTTATCAGCCTTTAAAAAATCTTTAAAAATAACAAAACCTATGTCATAAAACTCTCATGCCATTGAGTATGAAATGATCAAACCCATACACTGTTGGACAGGGTGTAAAATGGTGTTGCACAAGAAGTGTAACCACGTCCATTTTCGGCCCAATGAGGAATCGAAAGGAAAATAGTCTTTCCATGAAAAAGAGTATAATAAAATCCCCCCCTCCCCCGTCACTGCAATAGGGGAGAGAACAAAAAGGCAGTAGACAGAAAGAACTCAGAATAAAACAGAATACTGTAGCATCGTGCTAAAAGAGAAAAAGAAACTATTTCCAGCTTGATCAGGAAAAAGCAAAGACCTTTTTCCAAGGCATACTGAATGGAAGCAAAAGTTTCCAAAATGAAAAGAAAGCAAAGCACTTTCCACAAAAAATAATATAAGCGCCCTGATATACAAGACAGACATCCCAGATTGGATCAGAAAAGGGTAAACCCAATAAGAAACTCTCAGGAAAGAAGATCTAAAGGAAGTTAATATAATAGGAGAGAAACAGTGGACATTTCCAGTTCAACATGGTGGCTTGAATACAAGTATTTATCTCTCCCCCTTACCAATCTGTACTAAAATGACAGTACTAAGTTATAACTCAGAAGGACAAATAAAATGAATAAGGAGAAGACTGAAGACAAGATACAAACAAAAATTTTGAGATGGGAAACAAATGGACAGGAGGTCACTGACAAGGATGATGACTCAAGGTAGAAACCAGTAAGAACTAAGTCAATTCACACTTCAGAATCCCAGAAACACTCAAGAATTGGAAGTTGAACTTTAAGGAGGGGCTAAAACCAAAATGATAAGTTAGAGTGGATTTAAGGAACAGGTCCTTTCCCCTAGACTCTCCCAGTCAGGTGTCTGCCTATCCCTGATCCCAGCAGAGGTTTATTCTCTGAAGAGGTTGAACTTGAGAGGCTCAGAATTAGGACACCAAGCATAATGAAAACCAGGATGACAGTGAGACTGAACAAAAATGAAGCATAAAAAAGGCACTGAGCCCCATCTTGATCATCTCAGGAAACAAACTGCAGCTAGGCTTACCTATCTTAAAAACTAGATTGGTCCATCAGCTTTGGAGGAATGAAGGGACGTCTCCTGACAGCAATTTGGAGATCAACCAGTCCAGATTGGATTAGGACAATGGAGAACCACAAGGAAAATTTTAGGGGGAAGAAAAACTGACAGATTTTCTGATTCTGATTTATTTCAGAGGAGTTTTCTAGTTTTATCAAATAGTTTGAGGCCTCAATTTGTGATTAAAATTCTATTAATTGTATTAATTATGAACAAATGAAGAGGCAATTATAACTAGGAAAATTTAAAATTTTTGCAAGGAAATAAAGTTAATCATAGTATACTATGTGATCTCACTAAGAACAGTATTTACATCATCTTAAGATTGTAAATACTTATACAAATTAAAGCCAAAAAGTAGGGTAAAGATACTTGGGGGTAGGAATAGAGCAGAGAAAATCCCGTCTCGATGTGTTCCTTTGTACCCTGTAACTCAGGTAGTTACATCTAGAGGCTTGTTCAGATTCAGGCTTAATTCTATTGGTGGTTATTGCATACTCCCATGAGGACATCATAACCTCTGGATGTCCCTCTTTTGAGGATGTTAGCAGGTATTGATAATCTTTGCCTAGATGTATTAATTCTTCAGGGGTTGTCAAATGGTGATTCCTAAATCTATTATTCTTTCTTGATTTATTAGTGGGATTACTCCTAAAAGAGAAATTTCCCTTCATCAATGACTAGATTACCATGAGGTGAATTTCATATAGAAATCACTGAAAATAAATGCTTAGTTATTTGATTTATTTGCCAGTTTTCAACACTAATTCTTATTTGTTTTTATAATGGTATCTATTGGGTTTTGTATATTAATGTTATAACCTGCAATTTGGCTAACTTCTCTCACTGTTTGTAGTATTTCCACTGATTCTTTTGGTTTTTCTAGATATATCATCATAAATCTGCAATAACGATAATTTTGCCCCCCTCTAGCTTGCTTTCATTATCTGTAGAGATGGTATGCTACTCGTTACTCTCTCTCTCTTTTTTTCATAGTTTTGTATGGGATTCAACCAATAATTTTTCTATTGGTTATTTTTAAGTAAAATGAATTTTTCAGTAATTTGAGAGGCATATGGCCAAGACAGCTTTTCTAGCTTTATGGAATGAAATTCTCTTCTCTGTTTCATGAATTGAAAAAGAAAAAAATGACAATCTCACACACATTGAGCTTTCCCCATTTGTTTCACTTCAACACTTCTTTCTGGACTTTCTCTTTCCCTTTTGCCCTACTGAACCTTCCCTGCACAGAAGTCTACTCCAGCACTTTCTACTCAGTGCAGGGCTTTGTCCTGAAAAGGTGCTTCAATCTGATGTTCTAGAGAAGTCACAGGAGGAAGACCAGCAGACACCCCATGGTCTCCGTGCACTCATCCACTCACAGGTGCCATCAAAGTCCCCACCCAGGTGCTGTTGCTGTCCTAAGAATGGCCCAATGAGCCACCAGTATGTACCTGATGGCAATTTTGGGGTTTCCTGGATCTGAGAGTAGGCCCTAGTCCCCTGGCCTTCCCTGAGCTTCCTCCCTCTCACTTTCTGATACCACATGGTTCTTAAAATTGTTCATGGTTTGTTCCCCTCACTCCTAGTTTGAGGTTCATGGAGAAACCTCGTCACCTATATTTGTTGTTGATGTTATCCATTGGTTTTGGTTTTACTGCACTAGTTGCTCTCTCTAATTATATGAGGGGTTTCTAAACCTATGCCACTGCCATGCTCCCTGAGTCCTCTCCTATCTGACGTGTACACACTGCTATATTTAAAATGGATAACCAACAAGGACCTACTGTATAGCACAGGGAACTCTGCTCAATATTATCTGACAATCTAAATGGGAAAAGAATTTGAAAAAGAATAGATATGTGTATATGTATAACTGAATCACTTTGCTGTACACCTGACACTAACACATTGTTAATCACCTATACTCCAGTATAAAATAAATGAATAAATACAGAGAGAAATACAGAACGCGTCAGACAAGTCTCAGCTTTCTTTGACAAGTATTTTAATTAACTCTTTATTAAACATTAAAAATAAGTATCAAAATCCCACTGTTATTATTTATACTATGATGTACACACTGACTTGATGACCCCCAGTAGCAGCAAGCACACCCAGCACCCAATCTTAGTTTCTAAATACCATTCTTCAATCAAAGGAAACAGGGATCTTTGGAGAAATGGCTGATTCTAGGTCTGGGGCTGGAAAAAGACAGTGTAAGCCAAGAGCAACTTGTAGGACAAGAAAGTAAGAAAGTGTTCAAAAAACAAAGGGATGAAGACATCTCAAAAGGACACAGGGGCCAAGCTAAAAGAGCTCCCACTCCCAGTGACCAAAGCAGGAACAATTTGAGTAACAAAAGAAATAATGTACCACTGGATAATAACTAGGATTGCAAGTACAATACAGGATAACTAGCTAAATTTGATTTTCACATAAACAGTGAATAATTTTTTAGTATAAGTATGCTTCGTTGCAATATCTCAAGCGCCAATTTCTATATATCACGTAGACTGACATATAATAATATTAAGATAACTATATAGTAAAATATATGTAATTCTCTTTCCATGACAGAAGCTTAATTATTCTTCAATGATTCTTTTCATTTCTTCTAAATGATACTAAATCTAAAAGTTCTCCCAGGAGTTAGTGCTGTATCTGTGACCTAAATGGACACTACCTTGCAATCATAGACAAGATTACAGGGGTCAATTTGGGGAAAGCCAAGATAATCAATTCTCCTCACAAATGTTGCATTAACGAATTTATTTTCGATTCATTAACAAAAGAATGTGACACAAGATTTGTGAGGTATCATACACTTTAATTAAACTGAATTAAACTGTCAATATTCTCCTAGCAGCTGACATCTCTTGCTCTGTTTTGGCCCTCATGGAATTTAATATTTAAAATTTGTGAAACGGAATATGTTTCTTAGCAAGATGACAGAATCAAAATTCTCTTAGGATTCTTCACTTACCCTTTAAACTCTTAGACCATCTATGTCAAGAAGTTCTTAAGTGTGGGTTAAATTAGAAAATTACTTAATTTCAAAAGATCATAAGTGTTTTTTTTACAATGTTAAATGCAGGCCAGTCTTGGAAATATCAGTTTCAGTAAAACTTCTACAGTCAAAAAGCAGCAATCACCTCAGAACTTTATACCTCCTTGGGTCCAAAGGCAAGACTTGCTTTGATATAGTTTGGGTTTAGAAAATTTCACTGTGATGAAAAGGATTTCTCTTTAAGAAGATCAGTTTCAATGTCTAGCTTGTAATTTGTAGAATATTGACAAGGAGAACAAACTGGAATAAGACAAGTGAACACATTCTTACATGTACCCTGGAATGAAATTCTTTGTGAATCTGCCAAATTCAAAACGACCCTTACTGCCCGCAAACACAGTGAAGTTCAAACATCCTCTCCAGGTGTTCAAAATAGCAAAGGATTTTTAATTATAAATTCCTCTAACCAGAAACAACTAGAAAGAAAATAATCTTTCCCAAAATAAGTTGAATCACTTCTCATTTGCTTGTTGGGTGCTTATGAATAAAGAGTCTGTATATAGTTGGCACTTGCGCGTGCCTGCGCTCTTTCTTCCAAAAACATTAAACCACCTAAGGAGACAATGCATAATAATGTACTGATAAAGCCACCTGCTGTCTTCCTGCACAGCATGCCACTATTATAAGAGGGATACTTGTTCTGTTCACCCACTGATAAGTGAGAAGACTGCACTTACCGAGCTGGGGCTGGAGTGCCGCCGAACTTTAGGAGACTCTTTGCCAGTGGAGGAGGCCTTAAAGTTAATGCAAGCATTGTTCTCAGAATGCACCCTCTTAACTTGATTAGTTGGTTTCTCAAATGGGTCAAAAGTGCTCTGTGTCCTCTGAACCCTGACTTTTTTATCCTCAGGAATTGTGTCCAGGGGTTTGATCACTGAGTCCATTCCCGGGCAGTTCCGTGTAGACATCTTTGTGACACATATCTGGGAAAAAAAAGAAATTAAACTGAACCTCTCCACTGAAACTTTAATATCACTAAACATGCTGATTTGTTATCCTAGAAAGCATGCCAATGTTGATTCCAGGAAATACCCCGAAAGGCCACAATTTAAAAGCTACACTAGCTTAAACCTCAATATGAAAAATTCCTCATAATCATTCTGCTTATACTCACTTAGGGCTGACACTAAAATTGCTATCCCTAAAACAGGAAGCTTAAGGTCTCTACTGCTAGTGCCCTAAGGTGGTTCTTGAACTCTGTCACATATTTTACCATCTGACTGCAACTGGGATTATTTCTGAATCATTAAAAGTTGGATAAGTTGCCTTAATTAAAACAAACAAACAAACAAAAACAGCTGAACTAAATCAGATGGGCATTTTAACTGATGGGCCACCATGGAAGCAGCTAACACAGCTAGAGAAAGTCATTATGTTCGTCAACACTTTAATGCTTGAATACATGTTTAAAATCTATCCCAATCTTGATTTCATCTCCAAACTAGAATGGAGCATATGAAAAGGCTAAAAGGTAGAGATAGTAAAAGTTGAAAACAATGTTTATTCTTTTTTCCTTTTTTTTTAACATCTTTATTGGAATATCATTGCTTTACAATGGTGTGCTAGTTTCTGCTGTATAACAAAGTGAATCCGCTATACGTATACATATATCCCCATATCCCCTCCCTCTTGTGTCTCCCTCCCACCCTCCCTATCCCACCCCTCTAGGTGGTCACAAAGCACCGAGTTGATCTGCCTGTGCTACGCGGCTGTTTCCCACTAGCTATCGGTTTCACATTTGGTAGTGTATATATGTCCATGCCACTCTCTCACTTTATTTTGTTCATATTACTCCACTAAACCCCGATTTCCTTCTCAACTTCATTCATTCTCTTACTGCATAGTCTGCCCTCCCCTCTCATTTTATTTTAGTCTCTTTGACTTTTGCTCCTTGTTTTCCACTTTACGTTCTAACTCTTTCATTCTCCCTGTATTCTGGAGACTTTGTTTTTCTTTTTAAGTAATTTTATGGCCTCTAGCTTGCCTGTAAAGCTAGGTAACTTTATTATGCTGTTTAGAGAAAAGACAACTCTGAAAATGCTTTTAAAGTTTTTTTTTCTTCTCGTGAAAAGTTTCCACATCCTTATTTAAGAAGGCAGGAAAACAGAAAGTATCTAAGAAAACCCCATATTGTTAAAGTAAACGTATGAAGTGTCTGAGTAATATGTATAAGATGATTCCATATCAGAAAGAAACGTATGTGTATGGATATAGATACAAATATACATACAGACATAGATATAGATATTTGTATGTGTATGTATGAGCACACAGAAAGGTATAGAAGGAAACACACCAAAGTGTTAACATAAGATACCGCCAGATATGTAAAACTGAATGGATAAAGGGTAAGATCACTTATTTTTTACATACCCCTATATTGTTTGAATTGTATAATTAACATGTCTGACAACGTAATTTTTGAAAATACTAAAGTGGGAAAGTATGTATAATAAATTAAGGTCTTTTAAGTTTTTGAAACAAACAAAAAAATTTTAATTAAATATTAAGCATCAACTCTGTCCTATGAGTGCGTCTCAACTACTAAGCATAGGTTGCATTTTAATTAAATCAAATAAGAAGGCTATCATCATACCTTTTGGCATACCACACAATTGCTGAAGATATCTTTAAAAGACTTAAGGCAGAGTCCTCTAGTCATGATCAAAAACTAACAATTTATCAAAAGATTAGATGCACTGACGTGTTTCACTCAATTTTCACTCAAGAGTTCACGTGTTTCTCTTACAGATGTGAAAGCAAGAGGCAACAGATGTGATATGGATACAAAACAACCCACACCACTGAGGCAACTGAATTATAACTGTAAAATATAAACACATGAATCTGAGGAGTCAATGAACCCTAAACACAAGAAATACAAAGAAAATAACATGTAGGCACATCAAAATCAAGTTGCTTAAAACCAGTGATAAAGAGAATATCTTAAAAGAGAGCCAGAGGGAAAAAAGTACTTTAAAAGATAAGTAAGACAGCAAATATTTGGAAACTAAACAATACAAAAGGGGAATTAGAAAGTATCTTGAACTAAATGAAAATAGTTAAACAGAATATCAAAATGGCAGATACAGCTTAAATAGTACTTTAGCTGTTGAAAAACTTATAATGGTAAATGCATATAGTGGAAAAAAATTCAAATCAATAAGATTACACCTTAAAATACTAGTAGAAAAAGAAGGGAAATTAAAACCTAAAATAAGCAGAGAATTAAAATGATGAAAAAAATATCATTATGAAAATGAAATAGGAAACGAAAAATAATAAAGAAAATCAATGAAACTGAAAGCTAGTTTTCAGAGAAGATAAAAAAAAAAAAAAAGATACTCCTCTAGCCAGACTGATAAGAGCAGAAAGGTAAAGAACTTATATTGCCAATAACAGATATGAGAGAGATGACATCACTACAGATTCTACAGATATCATCAACAATTTTATGCCAATAAGTTCAGCAACTTAGATGAAGCAAATTCCCTGAAAGATGAAAACAACCCAAGCTCACTTGAGAATAAATAGATAAGTTGAATAGTCCTATGTCTACCTATGTCTATTAAAGAAATTAAAAGTGTAACCAAAAATGTTATCACAAAGAAAATGCCAAGGCCAGACAACATTACTGGTGAAGTAAACCAAACATTTAAGGGAAAAAATAACATCAATTCAACAGAAATGCTTCCAAAATATTAAAGAGAAGGGGATACTTCCCCACTCACTATATGAAGCCAGCATCATTCCAACACCAAAACCAGACAAAAGCATTAGAAGAAAACTACAGATCAATTTCTCTCATGAATAAAGATGCAAAACTTATTGGCAATTTTTAAAAAGTTGAATCCAATAATATATAAAAAGGATAATAAATAATGAAAAAGTAGTATTAATCCCAGGAATGCAGGGTTGGCTTAACACTCTAAAATGTGTAATTCACCATTTTAGTATACAATGTCAGGCAATCTCTAAAATGGCTCCCAGTGATAGCCACTTCCAGATAGTCACATTCTTACTTAGCACACAGATCTTGAGTTTGGGTTGTATTTGTTGACTTATATCCAATAAACAGAATATGGCAGAAATCATGGGCTATCACTTCTGAGAAAAGATGATAAAAAAACTGTGGTTTCTGTGCTGGTACACTCTCAGTCCTATTCCCTTTCTCTTAGATCACTATCCCAAGGCAAAGCCAACTGCCATGTTAGGAGGCAGCTCTGTGGAGAGGCACATTTATGGAAGGACTGAGGACTGCAAACAACCACAAGAGTTGAGCCTTCAAATGCAACCACAGCCCCAGCCTCCTGCTTGACTGGAACCTCATACAACACGCTGAGCCACAGGCACCCAGCTAAGGCGCCCTGGATTCTAAACCCACAGTAACTGTTAAACTGAATGCCTTTCTCCTAAGTACAGGAACAAATCAAGGATGTCCACTCTCATTATGTTGACTCAACATTGTATTACAAGTTCCAGACAATGCCACAAGGCAAGAAAAAAGAAAAAAAAAATCTACATTGGAAAGGAAGAAATAAAACCAACTTTATTCACAGAAGACATTATCATCTCCGTTGAAAATCCAATGAAATCTACCCCCCCACAAAAAAGCACTAGAATTAATAAGTTTATCAAGGGTACAAGATATAAGATCAATATACAAAAATCATTTGTATTTCCAGATACTAACAACAATCAGAAATTTTAAAAACACAATTTACAACAGCTTCAAACAATTTAAAATATTTACTGATAAATCTGACAAAATATGTGCAATATCTGTACACAGAAACTATAAAGTATGGCTGAGAAAAAGAAAAAAAAAAAACAAAGGAGCCAATCAGGGACTTCCCTGGTGGCTCAGTGGCCTGCCAACACAGGGGACACGGGTTTGAACCCTGGTCCAGGAAGATCCCACATGTCGCGAAGCAACTAAGCCAGTGTGCCACAACTACTGAGCCTGCGCTCCAGAGCCCAAGAGCCACAACTACTGAGAGAAGCCACCACAATGCAAAGTGCACACACTGCAATGAAGAGTAGCCCCCCTTGCTGCAACTGGAGAAAGCCTGTGCACAGCAATGAAGACTGAACACAGCCAAAAATAAATAAAATAAAAATAAATTTATTTTAAAAACCCAGCAATCTTGACACAAAAATAATAAACACATATATTCATAAAATGCTATCATAAAAGTATTTTTAAACTACAAGTTCATTGTGATAGGCAGAATTCTACAATGACACCCAATGTCCAGCCTTTGAATAATCCCCTCCTCTTTGAGACTGAATATGTTGAGATATCACTTCATGATTCTATTATGTGATATGGCAAATGGGCGATTACCCTGGGTGGGCCTGACCTAATCAGGTGAGTTCTTTCTTTTTTAAAAAAATTTTATTTATTTATTTATGGTGGTGTTGCCCTTCGTTTCTGTGCGCAGGCTTTCTCTAGATGTGGCAAGCGGGGGTCACTCTTCATCACGGTGCACGGGCCTCTCACTGTCGCGGCCTCTCTTGTTGCAGAGCACAGCCTCCAGACGCGCAGGCTCAGTAACTGTGGCTCACAGGCCCAGTTGCTCTGCGGCATGTGGGATCCTCCCAGACCAGGGCTCGAACCCGTGTCCCCTGCATTGGCAGGCAGATTCTCAACCACTGCACCACCAAGGAAGCCCCTTAGGTGAGTTCTTTAAAAGCAGAGCATTTTCTCTAGTTGGCCGCAGAAGAGAAAGTCAGAGGTGTGATCTGGCTAGCCTGGAAGAAAGCCAACATTTCATGCTGTGATCTTCCTATGGGGGCCACACGGCACAGAAATGGGGGGCAGGCTCTAAAGGCTGAGAGTAGTCACTGGCTGACAA
The DNA here is from genome assembly GCF_005190385.1 of Monodon monoceros. Classification (NCBI taxonomy): domain Eukaryota; kingdom Metazoa; phylum Chordata; class Mammalia; order Artiodactyla; family Monodontidae; genus Monodon; species Monodon monoceros. The sequence goes on from NW_021703776.1 coordinate 51,036,974, forward strand.
CCCGCAGGAAAGCGGGACCACTGTCCTACAACCACAAGAAAATGAGTTCTGCCAACAACTACAAGTTCTGCTTGCAGGAGGATCTTGAGCCCCAGGTGAGACCAACACCTTGATTTCAGTCCAGTGAGACCTAAGGCAGAGAAACCAGGTATGCCGTGCCTAGTCTTTTAAACTACAGAAACTGTGAGATAATAAGCTAGTAAGTACATGGTAATGTGTTACACACCAACTGAAAACTAATACACTCACTTTACTGAAATTGCCTATAAGCACTCTGATATTTGAGCAGATTGTTCTTAGGAATATGTTGCAGATACCACTTTCTGTATTTGATACACTGTATCAGATCCAGGATAGATAAGCAATGATTCTTAGGACTGCTATCAATAAATGACCATATACTGAGAGTTTTCTGCACGACATAACTCCATCAGCACTATAAAGCCCACGAACAAATTCTCCACATAATTAAATTTATACGCAATTTATGGTCTCCATTTCGCCTGGCTTTGTGCGAATAAAACCAGTATCAGGGACGAGCGAAAGATGGCGGAAGAGTAAGACGCGGAGATCACCTTCCTCCCCAGATACACGAGAAATACATCTACACGTGGAACAACTCCTACAGAACACCTACTGAACGCTGGCAGAAGACCTCAGACCTCCCAAAAGGCAAGAAACTCTCCCACGTACCTGGGTAGGGCAAAAGAAAAAAGAAAAAACAGAGACAAAAGAATAGGGACGGGACCTCCACCAGTGGGAGGGAGCTGTGAAGGAGGAAGGGTTTCCATACACTAGGAAGCCCCTTCGCGGGCGGAGACTGCAGGTGGCGCAGGGGGAAAGCTTCGGCGCGGGGAGCGGTGGAGGAGAGCTCAGCAACAGGCGTGCGGAGGGCAAAGCGTGGAGATTCCCGCACAGAGGATCGGTGCCGACCGGCATTCACCAGCCCGAGAGGCTTGTCTGCTCACCCGCTGGGACGGGCGGGGCTGGGAGCTGAGGCTAGGGCTTTGTTCGGAGCGCAGGGAGAGGACTGCGGTTGCCGGCGTGAACACAGCCTGAAGGGGGCTGGTGCGCCACACCTGGCCGGGAGGGCTTCCGGGGAAAAGTCTGGACCTGCCGAAGAGGCAAGAGACTTTTTCTTACCTCTTTATTTCCTGGTGCGCGAGGAGAGGGGATTAAGAGCGCTGCTTAAAGGAGCTCCAGAGACGGGCGCGAGCTGCGGCTAAAACAGCGGACCCCAGAGACGGACATGAGACGCAAAGGCTGCTGCTGCCGCCACCAAGAAGCCTGTGTGCGAACACAAGTCACTATCCACACCCCTCTTCCGGGGAGCCTGTGCAGCCCGCCACTGCCAGGTTCCCGGGATCCAGGGTCAACTTCCCCGGGAGAACGCACGGCGAGCCTCAGGCTGGTGCAACGTCACGCTGGCCTCTGCCGCCGCAGGCCCGCCCCGCACTCCGTGCCCCTCCCTCCCCCCAGCCTGAGTGAGCCAGAGCCCCCGAATCAGCGGCTCCTTTAACCCCGTCCTGTCCGAGCGAAGAACAGACGCCCTCCGGAGACGTACACGCAGAGGCGGGGCCAAATCCAAAGCTGAGCCCCTGGGAGCTGTGAGAGCAGAGAAGAGAAAGGGAAATCTCTCCCAGCAGCCTCAGAAGCAGCGGATTAAATCTCCACAATCAACTTGATGTACCCTGCATCTGTGGAATACATGAATAGACAACGAATCATCCCAAATTGAGGAGGTGAACTTTGAGAGTAAGATTTATTATTTTTTCCCCTTTTCCTCTTTTTGTGAGTGTGTATGTGTATGCTTCTGTGTGAGATTTTGTCTGTATAGCTTTGCTTCCACCATTTGTCCTAGGGTTCTATCCGTCCGTTTTTTTGGTTTTAATTTTTTTCTTAATAATTAATTTTAATAACTTTATCTTCTTTCTTTCTTTATTCCTTCCTCCCTTCCTTCCTTTCTTTCTTTCTCTTTCTTTCTTTCTTTCTTTCTTTTCTTCCCTTCCCTCCTTTAAACAACGAATCATCCCACATTGAGGAGGTGGACTTTAAGAGCAAGATTTATGATTTTTTCCCCTTTTCTTCTTTTTGTCAGTGTGTATGTGTATGCTTCTGTGTGAGATTTTGTCTGTATAGCTTTGCTTCCACCATTTGTCCTAAGGTTCTATCCGTCTGGTTTTTTTTAAATTTTTTTTCTTAATAATTATTTTTTAATTTAATAACTTTATTATATTTTACTTTATCTTCTTTCTCTTTTTTCCTTCCTTCCCTCCCTCCCTTCCTCCCACCGTCCCTCCCTCCCTCCTTTCTTTCTTTCTTTCCTTCTTTCCTTCTTTTCTTCCTTCTTTCTTCCTTCCTTCCTTCCCTCCTTTCTTCGTTTCTTTCTTTCTTTCTTCCTACTTCTACTAATTCTTTCTCTCTACTTTTTCTCCCTTTGATTCTGAGCCATATGGATGAAAGGCTCTTGGTGCTACAGCCAGGAGTCAGTGCTGTGCCTCTGAGGCGGGAGAGCCAACTTCAGGGCACTGGTCAACAAGAGACCTCCCAGCTCCACATAGCATCAAACGGCAAAAATCTCCCAAAGATCTCCATCTCAACACCAGCACCCAGCTTCACTCAACGACCAGCAAGCTACAGTGCTGGACACCCTATGCCAAACAACTAGCAAAACAGGAACACAACCCCACCCATTAGCAGAGAGGCTGCCTAAAATCATAATAAGTCCATAGACACCCCAAAACAAACCATCAGACGTGGACCTGCCCACCAGAGAGACAAGATCCAGCCTCATCCACCAGAACACAGGCACTAGTCCCCTCCACCACGAAGCCTACAAAACCCACTGAACCAACCTTAGCCACTAGGGACAGACACCAAAAACAATGGGAACTACGAACCTGCAGCCTGCAAAAAGGAGACCCCGAACACAGTAAGATAAGCAAAATGGGAAGACAGAAAAACACACCGCAGATGAAGGAGCAAGATAAAAACCCACCAGACCTAACAAATGAAGAGGAAATAGGCAGTCTACCTGAAAAAGAATTCAGAATAATGATAGTAAAGATGATCCAAAATCTTGGAAATACAATAGACAAAATGCAAGAAACATTTAACAAGGACCTAGAAGAACTAAAGATGAAACAAACAATAATGAACAACACAATAAATGAAATGAAAAATACTCTAGATGGGATCAATAGCAGAATAACTGAGGCAGAAGAACGGATAAGTGACCTGGAAGATAAAATAGTGGAAATAACTACTGCAGAGCAGAATAAAGAAAAAAGAATGAAAAGAACTGAGGACAGTCTCAGAGACCTCTGGGAAAACATTAAACACACCAACATTTGAATTATAGGGGTTCCAGAAGAAGAAGAGAAAAAGAAAGGGACTGAGACAATATTTGAAAAGATTATAGTTGAAAACTTCCCTAATATGGGAAAGGAAATAGTTAATCAAGTCCAGGAAGCACAGAGTCCCATACAGGATAAATCCAAGGAGAAATACGCCAAGACACATATTAATCAAACTGTCAAATATTAAATACAAAGAAAACATATTAAAAGCTGCAAGGGAAAAACAACAAATAACACACAAGGGAATCCCCATAAGGTTAACAGCTGATCTTTCAGCAGAAACTCTGCAAGCCAGAAGGGACTGGCAGGACATATTTAAAGTGATGAAGGAGATAAACCTGCAACCAAGATTACTCTACCTAGCAAGGATCTCATTCAGATTTGATGGAGAAATTAAAACCTTTACAAACAAGCAAAAGCTGAGAGAGTTCAGCACCACCAAACCAGCTTTACAAGAACTGCTAAAGGAACTTCTCTAGGCAAGAAACACAAGAGAAGGAAAAGGCTTACAATAACGAACCCAAAAGAATTAAGAAAATGGGAATAGGAACATACATATCGATAATTACCTTAAATGTAAACGGACTAAATGCTCCCACCAAAAGACACAGATTGGCTGAATGGATACAAAAGCAAGACCCATATATTTGCTGTCTACAAGAGACCCACTTCAGACCTAGAGACACATACAGACTGAAAGTAAGGGGATGGAAAAAGATATTTCATGCAAATGGAAACCAAAAGAAACTGGAGTAGCAATTCTCATATCAGACAAAATAGACTTTAAAATAAAGACTATTAGAAGAGACAAAGAATGACACTACATAATGATCAAGGGATCGATCCAAGAAGATATAACAATTGTAAATATTTATGCACCCAACATAGGAGCACCTCAATACATAAGGCAAATACTAACAGCCATAAAAGGGGAAATCGACAGTAACACATTCATAGTTGGGGACTTTAACACCCCACTTTCACCAATGGACAGATCATCCAAAATGAAAATAAATAAGGAAACACAAGCTTTAAATGATACATTAAACAAGATGGACTTCATTGATATTTATAGGACATTCCATCCAAAAACAACAGAATACACATTCTTCTCAAGTGCTCATGGAACATTCTCCAGGATAGATCATATCTTGGGTCACAAATCAAGCCTTGGTAAATTTAAGAATATTGAAATTGTATCAAGTATCTTTTCCGACCACAACGCTATGAGACTAGATATCAATTACAGGAAAGATATACAGACTGCCAACAAACACATGAAAGAATGCTCAATATCATTAATCATTAGAGACATGCAAATCAAAACTACAATGAGATATCATCTCATACCAGTCAGAATGGCCATCATCAAAAAATCTAGAAACAATAAATACTGGAGAGGGTGTGGAGAAAAGGGAACACTCTTGCACTGCTGGTGGGAATGTGAATTGGTACAGCCACTATGGAGAACAGTATAGAGGTTCCTTAAAAAACTACAAATAGAACTACCATATGACCCAGCAATCCCACTACTGGGCATATACTCTGAGAAAACCATAATTCAAAAAGAGTCATGTACCAAAATGTTCATTGCAGCTCTATTTACAATAGCCCGGAGATGGAAACAACCTAAGTGTCCATCATCGGATGAATGGATAAAGAAGATGTGGCACATATATACAATGGAATATTACTCAGCCATAAAAAGAAACGAAATTGAGCTATTTGTAATGAGGTGGATAGACCTAGAGTCTGTCATACAGAGTGAAGGAAGTCAGAAAGACAAATACCGTATGCTAACACATATATATGGAATTTAAGAAAAAAAAATGTCATGAAGAACCTAGGGGTAAGACAGGAATAAAGAAACAGTCTTACTAGAGAACGGACTTGAGGATATGGGGAGGGGGAAGGGTGAGCTGTGACAAAGCGAGAGAGAGGCATGGACATATATACACTACCAAACGTAAGGTAGATAGCTAGTGGGAAGCAGCCGCATAGCACAGGGAGATCAGCTGCGTGCTTTGTGATCGCCTGGAGGGGTGGGATAGGGAGGGTGGGAGGGAGGGAGACGCAAGAGGGAAGAGATATGGGAACATATGTATATGTATAGCTGATTCACTTTGTTATAAACCAGAAAGTAACACACCATTGTAAAGCAATTATACCCCAATAAAGATGTTAAAAAAAAACAACAAAAAACAGTATCAGGCCTGCTTTATGTAGGCATCTTCATCCAGGAAAGTCATCTATACTTGAGTTTTCCACATATGGCAAAGTGACCGTTCTGGAAAAGTTTCAAGTTTCCAATATTTGGGACAAACAACTTAAACATGATCTGGCCATCTCTGTTAACCACAAGCCCAACAGAAAGCAGACTCCAGGCCCTTCATAAGGCTATGGGGAAGCAGCCTCCCTGACCTCATGGGCTTGTCAGACCCTGAAGAGAAGAGGGAGGGCTTAGGTGTGGGGAAGGATCCAGACAAGGTGAAGTAAGAACGGCACTCATTCCCCTTAGCTGCAATCTCTGGCATACTATAGAATAAAATTATTGAAGTGCACAAGGTACGTGAAGAGAAGAGTGAGCTGACTAGAGTCCTAGCAATGAAAGAGGGTTCTAGAAGACAGATTATACATTGGTGCTACTCCCCAGTGCCCAGAACTTCATTTGAATCTTTCCATCAACCTGTCAGCAATCTAAATAAACATTTCCCCTCCCCAAATAAAATCTTTCTTCCTACAACAAGATGCTTGTGGTCGGTGCAGATACAATCTCATAATATAAGAAAACTCGAGGACAAAAGCATGTATGTCAAATTGGAAAAAAATCAGTAGGAATCCAAAACCTCAAAAAGGCAGATTTTTTCAACCACCCAATAGTAGCACTTTGATCCACTGCTAACTTTCATGTGTACCCCCAGTGCCTAGATTCTGGTCTATGTTCCAGTTCCCCACTATGAAAAAAGAGGAATCCTTGGAAGTAACCTGATTCCAGTTCACAGGGCAGGAAGCGCAAAACAGCTGTGAAATATCCAGCTGTTACCAGAAAACTAGGATCCTTTCAAAAATGTCAGTGACCATGCTAGAAGGACAAAGGAATCTGGCTATAGGGATTCTTACTGGCCAAACTGTGATTACATATTTGAGCATCAAAAGGAAAATAAAATTATGGTTAAATGGAACAAGAGAGTTATTGAAAGACCCTGAGTTCATTATGATTTTGAGAAAGAAAAGTCAATATAAACGACAAATGGCAGTTATATGGAAGGATGAATATAACAGGATATATAGTTGGTTTTCACACATAGAACTGTGAGTAAGCCAAGTAGTGCCAGAAAAAGTAGGAATCGCACCAAGAATAGGAATGATTGCTCAAAGCTTGTGGAGAAGGGGTCTACACAGCACAAGTGTAGAAACAACAGCAACACAGATGTTCCACTAACAGACCAGGTCAATATAACACAGTAATAAACAAAGGGTATGTGATGTTGCCTAAGCAACATTTTACAAAGAATACATTTAGTGGAGAGACACCAGATTGTAAAGAAAATTTATTGTGAAGTCAATGTGGAATGCATTTTTTGGAAATAAGTTCAATTTTAGTAACTAAGTGAAATTTAACCCTTAAATAGAAAATTCAACTTGACTGCTAACCAATGACTTAGATCTGAATCACTTTGGAAAAATCAACCAAGGCCCCAACCGCGTCAGATCCTGTAATCCCAGCTATTCGGAGAAGGCATTGTTTTACTTGTGGATTTGTAAAGATTACACAACTCCAAGAAGATTCAAAAATATTACTAGTGAAACCCCTGGAAGGAATCTACTAATTAGATCTATAACCCTAGGAAGGCATAAAAAGAAATATAGAAATAATACGAAATTAATTAAACCCACAGTGTTGGTGTTTTAAAATAGGATGAGTGTAAGTGTAGTAATATTATGTGCAATAATCATATTTGTGCATGTTTTCTTTGTTTAAAGTATCTGAAATATGTTAAAATAATCAGTCACACTAAATTAGTATTTGAAATTAAGGGAATTTAGTTAAGTCAGTCATCCATGCTTAAGTAGACTGAGACAAATTGTTTTCCAAAATTACATTTATTAGCTACATATATTTTTAAGGATGTGGGCACTAGCTGTGGATGTTCCAGGCACAGAATACTCTTGGACATGACATTCACCATCAGCTTTCACTGTCCTTTACACATAGTTTGTTAGTGCCCTCTGCACAGGGCACAACACGCCATAGACTTCCCCCTACACCAAGCCATGGACCAAGCCAGTCACAATAAATAGCTATAGTAGCAGTACTGCCTGAAAACCATAGACATTCCAGTATCAACGGGAAACAGGATATGTTTTCTCTATGATGGCATTTTTTCACACTTCCTTGATCCATTTAGAAACTGAAGTGACAAAATTTATAAAAGCAGGGATGTCTGATGGTACTTGAAAACCATCAGGCATAAAAAGAAGAAATAAAAAGATAAAAAGAAGAAACCATCACAAATACCAACATAAACTTCTGTTCCTTTATTCTTTCCAGTAAATTCAATAGAAGCTAGAATTTCAAACATGGTTAGAGATGCACCCACACGTTTAGGTGTTCATCTGAATCAATTATTTTGGTTCACTCATCATTAACAGGGGTCTGTACATTAGCTGGCAGACCCAAAACTCAGTAAAAATTGTTAGCAATTCAAACAGTGTTGGAGGCTCCAAAAGTCACAGTTTGACCTACAATTTTAGCTTGGAGCTATGTAAAATCCAGACAACTGTCCCCCAAACTCACAGCAGTGGATTTGAACGAGCACAACTTAATTCAGTGAAGGTTGGCACTCATTTCCGGCAAATTCATTGGGGCTGAAAATTGTCCCTTTGAATCAACCATTTTCTGATGATTGGCATTTTACTGGGTTCAGTGTGTGATCTTCTGTACTTCTTCACTCCACCCTCTTCATGAAGGCAAACACCATAACAAGAATCGGTTTAAGTCATGATCTTTTGCCATTCATGAAAGGAATATCCATGACAGGCCAATGCAAAACTGAAATCAGCAAAATTCTTGACACTGAAACAACCTCTTACAATTGTTTTCCCCTCATCTGTTACCTGATGAGGGCCTGACAAACAGCTTTCTCTTACTCAATATCGTCTCTCAAAATCTGTTCCCAATTAAAAAGCCACCATCTGTCATTTACAAGTTTGTGAACACTTAAATCAGAGCATTACCTCTCCCTGGATTATCTGAACTTGAAGCATTATAGCATTAAAAAGCTCCACCCCTTATAAAAGAAATTCAGCTTTCAGGGGTAAGTGGACGAGGTGTTTTGGTAGGAGCGGGGAATGAAGGGGGAGAGGATAGGAGAAATTTCTAATGCCACTAGAATCATAACCCATGACAGCTGCCTTCACCTCTAACCTAAACCTGCAAGATCTACAAGTACCTTGTCCTCTCTTTGGTTGTAGTCTTCTCTTTTCTCACCCGTGTGTGTGTGTGTCTGTGTGTGTACGGAGGTGGCAGTGTGAATAGCTACATGGAACAAAAAAATAGAACGTGTTGTCTATGTATATAAAGGGATATATGCCTGAATGTACTTTTACTTACAGCTATGTTTTATCAGAACAAACATCACCTTCAGAACATTAGCGAATATACGGGCAAGCCTGCGGCCCCATATTATGTCAGAACTAAGTGACTCAGAACAAGTCACTACAACTCTCTGGGTCTCAGTCTTTTCATCTGTAAAATGACACAGCTGGAGTAAACAGCTCTTCAGGCCTTTCAAAGCTCAACTATTACAAACTCCAGGCAGCAGCTTACAGCTGGTAAATGATTTTAAATAGAGCAACTAGAGAGCTAAGACCAGACACATAAATTCACTTCTTTGTGCTTCTTTTTACTTCCCCTTTGCCTTAGGATTTTAGGGTTTAGAGAGGAGGCAGTCAGGTTCACACCATAAACACCTCTCCTGAGAGCTCCAGCCTCTGCGGGTGTTCCTTAACTCTAAAATCCTGGCATTGTCTCTCAGTGATGGCATCCTGGGCCTTTTGACTGAGGAATTATTTGTGAGCAGCATGGGGTAGCGGTCACACTGTGGGACGCTGGCAACACTAGTTCTGTCTACTAAACACCACTCATGCCCCTATGTCACTGTCACTGTCGCAACCAGAAAAGCCCTCACTAAGAACTACATCGTTTTTAGACTGTACCTCATAACCCGTCACTTAAATATACACTGTCTTACGTGCTTTCATATAAGCTACTGTGGAGTTTGTTTTGATGCGTTTGGTTTATCTGCTGGGGTGGGAGGAGGTCTTTGTCTTGCTCTGTTTCTCATGTATTTGTATTTCCACAACCAGACTGTAAACACCAGAGCACAGAAACCACGTCTTCCATTTCTTTCACATTCCCAAAGCTCAAATGGCAGCACAAAACTGGGTGCTCTGGTAATATTTACTCAAAGATGGATTGTTTTCCTTATTATAAGCCTTCCCCTTTAACTAAACATGGGCCATTACAAAAATGAGTCGTAAGAAACTACGTAACGATGAGGCACCTTCTGAGCCGAGATCGTTTCCAGTCAACAAAAAGGCTTCACCAGCTGTTCCCACTTACCAGAATTCAATGTCCACTACTGGGATTTAATTTTAAAATGCTTATTTTTCTACTGACTGGTTTCTTTGGGGTTTGACCTAATTTCATTCAATCCTGAATCCATCAGCTAATGGACACAGTTGAATGGAGAACTCCTGAGGACATCACATTCCTTTATGCCGCTTCAGTGACTGTAGTTTTGTTACAACCTTACTGGGCTTCAGTGCTTATCACCAAGAGACTTGATCGTTGTTTTGCTGATTCTATTATGAAATATTTAGGTGGTCTTCCCAGGAGCTTGTACTTTAATATGCATTACTAAAATAATTTTATTTAGTTGCTTTTCCTTCTGTTACAGTGAGACACTTGATTTAGATATAAGAGGTACAGTTTGCTTAAAGGCTGGCATAGATACATGCATATATTTACTGACCTCTAGATTCTTTATTTTACACTACTTCCACTAAAAAGTAACTAGCCCATGGGCTTCCCTGGTGGCGCAGTGGTTCAGAGTCTGCCTGCCGATGAGGGGGACGCGGGTTCATGCCCCGGTCCGGGAAGATCCCACATGCCGCGGAGCGGCTGGGCCCGTGAGCCATGGCCGCTGAGCCTGCGAGTCCGGAGCCTGTGCTCCACAACGGGAGAGGCCACAACAATGAGAGGCTTGCGTACAGAAAAAAAAAAAAAAAGTAATTAGCCCAAAAAGGTAAGGGAAAAAAGAAGAAGATATGTGAAATTTTCTCACTCCCACTTGGCATCCATAATTATATGCTGATTAAAATTCCATGATTTCATAATGATAAATTTAACATGAAGTTTAATGAATACTCACAGTAAGGGTTGAAATGCCCTCTCTCTGTTGTTAGTTGTGGCCTATTTAGGTTTTTTGGAATGTAGTTATTTTGGGCGATCAGGATTTCATCAGGAATTATTCTTTAACCCCTGACTGCCTTTGGACCAGCAGCACAGTCATCACCCAGGATCACAGCCCTCACCTCACCTCAGTCCTACTGAGTCAGAACCTGCATTTTAACAAGATCCCAGAGGATTTGTATGCACACTGAACTTTGACATACAGTGCTCTAAACCATATAATAATAATAGATTCTGCTACTACGGTCAAATAAAGAGTCGAGATTGTGAAAGAGGCAAAATTTGTCTCTGGGTACAACAGGAGTGATAATCACTTCAACATTCCTTGGGTAGCATTTTTGCTCAAACTTCCCACAAAAGATCATGGTAATTTCAGATAATTCTTTAATATAATTTTGAACTCTGAAATAAAATTTTCCAATAAGCTACCCCCAATATATTCAGGAATTTTTAAAAAGCAATGGGATTGGAGTGTGTGAGGAGTAGAGAAAGAAGACTATACATAGGTTATAATAACATGTAGCATTACTTCCTGCATAGAAACTTTTATTTGTTTCTAATACAGAAGCATTGTTTTACCATGGACCACCATATCTATAAAAAAAAAAAAGACCACAAAATTATTCTAAGGCGAAGTGAACCCAGAATTTTGCTTTACTCTTTATTTACCAGAGTTTATGTAGTAGCTTTGAAAAAAAAAATTCAAAGGAAGTCACTTCAGGATCCAGAAATGAAATTTTAAAAGGAACTTACATGCATGAAGAGTGCCATGTACTATAAAACAGGTCCTCCCTTGCACGGAAAAAAAAGAAGAAGCCCTTTGCCTGAGAGGCATAACTGAACATTTCCCACCCTGGTCTGGACAAGGACCCGAACCCCTACTCCCAAACAGAAGGACAGGGCAATTCTGTGGAATTCTGGGCCTCTTTCAGTCACTGCTTCCACTAAAAACTTACTAAATATCCCCAAGAAGTCAAGGGGAAAAAGAAGACGATGTGTGAGTTTTCTCATTCTCACTTGACATCCATAATCATATGCTGGTTAAAATTTCATCATGGAAAAAAAGAGAGTCAGGAGTATAGCAGTCATATCATATGGCCCAATGAACATACTGGGAGATGAAATATTAGAATCGACATCAACATTACTTCCCCCCTCTCATTTAGAGCCAGAGGGCTCAGAAATGGGGCTCATGACATGAGAATCCCCACACACAGCACAGGAGTGGCTTTGTTGAGATTCCACAAAGCAAAAGCCTATTCCAACCTACGAAATCCCCATAGTTGCAGTGAGGAACTGGAATCCCCATTCTCAACACAACAGAAGACTCGAGCTACAGAAAGTGGCTCACACTGCATGGCTAATTAGTTTCTTCATCAAGACAATATTCCCTTATAGCTCTTGCTCTAGAAAAGAACAAGTCTGTTCCTGCAAATAGGGACTTTTCCCCCTCTCTCATAGAATTTACAGGTTTAAATATAGCTTTTCTTTTTATTAGGTTTTGTTTTGGGTCCTATCTGAGAAGGAGAAACCAGGGTGTTTTCAAAGGACCCCACACCATGCAGAGGTACAAAATAACCTGGGAGGGGAGCTGACTAATATTAACTAGGGCAATTTTAAAACGTCCACTGTGTCAGAGCACTAATAACCAATAAACAGATCAGGCTGAACTTAGATTCACAGATGTTTAATATCACTAACATGGTCCAGAATGCTTTCTGTACACATATGCTTAGCGTTTGAGGGCTTTTTTTTTTTTTTAACATCATGAAGACAAGAGAAACTGTCATTTGTCTCAGAGGCTGTGCAAACAAGAGTCTCGGGTGCCTTCTGAATTCTGTTTTCTGTTCCTAGTTTCACTGCACCACCCACAGCTTCTTTGTACTAAAGTAGCCTAGTTCTTCCTTCATGTTTATGCCTTTCAAATATCTGTAGCTCACTGTTCTGTCCCTCATGTAAGATAAAGCATCTAGAAGGTAAAATAACATTAAAAATTGGAAACCTGTAAAGAAGACACTACTGGAGGTTCTGACTGATCCATTAAGACCTGAATTTCTTTCCCCTGGTAACCACATGAACAGCATTTAAAAATAAAGATTGTAAATATTTTTAAATTCCTTCCCTGAAGGAGAAATAAAATTGTGTACTCTCTTCTTACTCTGAAACAGATGGTTATATAAATAAATACAACCTTTATCTCCTCACCTATATTAACCATCTTTTTAATAACATTTAACTGCATTATTAATGCTTGGAAAATAACTTAGTGATTAATGTCAAGAGTGATGTTAGAAAGTTTAAAAGTTTAATAGTTTTATTCTAATAAAATAAATCTAGATGCAAACCCCACCAAAGAATTCAGAAAAATATAGGGCACCACTCAATATAGGATTGACTTTTGAAGCTCTTAAAATTTTCAGAGAATCATATATGGGTCACTAACCACACAGAGCTTATGAAGAGAAACACAGGGAACAAAGAACGCGTGGGGAGAAAATGGAAGTATCTTTCAATGTAGCTTTAACAACTGGCCCATCTATTGTAAAGAGCTAAAATTTCAGTGATAATAAATTTGACGGAAATCCATTAATAATAAAGTCCTAACTGCTTCCATGAGGACTGGTTCTTTAAACCTTGCCTATGACTGAGAAAATTCAATAGCGAATCCTAACTGAGATATCCAAGGTGAACAGAGCAGAACAGTGGCATACACATACCCTGCTGTTTGTCTGCCACCTGAAAACAAACCCCAGTGCTTCCAGGAGCATTTTACAGTCATCTTTGTATCTTTAGCAAGATCTCATTTAGCTGTGGAATAAGCCACTGGGGCCAACTTGTATCAGTTGGGCCGAAGAGGAAGTCTATAGAACATATAATCCTTCCCAAACCTGCCAGATGATAACTAGAATACTGGAGCATTCTTTCACACCCTCCTTTTATCCACTCAAACCCAATAACATTAAGAAATTGTCATATATGCTCAATAAACAAGCAAACTGGAGAAGAATCTAGAGCAAGATATAAGTTGATAGAAAAGAGAGATGGAAATTAAGGACTTCTAGATGACCACGACAATGATGATGATAGCTATTATTGAGCTCTTATTCTATGAGTTACTATTAAAAGTACTTTATAAGTAGTTTCTCAATTAATCTCTACAACAACCCCATGAGGTATTACTATTGTCCCAATCTTACGGATGATTAAATTGAGGCACACAAGAGTTAAATAACATGTCCAAGACCACAAGAGAATTCACACAGGAAACGGGATTTATTCCAAGACTCTGACTACAAAGCCCAAGCTCTTGACGACCAGGCTGTCTTCCTTACATGTCCCCCTGGGACTTACATCCTGCGAGAAATAAGGAAAGCAGAGACCTGATCTGCAACACTTCTCTCATTCTTTCTTCTCCTGATGCAAAAGAAAAGCATTTTTAAAACTGAGCAAAATCACCGCTCTGTGTTTTAAGGTTTTCTGACCCATCCTCCCTGCCTGCTCACCACTTCCAGCATGTAAATTTAACATGCTTTTGACTAATCTGACTCTCAATCAGCCTCATATCAAAAGTCAGGCCTGAACATCAAAGTATTAGGGGGTGGGGCAAGGGCAGAAAGCAAAAAGATTTCTTTAGAAGGACAGGCTGACGGGGAAGATGGGAAGTCTCAGGCATTAGACACTGCCATGTTGAATCTTCCTCTTCTCATATATGTTTGTGTTTCCTGAATAGTATGTTAAAGGCGCGGATATAAACTGCTGATTGATTCCATCTAAGAATCATCAAATCAGTCAATGATAGACAGACAGCTCTAGGGCCTTAGCTTGGCTTTCTAAAAAGGATCTTCTATCAGAAAACCAACTGGATTTAAAAGCAGCAACAGGAAGAAATATGAGAAAGAGAATGCTATATTGATGAAGCCAGGCTTACCTCATCCAATGGAAATCTGCTTAAGACGGCATCAAGCTAATACCCTCTCTCACTCCCCTCTAAGTCAGAGGATACCTGGGATTTGGGGGTTGACTGTCCACTGAAAACAGCAGTGGGGAGTGACAGAAGGCTTGCAGTGGGCGTCAGGAGACTGAGTGGAATCTCGCTCTCCAATTGGCCAAATGAAATGAAGATGAGCCAATCAGATAACACAATTGCTGAAAAACCTCCCAGTCCTAAGAGTCTCTGATTCTGCAAGAGGACTTCAGCATGATCAGTCTTTGCTTACAAAGTTAGATAAAGTAAAAGACTAGAAGTAGAGTGGGTAAAATTTGAATGTTAATGACAAAAGCTACAGTCCAGCCTTCCATTGAATAGTTCAGCTGATAGTTGCTTTCTATAAGCAAAGAATTGACATGAAAATCTAACTAGCCCAATTACCATGCTCAATTACTAGCCCACGTAAAGAATCCAAATGAATACAACCTTAGATCATTCCCTCAGTGCATTTCTATTCTTCATTCCTTGCCCTTCCCCCACCAGACTTTTATTTTTAGTATCTCTAAATTATCCGTACTTATTAGATGTCCATAGAGGTCCATATGGGAACTTGATTCAGTGAAATCATAAGGGGGGTGGGGAACTGCTGTCTTTTCCATATAAAAAAATCAAAGCATACATTAAAAAGGAATGAAATTCTGATACATGGTACAACATGGGTGAACCTTGAAAACATGCTGAATGAAATAAACCAAACACAAAAGGACAAATACTGTATGATTCCACTCGATATGATATGAGATACCAAGAAGAGGCAAATTCTTAGACCAGAAAGTAGACTGGAGAGATTACCAGGGGCTGGGGAGACGGAGAATGGGGAGTTATCATTTAATGGACACAGAATTTCTATTAGGGATGATGAAAAGTTCTGCAAGTGGGCAGCGATGATGGCAGCCAAACACTGTGAATGTACTTATGCCAATAAATTATATACCTAAAAATGGTTAAAATGGAAAATTTTGTGTTATGTATATTTTATACCACAATTTTTAAAATGGAAAAAATCTAAGCATATAGTGTCTGTTTCATAATTGCCCAAAATGAAAAAAACTTGCCTCCAAATTCTTCTTGAAATATTTTAAAAATAAGTAGATTGTAAGTTTTATGAGGGCAGGGACCAGCTCTGTTTTACTTACTGTTACACAGTAGTTACACTGTTACACAGTAGGCTCTCCATAAATGTTTGTTTAATAAATAAATGATTAAAAGAAAATAGAGGAAGGAGTCTCCTAAGGAGGAAAATATAAAAAACATCAAATTTACTTATTCATGAGAAAGTATAATGGGGCATATTCCTGAGAAAAATACCAAAGCTACTACATCTAAGCTCCTTCAGCGAAGGGAGTGTATCTATTTCATCTATACTTCCTTCACAGCACATCTTATGATGTCTTAGAGTAGATGAGTGATAAATGTTTGCACAATGAGGAATAAAAACCTGACTGTAAAATCAATGTCATATTAATGCTCTACTACCCCTTTTTTAAAATTACTTACTTTTTGCAAATGTACAACTCCTTTTGTCACAGGGTGAAAAAAATAAACCTCACAGCTTACACAAAGTGAAGGTAAAAATATAAATAGCCAGAAACATCACTCTCAGAAAAAGAAACAGCAAACACACGGCACATCATCTTCTGAGTAGAAAAAAAGTTTGTTTTTTTAAGGAACAATTGAAGTATAGAAAAGAATAGTTTATAGATCATCTTGATATTTTAGGAAATAGTAAATGGTCAAAATAAAAGAAAATTTGAACTCTCTTTGGAAGAAAATCCAAATATTCATTCCCTAAAATCAATGTCCAACCTTTACAATAAATAGTTGAGTGAATACAGAAAAATATTTAAGGCTCCTTCACTCCTCCAAAAAAATTCTAGTGAACCCAGACATTATCAATATTTCTCTCAATTAGCCTATCAAGTAATCAGGAGTTCTTTCTTAAAAATACTTATGTCACAAAATTATATACAACTGGCTTGTGGCCAACATGCCACATCAAGTTACTGATGCTTTTCTCAACTAATATTCACTAGCTACATCATTTACATTTTACACGAAGTACTCAGTTCTAGTATACATAAGAAGAATATTTTTAAAGCAAAAAAAGAAATCAAATGCTGACATCCTTAACATTCAGTACCTGTATAATAGATGGATCCTTATAAACTCACCAGGACCACGTAATGTAGTAGTCTCACTTTGAACAGTATTAAAACATGTCCTTCAACTTCAACCACCTCCAACCCCAACACAGTGTGCCCATTAACAAAGGAAATAAGGAATTCACCCTCTGCAGATATCAAGGTTTACATTTCTGTCTCTCAACTGTTATCTTCTCCGCGAGCAGGTAAGCATCATTTTGGAGGAGGCTGTCTGCTGCCCCAGTCCTTCATGCATGCAGGAGTTCTCCATTAGCATACAAAACGCTAACAGTCCACTCTTAGAGTCAGCACTTCAAGCAGAACTGCATGAAGGATTATCACTTCTGTACATGAAAGCATAACCACTACAGGTGTAATGATGCAAAATACCAGCACACTGACCTCTGCCAGGCAGCACACACTTAAAGCAGGTGCCTTTCTGTGCCAGAAGGGAGGGGGCGGGAGAAGCAAGGAGGAAGCCCCAGATCCCTAATATATTAGAGATGTTCATTGCGCTCAGAGCCAGTCCAGCTAATTCATGGACATCAGTTTACCCAAATGAGAAAAGTATCCCGTCCTTCACTGGCTTGACTCAGAGGGCATTCGGCCAAGCATAGCCAGGCAAAACAATCTGTCAGATCTCTTTAAGCTATAATAAATAAGACGAATCTCAGAAGAAATAAGATTCAGCTATGGCAAAGAAGCACAGTCGCAAACCTTTTCTTCATCTTATCGCTGCTACTGGTGTTTACAAACTACAGGCAGCAGCCTCGGGAACCTCAAGAGACTTCCGTGGGTAACCTCTTGTCAGATATTTAGTTTAAATAGCCCCTTGATCAATCTGTGATGTTTTGGGCAGTTAGATAGAAGGGGGTGAGTAAAATGACACGCACAAAATGAATCCTTTTCAAGTTGTAAATGAGTGAGTCAGGATTCAGTCTTGCTGAGATGCTCCAAATTAAAACCCCTGCTCTGATTTTAAGCATGCTCGGTCTTACCGTTTTGCTGTTGTCTCTCTCAGGCTCGAATCACCTGGAACTCTTTAACATGTCTCTAGCAATGTGCTTGCACCAAACCAGGCCCATACAGCAACTGAATTCACATCTTTCTGCACTAGCAAGCTGAAATGGTACGGCCGTACTACAACCAAGAAAGGGGGAAGCAAAAGCAAAAAAAAAAAAAAAAAAAAAAAATCACCCAGAAACCACCTACAGAAGCTAATCTCCATGGAATAAGACCAAATATGGTTCAGAAGAACACAAAGGACATGCTAACATTCAGTATCAATAGCTTTAAGAGTTCAATTTTTTCCCAAAAGAATCTTTTTTCTTTTTCTCCAAACACGATGGACTTGCCTCTGGAGTTCCCAGGAAGGCGGTGTAACCAGGCTCTGCAGCAACATTGCAGCCAAAGTAACCGTGCAGGCAGGCAATTCACGACACACTGTCCCTTCAGAAAGATATTGATTTGTAATGCAGGGCTGCTTCAAAAGAATACAGAATGGGAGCCAAACAGCTAATGGTGATTGCATAGGAGGAAAAACATTTAATCAAGGGGATGCACCTCATCATGCTCAATTCAATTTTTTAAAAGCACTGGTGAAAGCCAGTAAGTGTCTTGAGTGACAACCCCATTAAACAGTAATCTGAGGTCCTATAGAAGGCCAAGTTGAGGATACCATCATTCGTGCTGCAAAGCCACTAAAATGGTTTAATATGTCTATGTGCATAGATTTCTCATATGCAAACGGGGCATGATGAGAACTCTAAAATAACCATGCGCCAAACACGTGAGGTTAAAAAAAAAAAAAATGCACAGGTGTAGCATTTACGGAACCAAAGTGATAAAATACATAGTTATGAGCCTGCAGAATTCTTGATGGAGTTAGAGCTCATATCACCCTCAAAAGTAAAATATCAACACAAACCAGAACTCACAATCCTTAGACTAATTGTGTCAAGTCATACCACACGGTGCTGAGTGGCAAGGAAGGATGCCAAATTGCTACTCTCATAGCGGCCCCTACAGGAGAGTGGTTGATCTACAATTCATCCTTGCTTAAAGTTATTTCCTATCCTTAGAGAACAGAATCACAAAAGGGCACAAATTAGATTAAGACATAAGGATACAACTGAAAAATACATTAGGCAAGAAATCAAAAAAGTCAGGCATGAAATATGACCTCATAGATATTCATTTAATTAAGAAATTAAGTACAAGAAGAGGTAACTACGGTGTCAAATATTCATTTAGCTCCCAGGACTAGGTGCACACTTATAATCAGAAATCTCAAGGAAAAGCGCTTTCCTTTCACATCGTAATTGGTTTAAGGGAATCATCTCCCACATCCCCTATTTCCAAACCATCTTCACTTTCATCCTTTTGAATGCCACTGGGAAGATACTGAACTTTATTTTTTTCTGCAACACAAAAGCTCAGCCCTCAGTACTTGTTATATACATAAATATTAGGAGGATCTGCTGATGATAGTAGTTCAAACAAATTCTGTGGGCTCCTGTAGAGTGGAAATGGATGGGGAGCTTGAGAAATGTGTGAAAAGAATGTGTGAGGAAAAAACAGTGTCGACAAATGTATAGAATTATACAAGAAGTTTGACCATAGGACAGAAGTAAAGATAGAGGCTGAGGGTGAAGCTGTGGGAAATAATCACTATGTTCATGTCTTAGAAGCTTTGCCACCTACTGCTATTAAGAATATCTTGGGCTTCCCTGGTGGCACAGTGGCTGAGAATCCGCCTGCCAATGCAGGGCATATGGGTTCGAGCCCTGGTTCGGGAAGATCCCACATGCCACGGAGCAACTAGGCCTGTGTGCCACAACTACTGAGCCTGTGCTCTAGAGCCCAAGAGCCACAACTACTGAGGCTGAGTGCCACAACTACTGAAGCCCGTGCGCCTAGAGCCCGTGCTCCGCAACAAGAGAAGCCACCACAATGAGAAGCCCGCACACCACAAAGAAGAGTAGCCGCCACTCTGAAACTAGAGGAAGCCCGTGCACGGCAACAAAGACCCAACGCAGCTGAAAATAAATAAATTAATTAAAAAAGAAAAGAATATCTTTATTAGGGGACATTGAGATGTATATAAAACCACACCACAGAAGAACAATAGTAGAGATTAAAATAAGGGGTCCATCTTCAAAGAGAAGAGACAAAAAGTCTTTTGTAAAAACATCATCTCAGTGGATATAGAGAAGAAGATGGGAAAGAAACTGACAAAAATACTAGATACTAACATCTACTTCGGTCATTTTTGCAAGTAAACAAAATTTGATCCCTTGAAATGCCTGCTTTTATAATTTTTTTTAATTCTAAAAAGTATTATGCACTTCTCTGACATTTTAAATGGCTTATAATAAACAACATCTAATCTTCAATTGATGATGGAGTCAATTACGAATACCAGTGACAACCATGAGGGTCTAAAGGCGGGTATACAGGACCACTGTCTCCTAATCTCAATAACCAACATATGTGAGTTCCACCGCTTCATTGTGATGGTCCAGCCTCTCTTTGCCTTCAGTCTTTCCTTCTTATGGCTGTAGATGTGCCACTTCCTTCTAACACCACCACACCCTCTCAGTCTTGCCACAGCTTCTTCAACCACCCCTGTCCTGGGCGTCCTAGATAAATAGACTGATTAGAAGGCTGTGTGAATAAAGGTCTGAGTCAAATGGTGGGTTCAAAGCAGAACTAGGAACTTTCTCCTGAGTGGAGAAATACTAGCCTAGGCACCCAATGACCACGGCTTTACCATACAGGCTTTGTGGTACTTCTCATCTGTGCAGAAACCCTTTGTTTCCTATCATCCTACATGGAGCTATCTCAGACATATGAGGCTGCCAGATGTCTGACCTTCACAGACAGATGGGGCCAAAGAAAACTAAACCTGGAGAAAAAGTACTTGGAAAAAGGGACAGAGAAGGGCTCTTTTTTTTTTAACTGAAAAAAGACAAGAAAACGTTAAATAAGAAAACTTTTCAAAGGTTAGGAAAGGGGTAAGAGAAAAGGCTACTTTATACATATACATTTAATACAATAAGTCACCTACATTATGAATTAATTTCATTAAATCTTTAAGTCTAAAGGAGGGAATATATTTTATTTTATTTTGGAAAGTGATAGAGAAAAGATTGAAATTTCCCCAAGAGGTTCAATTTCAAATTATAATAGTTCCATGTAACCCTAGCAATTTCTTCTGATTGTAAACTTTTACAGTGAAATGTTTACATTATGATTGATTTTTAAATATTCATAATGTTTTAGTAAACCTAAACCCTAATTTTTTAATAAGCCCTAAAAATTTTGACTTAATTTTTCTCAGCTGGTGTCAGTCATTACTTATATTCCCATATATTCAGAGAAATGTTATTCACTTAAAATGCTTTCTCAAATGATGTGACTGACAAGGGATTAATCTCCAAAATATACAACAGCTCATACAACTCAGTATCAAAAAAAAAACCAAACAACCCAATCAAAACATGGGCAGAAGATCTAAACAGACATTTCTCCAAAGAAGACATATGGATGGCCAAAAGGCACATGAAAAGATGCTCAACATCGCTAATTATTAGAGAAATGCAAATCAAAACTACAATGAGGTATCACCTCACACCAGTCAAAATGGCCAACATCAAAGAGTCTACAAATAATAAATGTTGGAGGGGGTGCAGAGAAAAAGGAACCCTACTACATTGTTGGTGGCAATATAAATTGGTAGAGCCACTATAGAAAACAGTTTGGAGCTTCCTTTAAAAAACTAAAAACAGAGCTACCATATGATCCTGCAATCCCACTCCTGGGCATATATCCAGAGAAAAACATAATTTGAAAAGACACATGCACCCCAATGTTCACTACAGCACTATTTACAATAGCCAAGACATGGGAGCAACCTAAACGTCCATCAACAGATGAATGGATAAAGAAGATGTGATATACATACATACATACATACATATATATATATATATACACACACACACAATGGAATACTACTCAGCTGTAAAAAAGAATGAAATAATGCATTTGCAGTAACACTGATGGACCTCAAGATGATCATACTAAGTGAAGTAAGTCAGACAAAGACAAATATCATATGATACTGCTAGTGTGGAATCTGAAAAAAAAAATGATACAAGTGAACTTACATACAAAACAGAAACAGACCCACAGACATAGAAAACAAACTTATGGTTACCAAAGGGGAAGATGGGGAGGGATAAATTAGGAGTTTGGGATTAACATATATACACTATTATATATAAAATAGATAACCAACAAGGACCTACTGCATGTCACGGGGAACTATACTCAATATTTTGTAATAACCTATAAAGGAAAAGAATCTGAAAAAAATCGATATGTATGTATGTATAACTGAATCACTTTGCTGTACACCTGAAACTAACACAACATTGTATATCAACTATACTTCAATTAAAAAACAAATTTCTCAAAACACTGTGAAATTCTGGAGGAGTTTGAATTGCATGTTTAAAAGCCATTTCTTAACCACATACCAAAAACATCCACATGTCATTCATGGCATTTCATGGAAACTTTGGGATTTTCTTCTTAACACTACACAATTTTCAGTGTTTTCTAGATTCTGGAGGGAAAAAAATGAACTAATTTTATCAGTAAATATGAATAATTCTATCAACCAATATATTTGTTCCTGAGAAACGCTGCATTCTATTAAATTGCACCCTGAAAGCAAGGTAATTTACTGGGAAAATAAGACTGAGGGCAGACCATTCAAAACCCATGCTTCCAGAGCACTAATTAAAAAAAAAAAAATCCTTACAAACACACCCACACAGGCCATATCCTCTTCATCTCTGCATTCCCTACAGGGCTGATATTGGGTCCTGCATACAATAGATGCACTATAAATGTTTCTTGGCTAGAGATAAATCCTGTGCTGATCCCTGTGAACTACAGAAAACATGTCCAGGTGAAGACAGTTCAGTTATGAACTTCACTCTAGGTTGGAAATTAAAAGTCCAAAAATAGAGAAGGGGAGCTTTAGATTGTGTTTGTTAAAAAGTGGCATGGAAGGTTGAGAATCATGAATCTAAGAACAGAAACAGATAGATGCAGGTTACAATAATTAAAAGATAGGCCTTATTTTTGCCTATATTCCAAAAATCGGATATCTGTTCACAGTTCTGTTTCTATTCAAGGTTTCAGCCTAATTCTTTTTAGGGAACAATTTTCCTCCTTCCTGTATGTTGTGTTTCCTGGTTGTGTGTCCTGAATTACCCTGGGTAACAACCTGTTTGCATCTCAGTCTTTGCTTCTCCTTTTCCAATCCCTGTCACATAAGACTTGTATTTGCACTAAAACATATATTACATGGCTTCTACATACATATACATACACATTTATGTACTCAATAATTATTAAGGTGATATATAAAAAGCATGGGCATTTACATGGCCCACTATAGTTTTTTCTATTAACACACAAGCAGAAACATAACAGGATTTTGATGTGGTGTGAAATGGAGCAGAGGAACCCAGATGTAAAAGAGATTTTATTATGACCGCGTTCACAAAAGGACAGTATCAGAGAGTTCCAAACATGTACAACGTATATGTTCTGACAAATGTGAATTAAATTACAAGATTTCAGAGGCTGACACAAAATCCTCAGGTAGCAGCAAGAAGAAAGGCAAAGGCACTGAGAAAAGATGTGAGGGTTTTCTCTCTTCATGATGCCAAGATTCCACTAAGGACAGAGACTACAAATCCATGATTATCTGAAGCTTCTTAAGGAGCTAAGTCTCTTTTTTTTTTTTAACTTCTCCAAGTTTTTTAGTTAACCATAAAAAGAAGAGAACAAGTTTTCTAGTTCAGGGTTATAAGTCAGCTTTATTATTTTAGGGACTTTATCCCAGCTTTCTAAAATTTCACTTGGTTAGAAAATCAGAAAAATCCCAAAAGGAAGAAAATTTTCTTAAAAGAGCTTGCCAAATAGACATACAGAAATAACTTTAATGAATACTTTTTTTAAATTATGTTTTACATTTTTAAATCTAGAAATACCCTACCACTGATCTAGTAAGTACTTTAAAGTATTAAAACAAAAGGTATTCATTAAATAATTTGCTCCCTTTGTCTCATCTACACACTTAAGAAATAAAATGAAATAGGATGCTGGACCATGGGAAAGAATGGATAACAATGCTGTACATTCAACAATAAACACTCATGACAATGAAAAGATAACCAACTGAAGAAACTCACAATTAAAATGAAAATATGTGCTCCTATGTAATCTAAATAACTTTCCTGTAGAAAATGTCTTAGTATTTGCCATTTCAAGCCAATACAGCTATAGTTTAGATAATTCTGAAACCACATGGACACCACCCTCAAAGAAGAGAAAGCAAACCAAAGTGATCATTTGTCTAAGGAAGAATCATCATGAGACCATATAACCAGTCCAATCTCACTGGTGCAACAGAGGATGAGGTTTGCTGCAAAAATGCATAAGTAACAGGGATATTAACAACTCTGAAAGGCTTTAACTTCCCCCTACACTCATTTTGTATCCAGTAAAACAGTGACAACAGCAGCACGCAAATATTGCTTGAATCCTTTCCACTACTCCTAGTGAAATGTTTTTCTTGAGTGGTTATTAAAATAAGATAGGTTCCTATTTCTAAAAAGAAGTAGCACCAATTGTTCTGAATGGTCAGCACATCTTTTCTCTTTGCCTGGAATGACTCCTGCCCTGATGCCATCCACCACAGTCTAGGGAGGGCTGAGCCCTGTCTAGGAGCAGAAAAGGGATCCAACGTAGGCCAGTCATTCCCTGGGACTTTTCCAACCAGAATTGCACCCCACCTCTGCACCCCTGATGGTGGCAAAACAGAGAAAACACCAGCTTAGAAGCAAGTGTCTCTAGCTCTGTAGAGAAACTGGACAGGGATCCTGAACTACCAAGTACTAAGAGTAAAGATGAGGATAAGAAAGACAGCACAGATAACATGGGATCCCTGGTCCTAGCCCTTGAGGACCAACTGCCTGGTTACCTGACTTTCTAAAGCGTGGCTGTCAAGTTCCTATTTCTATTCTGTCACATTACCCTCCCAATAAATTCCATTTTTTTCTTAGTGACTTCAAGTTGATTTTCAGTTATTTGTAACCCAGAGTGCTAGTGTTGGTACACGTGAAAATACATGTACAAAAGGATGCAGAGCTACTGTGAAGCACTAATGTCAGAGCTAGAGCTAAGTAACAATAGATGTGTTGTTTTAAAATCTAAGAAAAGAGGATTTAAGGTTGATTTTGACTTATATGATGGCAGGAAAGGAGGGTTTACTAGTAGTTAAAGGTTTCACAAAGCTACCTCACAAACCTACTATATATAATATTCTATAAATTTTTACTAAATTATCATATATTAAAATTATTTATTTATTCTTATAATTTACAGGGGAATTTATATAACTGCCATAAGTCATGGGGCATGACCTATTAATCAGTTATCTGCACCTGTAGGATGCCTGAATGCTTGGACCAATTACTTTAATCTGGCATCCAAGTTGCTATGATAGCATGTATTCAAATTTTAGGCATAGCACCTAGAGGGAAATAAACTGACTTGGCCTTGTAGATACCACTTATAAATTGATGGCACCCATAAGTAGCCAAGAAATGTCATAGGAATTATGAGAGGGAAATCAGTTTGTTACACCAACACTGGCTTTAAAGATTTCTGGCCATGAGGGAAAGAGTTCTTTAATTAAAAATTAAAGAACTAACAGCAAGGGGATTTTGGAAAAAGCCACAAAAGTACACCAGGGACTGATGGAATATGTAAAGAAACTGCTAAGAAGACATAAAGTAAACTACATTTTCTGTATTTCATTACCAAAGGATTTTTTTTCATGTTCAGTTCATTTACCAACCATTTATTGAACTTGATATTAAGTATTATGGGGGATATCAAGATGAATGAGACACAACTGATACTCTCACAGGTGCTTACACAAATAAATACAATACAAGAAGTAATTGCCAAAGAAGAAGTAAAATACTATGGGAGTTCAGAATGAGAGAGACCTCAAAGAGGGAGGCTCTGAATGATGGATCAAGCAAAACTGGAAGACTTTCATTTTAGATAATCAAATTCTGAATACTAGAGTCACAAAGAATTCAATAGGTAAGATGTTGGGGGGAAATGTATATCCAAAGACCAGCAAAGACCACTCGTAGCATAATAACTGTTATCGATATTTGGATGTAATTTGATAATTTAACAAAGAACCTTTGTAATATTGTAGGAGCACAGCCTAGAAGAGTTGAACAATTTCCATGATTTGAACCCTCATGAACCATGGTTCTTTTCTACCCTCTGGTGGAAGATTATTTGGATGGACTCCAGGGACTCCATGTACACTGCCTGCCCATACGGTTCAAAGATGTGTTTTTTCCTAGTTACCCTGGACACAGACAACCAAACTCTTTCTTCATATTGCTTAAGGAAAACTGAGCTTTGAGAAGTGTTGCAACAGCAAGTCACAGGGAACTGAGAGATCATCTTTACTTATCATTCCTCTCTCCAATATTGATTCTAGTTTAGGGAAGGTGGGGTTTTACTTATTGAAACACAAAGGCCAAATCGATCAACTTAGTTTTATCAATCCTCCCCTGAAGCACCTGACTCCCTCAATAGTCACTGTTTCTCCTAATCATTCAAGGAAGACTCAATCCATATAAAAGTTTTTAAAAAATAATAATTCAGTTCATACTTCTTGACTGACCCCATCACAATTAGTTCCTTCTATGGGCACAGAGTAACTACGGCATCGGCAGGACAACCTGACTTTAAGGAACGACAACCAGGTGGCTATCCACCCCGGTTCAAATATTTCCTCTCATATCAACCACAGGCCCTTTAATTCAGACCCCTGAGAGATAAAACAGGTTTAATAAGGTCAAAAGAGACAGCATCATAGATGAAACCATATAAACAGACATAATTTCAACATAAGCTGCAGAACAGCTACATGGAGAACATGAGCTCAAGAAGCAGACAAACCAGGTCTTGGGCAAGAAACTTATGCGGATGATAATAGTTTGTATACTTTAGAGGGTGGTTGTGAGGCTAACTCGTTTACAAACTGCTGAGAATAGTGTCCAGTAAAACAAAGGCTTTTACAACCCAGTGATAAGGATAACGTATATTTAGAGGGACCAGGTACTAAGCCTTTAGGCATCACAGACAATCCTTTATCCTGGGGCTCTGACACTGCCTGAGGTCTGGTACTGGTCTTGGTTCTCTTGGTTCAGATCAACCTGGGCATTTCATTCTGTATCAGCTGTGGGCTGTTAGGCTCATTTGCTCATTCACTTCTTAGGTCCATCAGTTCCTATTGATTCTTCTCCAGTACTTCTATTTCTGTTGTGGATTATACTGTGCTTTTGCACCATTCCATGAAATTCAACCACTTATTCAAACACTTTTTTTTAACAGCTATAGGTACTACCCTACAGCCTTTCTTGATACTTCCTTTGGCTAAAGTAAAAGGAGCTATGTATTTACAGTTCTTTATGAGTTTTATTGAGAATGTTTAGTTCATTCCCTATCTACCTATGTATCTATCTCTATCAATTTTCTTCTCTTTCTCACTATCTATCATATTTCTCCATTGTAACTACAAAGATGCCTCTAAAGAATCAAATCAGAACAGAAAGCCCATGGTTACATACTGACACTTTCAACATAAAGTTTATTGAACAAGTGTCCTTGTCCCCATGGTGAGCCGTAGCCACCCCCCACCTCTGCAGGAGCCCGTCCAACACTAGCAGCTGTGTGGCTAACAGGGTCTTACTGCTCCAATCTGGTGTCAGGCCTGAGCCTCTGAGGTGGGAGAGACAAGTTCAGGACACTGATCCACCAGAGACCTCCCAGGCCCACATAATATCAATTGGCAAGAGATCTCCCAGAGATCTCCATCTCAATGCTAAGACCCTGCTACAACCAACAGCCAGCAAGCTCCAGTGCTGGACACCCTATGCCAAACAACTAGCAAGACAGGAACACAATCCCACCCATTAGCAGAGAGGTTATCTAAAGTCATAATAACTTCACAGACACCCCAAAACACTCAACCAACTGAGGCCGTGCCCACCAGAAAGACAAGATCCACCCCACCCACCAGAACACAGGCACCAGTCCCCTCCACAAAGAAGCCTGCACAAGCCACTGAACCAACCTCACCCACTGGGTGCAGACACCAAAAACAACAGGAACTGCGAACATGCAGCCTGCAAAGAAGAGACCACAAACACAGTACGTTAAGCAAAATGAGAAGACAGAGAAATATGCAGCAGATGAAGGAGCAATGTAAAACCCCACCAGGCCAAACAAATGAAGAGGAAATAGGCAGTCTACCTGAAAAAGAATTCAGAGTAACGATAGTAAAGTTCCAAACCTTGGAAATAGAATGGAGGAAATACAAGAAATGTTTAACAAGGACCTAGAAGAACTAAAGAGCGAACAAACACTGATGAACAACACAATAAATGAAATTACAAATTCTTTAGAAGGAATCAATAGCAGAATAACTGAGGCAGAAAAACGGATAAGTGACCTGGAAGATAAAAGAATGGAAATAACTATCGCAGAGCAGAATAAAGAAAAAAGAATGAAAAGAATTGAGGACAGTCTCAGAGACATCTGGGACAACATTAAACACACCAACATTCAAAGTACGGGGTCCCAGAAGAAGAAGAGAAAAAGAAAGTGTCTGAGAAAATATTTGAAGAGATTATATTAGAAAACTTCCCTAACATGGCAAAGGAACTACTCAATCAACTCCAGGAAGCACAGAGAGCCCCATACAGGATAAATGCAGGGAAAAACATGCCAAGACACATATTAATCAACTATCAAAAAATAAATACAAGGAAAAAATATTAAAAGCAGCAAGAGAAAAGCAACAAATAACATACAAGGGAATCCCCATAAGGTTAACAGCGGATCTCTCAGCAGAAAC
This sequence comes from Monodon monoceros, assembly GCF_005190385.1. NCBI lineage: Eukaryota > Metazoa > Chordata > Mammalia > Artiodactyla > Monodontidae > Monodon > Monodon monoceros. The sequence goes on from NW_021703776.1 coordinate 51,065,976, forward strand.
TCTGCAAGCCAGAAGGGAGTGGCAGCACATATTTAAAGTGATGAAAGGGAAAAATCTACAACCAAGATTACTCTACCCAGCAAGGATCTCATTCAGATTTGACAAAGAAATTAAAACCTTTACAGACAAGCAAAACATAAAACAATTCAGCATCACCAAAGCACCTTTACAAAAAATGCGAAAGGAACTTCTCTAGGCAGGAAACACAAGAGAAGGAAAAGACCTACAATAACAAACCCAAAACAATTAAGAAAATGGTAATAGGAACATACATATCGATAACTACCTTAAATGTAAATGGATTAAAAGCTCTAGCCAAAAGACATAGACTGGCTGAATGGATACAAAAACAAGACCCGTATATATGCTGTCTACAAGAGACCCACTTCACACCTAGGGACAGATACAGACTGAAAGTGAGGGGATGGAAAAAGATATTCCATGCAAATGGAAATCAAAAGAAACTGGAGTAGCAATTCTCATATCAGACAAAACAGACGTTAAAATAAAGACTAACAGAAGAGACAAAGAAGGACACTACATAATGATCAAAGGATTAATCTAAGAAGAAGATATAACAATTGTAAATATTTATGCACCCAACATGGGAGCACCTCCATACATAAGGCAAATACTAACAGCCATAAAAGGGGAAATCGACAGTAACACAATCATAGTAGGGGACTTTAACACCCCACTTTCACCAATGGACAGATCATCCAAAATGAAAATAAATAAGGAAACACAAGCTTTCACGATACATTAAACAAGATGGACTTAATTGATACTTATAGGACATTCCATCCAAAAAAAAACAGAATACAGTTTCTTCTCAAGGGTTCATGGAACATTCTCCAGGATAGATCATTTCTTGGGTCACAAATCAAGCCTTGGCAAATTTAAGAAAATAGAAATCGTATCAAGTATCTTTTCCAACTACAACACTATGAGACTAGATATCAGTTACAGGAAAAAATCTGCAAAAATTACAGACACATGGACGCTAAACACTACACTACTAAATAAGCAACAGATCACTGAAGAAATCAAAGAGGAAATCAAAAAATACCTAGAAACAAATGACAATGAAAACACAACGACCCAAAACCTATAGGATGCAGCAAAAGCAGTTCTAAGAGGGAAGTTTAAAGCAATACGATCCTACCTCAAGAAACAAGAAACATCTCAAATAAAAAACCTAACCTTACACCTAAAGCAATTAGAGAAAGAACAAAAAAACCCCAAAGTTAGCAGAAGGAAAGAAATCATAAAGATCAGATCAGAAATAAATGAAAAAGAAATGAAGAAAACAATATCAAAGATCAATAAAACTAAAAGCTAGTTCTTTGAGAAGATAAACAAAATTGATAAACCATTAGCCAGACTCATCAAGAAAAAAAGGGAGAGGACTCAAATCAATAGAATTAGAAATGAAAAAGGAGAAGTAACAACTTACACTGCAGAAATACAAAGACTCATGAGAGATTAATACAAGCAACTATATCCCAATAAAATGGACAACCTGGAAGAAACGGACAAATTCTTAGAAAAGCACAACCTTCCAAAACTGAACCAGGAAGAAATCAAAAATATAAACAGACCAATCACAAGCACTGAAATTGAAACTGTGATTAAAAATCTCCAGATGGTTTCACAGGCGAATTCTATCAAACTCCTTCTCAAACTCTTCCAAAATATAGCAGAGGGAGGAACACTGCCAAACTCATTCTACTAGGCCACCATCATCCTGATACCAAAAGCAGACAAAGATGTCACAAAAAAAGAAAACTACAGGCCAACATCACTGATGAACATATATGCAAAACTTCTCAACAAAACCCTAGCAAACAGAGCCCAACAGCACATTAAAAGGATTATACACCATGATCAAGTGGGGTTTATCTCAGGAATACAAGGATTCTTCAATATACGCAAATCAATCGATGTGATAAACCATATTAACAAACTGAAGGAGAAAAAACATAGGATCATCTCAATAGATGCAGAAAAAACAAAATTCAACACCCATTTATGATAAAAACCATCCAGAAAGTAGGCATAGAGGGAACTTACCTCAACATAATAGAGGCCATATTTGACAAACTCACAGCCAAAACTGAAACCATTTCCACTAAGATCAGGAACAAAACAAGGCTGCCCACTCTCACCATTATTATTCAACATAGCTTTAGAAGTTTTAGCCACAGCCATCAGAGAAGAAAAGGAAATAAAAGGAATCGAAATCAGAAAAGAAGAAATAAAACTGTCACTGCTTGCAGATGACATGATACTATACATAGAGAATCCTAAAGATGCTACCAGAAAACTACTAGAGCTAATCAATGAATTTGGTAAAGTAGCAGGATACAAAATTAATGCACAGAAATCTCTTGCATTCCTATACACTAATGATGAAAAATCTGAAAGAGAAATTAAGGAAACACTCCCATTTACCACTGCAACAAAAAGAATAAAATACCTAGGAATAAACCTACTTAAGGAGACAAAAGACCTGTATGCAGAAAACTATAAGACATCGATAAAGAGATTAAAGATGATACAAACAGATGGAGAGATATACCATGTTATAGGACTGGAAGAATCAACACTGTGAAAATGACCATACTACCGAAAGCAATCTACAGACTCAGTGGAATCTCTATCAAACTACCAATGGCATTTTTCACAGAACTAGAACAAAAAATTTCAAAATTTGTGTGGAAAGACAAAAGACCCCAAATAGCCAAAGCAATCTTGAAAAAGAAAAACGGAGCTGGAGGACTCAGGCTCCCAGACTTCAGACTATACTACAAAGCTACAGTAATCAAGACAGTATGGTACTGACACAAAAACAGAAAGACAGATCAATGGAACAGGATAGAAAGCCCAGAGTTAAACCCATGCACATATGGTCACCTTATCTTTGATAAAGGAGGCAAGAATATACAATGGAGAAAAGACAGCCTCTTCAAAAAGTGGTGCTGGGAAAACTGGACAGCTACATGTAAAAGAATGAAATTAGAACACTCTCTAACTCTGTATACAAAAATAAACTCAAAATGGATTAAAGACCTAAATGTAAGGCCAGACACTATAAAACTCTTAGAGAAAAACACAGGCAGAACACTCTATGACATAAATCACAGCAAGATCCTTTTTGACCCACCTGCTAGAGAAATGGAAATAAAAACTAAAATAAACAAACGGGACCTAATGAAACTTAGAAGGCTTTTGCACAGCAAAGGAAACCATAAACGAGATGAAAAGACAATCCTCAGAATGGGAGAAAATATTTGCAAACGAAGCAACTGACAAAGGAGTAATCACCAAAATGTACAAGCAGCTCATGCAGCTCAACATTAAAAAAACGAACAACCCCATCCAAAAATGGGCAGAAAACCTAAACAGACATTTCTCCAAAGAAGATATACAGACTGCCAACAAACATATGAAAGGATGCTCAACATCACTAATCATTAGAGAAATGCAAATCAAAACTACAATGAGGTATCACCTCACACCAGTCAGAATGGCCATCATCAAAAAATCTACAAACGATAAATGCTGGAAAGGGTGTGGAGAAAAGGAAATCTTCTGACACTGTTGGTGGGAATGTAAATTGATACAGCCACTATGGAGAACAGTACGGAGGTTCCTTAAAAAGCTAAAAATAGAACTACCATATGACCCAGCAATCCCATTACTGGGAATATACCCTGAGAAAACTATAATTCAAAACCAGAAATGTACCACAATGTTTACTGCAGCACTATTTACAATAGCCAGGACATGGAAGCAACCTAAGTGTCCATCGACAGATGAATGGATAAAGAAGATGTGGCACATATATGCAATGGAATATAACTCAGCCATAAAAAGAAACGAAACTGAGTTATTTGTAGTGAGGCGGATGGACCTAGAGTCTGTCATACAGAGTGAAGTAAGTCAGAAAGAGAAAAACAAATACCGTATGCTAACATATATATATGGAATCTAAAAAAGAAAAGGTTCTGAAGAACCTAGCAGCAGGACAGGAATAAAGACTCAGAGGTAGAGGATGGACTTGAGGACATGGGGAGGGGGAAGGGGAAGCTGGGACCAAGTGAAGGAGTAGCACTGACATATATACACTACCAAATGTAAAATAGCTAGTGGGAAGCAGCTGCATGGCACAGGGAGATCAGCTCTGTGCTTTGTGATCACCTAGAGGGGTGGGATAGGGAGGGTGGAAGGGAGACAAAACGCAGAGGGCGTATGGGGATATATGTCTACGTATAGCTGATTCACTTTGTTATACAGCAGAAACTAACACAACTTTGTAAAGCAATTATATCCAATAAAGACGTTAAAAATTAAATAAAGTAAAGTTTATTGAACAAGTTAGAACGATAACATAAGATTTTACCTTCGGGACACACAAGAGAAATTATGAAGCAGCGAATGCTAAAGGAGAAGTTTACATTTACTAACAGGATAATCAGCCACATGATGTATCCACACCTGGCTGCTATCCAAAACTGGACAAGAGAAGATTTTAAAAAAACAAACAAACAAACAAAAAACCCCATCAAGAATCAATTTTGCCAGTAGCAACCAGGTAACTTTTCAAATAAACAGTACTAAATTGGAAGGTGCACATTTCAAAAAAAATTGGGGGTGTTTTAAGATAACTGATGCCAATCAGGAAGCAGGACTCTGTCTTCTGAGACTGTACTAAACAAAATGTTCCATCTGATCAAAGAAGGAATAAAATTCTGAGGCATCAGCTTTCAAAATATACACAAATAATTGCCTTTCTTATAAAAGTCTGGGAAATCATCCATGATAATATCTATGTAGAAGCAGAGTCTACCCACATGTTTTAAATCTCAGTCAGAGGAACCCACCACCATTCTGCTCTTTCTCACACTTGCGAAAGTATTTTCCTTCTATGTGCACTAAAGTAGCATAAGATAGTACAACTAAGAAACTGTATTTTAATAGTAAAATGGAGAGCTAGTGGGAAGCAGCCACATAGCACAGGGAGATCAGCTCAGTGCTTTGTGACCACCTAGAGGGGTGGGATAGGGAGGGTGGGAGGGAGGGAGACGCAAGACGGAAGAGATATGGGAACATATGTATATGTATAACTGGTTCACTTTGTTATAAAGCAGAAACTAACACACCATTGTAAAGCAATTATACTCCAATAAAGATGTAAATAAATAAATAAATAGTAGGTAAGAAATTTATAGGTAGAATTCAATATTGTGCTATCATTTCAATTAGCATGAAATTAAAATGAAAATATAAACACTAGTAAAAAGCAATTAGTGGTAGAACAGTATATGCAAGTACAGGTGAAAATACCAGCACCACAGTGATTCCGAAGAAGACCTCTTCTCCAAGAGATCCACCCCCCAACACCGAAAATGTGAGATAAGCGTATAAGTGTGGGGGCAATTAATTTTAACTAAAACTAACCCTTCCTATCAGAACAAATATCAAGTAGCATGTATCAGATAATTTTCTTCAAGCATTTAAGTACTTCTCAATTTTTTTTTTAACAATTGGCACATCCATCCAACACTTCTTTTTATTGGGAAAATGTTTGATTCTTTTAATCCATGTAGGTATTCTAAAAGAACTAGAATATTACTATAACTGCCACCAATTTTGTTTCACACATAGAAGTCCTAAAATTTTTATTCTGAAATTACTTCTGGCTCACAGAAAATCTCACACAGGGCAGTTGAGCTTTATACCAGTTCAAAGATACCATCTGACATCTGAAAAGTTACAGAAGAAAGCCCTGAAATCTGATACTTTATTATAGATTTTAACACCATAGAGAACGTAAAAAGCTCTCCCTCTTTCCATGACAATTTTTGTCATGTTTATAGGGACTGTAAATATTAAAGCTAAGGAGTGCTTCAGCTATGCATGTCTTCTTGTTCTTTAACAAAAGAAGAGGTGAGGGAATGAAATTGTAATTATTCCCAAAGTTATCTTCTACCTTAAATCTCCCTTGATCTCTGAACCCCTCCCCCTTTCACTTCTCTGTTCCCCTTACACCAAAATTCCCCAAAAAGAGTAGTTAATCCTAATTGGCTCCACGGCCTCTTCTCACTGTCATTCTTTTTTTGTTTGTTTGTTTTTTAAATTGAGATATAATTGACATATGACATTTTATTAATTTTAGGTTTATAACAGAATGTGTGTGTGTGTGTGTGTGTGTATAAGGCAAAACAGTTACCACACATCAGTATTGGCAATGGTTTTTGACACTGAAAGTAAATGCAACAATCATTTCATTCTTAAACTTATTTTAATCGGGCCTCTGTCCTCTCACTCCACCAATGGTCAGCAACGGCCTCACTCTGCCAATTCCATGAGCACTTCCCTGGATCTCTCAGCAGCAACTGACACACCTGACCACCCCCCTCCATCCCTGGACTCTTCACTTAGGCTCCAAGGCTAGTTTTCTTCCTACCTCACTGGCTCTGCCTTCTCAGTCTCCTTTGCTAGAGGCTTCTCTTCCCAACTTCTAAAGATGGAGTTGTCCCAGGAATGGGACCTTGGACCTCTTTTCATCTCTGTCTATACTCCTTCCTTAGGTGATTCAAAAGTTATGTCTCAAATGGTTTGAATGCCATCAATGCACTGAGGGTTCCCAAAGTTATACCTCCAGGCCCTACCTTTCCTTCATCCTCAGACTCATATATCCAACTACTTATCAATGCACTGACAATTCCTTACAGATATCTGATAAGAATCTCAAACTTGACAAGTCCAAAACCAAATTCCTGATTTCATACCTTCCCAACCCTGCTCCTCCCCCCACCATTCTCCTTTAGGCTCTACCATTAACACACTCGATGATGTCTCTAGTCCAAACCTTGAGAATCCTTGATTGCTCTGTCCTATATCCTACATCCAATCCAATGGCCAGTTCTCTTGGGTCTACTTTCAGAACATATTCCAAATCCAACCAGTTCACAGCACCTCCACTGCTTTCCTCCTAGTCCAAGCCACAATGTACCTCTGGATGATCACAACAGCTTCTTAACTTGTATTTCTGCTGCTACTCTCCTACTCTTTCCCCTGCCCCAATCTACACACAGCAATCAGTTTTTGAAAATACCACTGCCTTGCCAAAAACCTCAGTTTCTGACTTAGAATAAAATGCTACACTCTAACCATGACCAGCAAGGTGCTATCTTTCTCACCAGTCCCCTTGTTTTCCGTATCTATGCTCCTTCTTGTTTCTTAAGAACATTAAGCCCCTCTAGACCTGCACTCTTCCTCCAGATACTCCCAAAGTTTACTCCCTCCCTTCTTACATATCTGCACTCAAACATCACCGCAGAAGTACCTTCCCTGACCATTTTACCAACACTCCCCTCCATGTTGCTCTTTCCCCTTGCCTTGCTTTCTTTGGTTTATATTCCTTGCACTTCTGCCTGACCATTATATTATAGGTGTTTATTATCTGCTTCTCATCCGCACTAAAGTAAAAGTTCCATGGTGACAGGGATTTCTCTATTTGCTCACTCTTAAATGTCCAGGGCCAAGAACAATGCCTGGCAAATAGTAGGTGCTCAAAAAATATTTGTTGAATGAATACATGAATGAATCATTTCTATACTCTTACTCATTTCTTACTGGGGTAGAGAATATATATTTCAATTATTTATTACTTTAATACATACAGTATAATGCCAAAAGGAGCCATTAAATATTTTCAAGTTATATTTTTAGAGCCTCATAATGATAGCGAGGGGATTTTTAGACAGAAAGAAGAGCATGGGTGCAACAAATAAGGTAGGAAATATTATAACATATTTATGGGAAGATAAGTAGTGCCCTACAGGAAATCCGGGGTAAGTTGGGGGAGAAGAAAGCAAGGTAGGTGAAAGATGAGGCTTGGAATAAGGCTGAAAGCAGACAAAGGGCAATCATGAAGGGTCTTATGTGCTGGCCTGAGTTTTGAGTGTTATCTTGTAGGCAATAGAGAGTCATTAAGCAGGGAAACAGCAATTAGAATTTCATCTGAAAAAAATTACTCTGGTCACATAGTTTTATATGACCCACATAACCATGTCTGTTCTTAGTTGAGGTAGCAATTTTGCTGCTCGAGGTCTACACAGAAATAAGACATGCCACGTAAGTCTTAAATAATTATTTAACCTCTTTTCATACCTAAAAGGTATTCATAGTTTCTTGATCACAAGCCTTTAACTAATTTTCCTAATGAAACATTTTCTCAACACGTTCCTATTTGAATATTTTCAACTTTAAATCAATTAGCTCTCTAATTCAAGAACACTTACATGACAGTCTTTAATTAACGCACACAGAGCCTCATGTATGCACAGTGAATCAGTTAACTCACAACACTAAATGTTAATACTATATTGGGTATTCAACAAGAAAATTCAGTTAAGGCTTTTTTTAATTAGTGAAAAACTGGCATCTGATCATTCAGATAACAAAACAGTCTAAACTTTATCCAATACAAAACTCCAGATTAAAGTAAAAGAGGGCTTTCCTGGTGGCGCAGTGGTTGAGAGTCCGCCTGCCGATGCAGGGGACACGGGTTCGTGCCCCGGTCCGGGAGGATCCCACGTGCCGCGGAGTGGCTGGGACCGTGAGCCATGGCCGCTGAGACTGCATGTCCGGAGCCTGTGCTCCGCAGCGGGAGAGGCCACAACAGTGAGAGGCCCGCGTACCGCAAAATAAATAAATTAATTAAATAAATAAAGTAAAAGAGAGCTCAGTTGGTCTAGACAAAGGCATATAAAAAGTCCTGGTTTTTTTTAGATTAAAACAGCACCTTGATTTAAATGTTCAAGAAGCAAAAGAACTTTAATATTCAAGGAAGCAAAATAACTTAGCTAAATGAACAATGTACGGTATCAGAGCCAGCTTAAATATCTTTTCTTTGCTTAGTAAGCAGGTTTATGATTAATACCAAGTCAGAGAGGATCTAGAAAGGGAATCATTAGGAAGAATAAACAAAGACAGGACCCAAAGTCCATGAGCAAGTGGATATTCTCTCACTGGGACTTCTTCATGTGTGCCTAGGACATTCACTGAATTGAGTCTAGGGACAAAGAAGTAACACACCACAGTTACGCCGTAGCGCAAACTAGCTCAATGTCTGCCTTCCCCATCCACTTTCTTAATAAGCCTTTTCTGGAAGTTCCCAACAATACAACCATGAGTGTACGGCTCTGCATAGCTATTCATTACAAAGATTCAAATTACAGGAGAATGGGGAAACCCCTAAAGATGTCTGTCACCAGCTGGGAACACTCACAGAGTAGGTGTTAATCTTGGCCCGTTTCCTCCAACTCTATGTGGGCATCACAGACGAGGGTCTATTCCAGGACTCACCACCAGTTTATATAACTTATACAACTTCTGTTCCATAAATATTTAAGTATGAAGGAGCGGCATAGACGTTTTAAATTTTAAAAATGACCTTTAGACATCAACCTTAATATTTACATTCCTCAGAAGTCATCACATTTTAAATACCTTTGGCAAGAGGACACAGAGCAACCATTTCAAAATGGAAAAAAGCAAACATGTACAAAATCTGAAATACTTCCTATAATAGCATGAAAAAGAAATCTGGCTTTTCACACACAGGCTAAATGAACTATTCTTTCCTTCACGTGCTTCACATTTTCATGAACCCTTTCCTAGTACACCCCACAAGCTGTAGAACCCTGCTGGCAAAATGCTTCTCTCTGGGGAGAATTTTTTTTAACTTGATAGAAAAAAGGCCTTGAATTTAAAGCAGTTTTTCTTTCACATCATAACAGTGCAGTGACCTCTATGCAAAATATGATGAAAAATGCAAGTCAGTGCTATTATATAAGGTAGAAAATGGAACTTGGGTTTGTGTCTACAAAGATATCAGATCTATAACTTTAGAGTTCACACAAGTGAAACAAAGAAAATATAAAATAATCCTATGAATGTAGGAACCCCTCCTGATCTCAAGGGAGACCCATATACTGCTGGGAAGCCAATTCTGATTACCAGCCTTCATCCCAAATTTCCTATATTGTCAAAGGAGATATATAGAAATGCTGGTGGAGTCAAAATAAGATAAAAATAACTAGTACATAAACTGTACGTGGTATAACATTTCAATAAAATTTCCAACCCAAAGTAAATTCAAAATTTATTTAAATGAAAGGGGCATCAGACTGAGATTCAGAAAGAACAAGTCTAGTCTAATTTGTGAAATTCATGGCCAATAGTCCATAAATGCTTACTGACTTGGCTAAAGAGCTGTATGACCATGAGCAGGGAGGAGGTATCAAGATCATTATCTCTCCTTCATAAGACTGGAAAACGTAGCAATGAGGAGTGCTCAGTGGTTGACTTTATGATCTAAAATGTAGCAAGGAAGCAGAACCCTTTTTCCCTTTCTCCAAGACTGTGAATGGCAGTCTGTAATAGCTGAAAATAACCACCTGGGGCTTAAACCTAAGGAGAGACTCTCCTGCAACTAGGAGAAAGATCACCTTTATCTTGAAGGCTATAAAAAACACTGAAAGGGATTTAGCAGTGAGGGGCAATGTCACATTTGAGTTTTAAAGTGATTACTAGCTAGAATTTTGAGGATGGATTTCAGAGGTATGGAATGAGTCACTGAAGCCAGACAAGACATTACTGCAGAAGTATAGGTGAGAGATGAAAACTAAGACTGAGGTGACAGGGGAGAAAAGAAAATTGAGAAACACTTGCAAATGAAATCAACAGGGTGAGTATGTGAAGGACAGGGAGATGTTGCTGCTGCTGCTGCTGCTGACTGCAGCTAATACTATTATCACTAAAATGTACTGTGTTTCAATGTGTCAGTCATTGTACTAAATGCTTATCCATATCATCTCATTTAATCATACTGACATCCTAGGAGGTCTATACTATTATTCTCCCCATTTAACAGATGAGAAAAATGAAGCTTAGAGGGGTCGAGCAGCATGTCCAAGGTCACATTAAGTGGTGGAGCCAGGATTCAAGCCTGAGTTGGCTGATGCCAAAGCCTGCAGGCCAAATCGTTCCTTATACTCCAAACCTCCCAGGATTCTGAATTTGTGGGTAACTGGAAAGTATTATTTACCTAAACATACCTAGTTTTTATTGTAAAACACTTAATCTCATACTATTTTTCATATTCTGTTCTTTCCTATGAGTATCTTGATGGTGCGATCTTTCATGATCATGTTAGTCTCTCCTTAACACAGCACATAGTGGGCGCCATGCTGGCTTTAGACACAAACAGGGGTATTCTGTAATTCTGTCTGAGCCCTGTGAACTTGTAGCTATAGCTGCTCTGGGATTAAATTGTGGAGAGTCTTCAATCCAACATACTCTTATCTTCTAACGCAGGAACCAGATAATCTGCATTCCCTCATTGCCTAGAATGCTTTTTAGTTTTCTCCAGGTTGATACAAGATCTGAGTAATCCTGATATTTACTGCAGCCCTACAAACGCGGGAAGGATCCACCATCATGCTATCAAACTCTAATGCCTATGTGCACATATTAGGACCTCACAAAGAGAAAATAAAAATATTCTAAGTTGAAGGCATGAAAGTTTCTTTTATCACTTCTGAAAAATGTGCTCTTCAATCCATTCTCTCCTAGTCAGACAATGCGGATGGTTACACAGAGAGCAGAGGGTAACCCTGTGCTGAAGGAACCCATTAGGTTTTGGTCAACAATAAATACCTTTGAGATATTTAAGGTGTCACACCTCCTGCCTTCTGTGTGGTTCATTGCCTATGGAGGGATAATAAAATCTGCCAGGTTACTACCAAACCAGATTTGGTTCTGTCTGCTTTTAAGATATCCAAAGGGTCTCAATAATTACTAAGAAGGAGTCCTGTCTCCATGAGTACTAGCTGAAATCACAGTAGAACTGCTGAGTAGTACCTGCTCTATACCCCTCCTACCTCCAGAGAGGCTTTATAGATATAAATAGTTTAGACAGGTTCATGCTCTCCTTTTTCAGGTTCATTAAATGTAAAGTTTGACATGGTTCTTTGTCATTTTTGTTGTACTAGCACCAAGACAGTCAATAGGTTTGGAGTTTTTTTGTTTTGCTTTGTTTTCTTTTGGTAGACTTTTACTTTACTTGGAATCTTACGGTTACTCCACAAGTTCTTTAATGAATATCATGGTTCAAATAAAGACTTGAAGGGGAGCTGTAACAGCTTTATGTTGACACAGAGTGATCATTCTGGTATGAGTTACTATTTTATTTCATAGTGGTCAAGACCATGGACTCAGGAACTAGACTGCCTGGGTTCACATCATGACGCTCGTTTACCAGCTGTGTGACTTCCAACCAGTTCCTTCACCTCTCTGAGATTTCCTAACCAGAAAATGGAGATAATAACAGTACCAACTTCAGACAACTGTTGTAACAATTAAATTAGTTGATCTTTGTAAAGAACTTAGAATAATGCCTTGAACTTTGGTAACACTATATATGTATTTATTACATATAAATAAAACTAAAAATACCTCTGGCCAAATACTGAGCTTTCGCCAATGCACTATACAGTGAGATGGAAAATCCAATTACAATGTGCTCAAAAGCTAATTAACCTTCAAATAAAATGTTTTACATCTATATATCATTATAAGAAATACACTCCAGCAAGGAAACTGCTCTTAAATAAATGCATTACTCCCTGTTTAGGAGACGTATACAAAAATGTACTAAATCTACATAATGTATAGAAAACAAATATAAGGAGGATTTGGTCTATTTATTATTAGACTCCATATAAGTAGATAACCTCAGCTACCCTATTTGAGAAAACACAAATATAAAATAGTTCTTGTACAATTTCACTTGCCTACCTAAATTTAAGTCACATGACACCAAAGATTAAATTTATCTCTGAAAATTAACAGGGTCATAATTCATCACTGTGAACTTTCATGGAATAGTTCTGTCAAAAATAAAAATACATACAGATCAGACCTAGAAACTACAAAACCTGAATTCTTTTTATTTTACAATCTATTTTTAGTAATAGAAAAAATTATAGTGGTCAGCAAAAAAATCACACTGCTATTTGTCAAAATTCCCACATCTCTAAAGTACTCACAAAGCAGGGAAAGAGAGAGAGCAATGGAAACAAAATATGCCTGAGAGGCATACTCTATTATTCTTTGGCATTTTTTCCCTTTTTTTTTTTTTTTTTTCCTAAGATAGCCTGGGTAGAAGGAATGGTGATAACATACTTCAGACAACTAAAACTACAAAGGTTGTCTTTAATTATACTAAATTCTGTTCACTATATATCACTATCTTAAGGTTTCATGGAACTCTCAATTCTGTGTTCTGTTGCATCTTGAAGTTTCATACCCGCTCACAGCACTATCCTTTAAAAGGAGCTTTTAAAGCATTCTGTACCCAGCTGTATTCCAGAAATGACTTTTAAGGTAGATAGTAAAATACTTAGAATATACCAAGATAAAATGAAAATTTTAATAGCTGAGTAGGACATGTGATAAAACATGGCAGATTAACCACCCAGACCTTCTGTCTTCTCTCCCTCTCAAAATACACGCCAGTAAAGGAAGAGAAAGTATGTACACCCACCAGGACAAAGAGAAAGTCAGAAACATTCAAAAATGCCGGAGAAACAATTACAGGTTTGTCAGAGCTTAGAAAGCTGCTGGTCAAGTGCCTGTCAGGGGGATACCAGTGAGATGTGAGCCAATTCACACACAAAACACGGACAGGCCAGGTTAACCAAAGACAGAGTGAGGAGCAGAAGTATAAGCAGGAGGGCTGGGTAAAGTCTCCCTATGGAGCACATGAAACCCCCAGGCCTCCACCCTTAGTCAATGCAGCCAGCTTATTCTCTGGAGAAAATAACCTTTACAGGCTTGAAGATCAGAGTTATCATCAAGTGAGAGAGGACTGAGAATCAGCATTGAACAAAGAGGGACTGAGTGAAAATTTGCAAATGGAAAAACACTAGAACTCTCAGATCAACTCCCTTGATCTGCTTCAACACATAGGGCCCAACTTCCCCATCTAAGAGGTTGAAAGAGTCTCCTCTAGAAAAATTAAATCTTTCTAAGAAAAAACAGTCTTTACATACTGACATTTAAGAGTCCCCTGATGAAGCACCTTGCTTACCACTTCATCACCAGCCAAAATGACCTGCCAATAACCTGTACGCAAAAAGAGGGGCGCTAGTCATGTCAGGACTCACTCTTAAAAAACACCTGAGACTTCCCTGGTGGTGCAGTGGTTAAGAATCCGCCTGCCAAAGCAGGAGACATGAGTTCGAGCCCTGGTCCAGGGAGATCCCACATGCCGCGGAGCAGCTAAGCCCGTGCACCACAACTACTGAGCCTGTGCTCTGGAGCCCAAGAGCCACAACTACTGAAGCCCGTGCACCTAGAGCCCGTGCTCTGCAACAAGAGAAGCTACCGCAACGAGAAGCCGGCGCCCTGCAACGAAGAGTAGACTCACCAAAACTAGAGAAAGCCCTCGCGCAGCAGCGAAGACCCAACACACCCATAAATAAATAAACAGATAAATAAATAATTTTATTTCTTTAAAAAGAAAGGGAAAGAAATTATAGGGAATATTGAAGAGAGGTGATTAGCAAAGTAATAAAACCAAAAAATTCCCAGAAGTCTCCAGATTCATCCCAGAACCAAATGTTATTATATGTCTCCAGATTCAAAGAGCTCACCAAGTGTTCAGCAGAACAGATGAAACAAAAAGAGACCTATGATAAGGAAAATTACTATGAAATTGTACCATACCAGAAATAATAATATACAAAAGACTCCAAGAGCATCCAAAGAAAAGAAAATGTAAAATACATATATACATATCTAATTAGCAATCACAATGGCAAAGACTTTTGAAAGTAAAAATGGAATCTGGAAGACAATATAGAACAATGATTTTTAAATTCTATAGGAAAAAATTACTTTCAACGTAGAATTCTATTTCCAGCCAAACTATCATTTAAGTGTGAGAACATAAATATAGGTAGCTTTAGCCATTTAAGGAACAAAAAATTAGCGTCCAATATTCCTTTCCTTAGGAAACTACTGATTGAGTGTTCTATCAAACAAGAAAGCACAAGGCATGGAATCTTGATTCAGGCAATCCAACCTGACAGAGCCTGAAGGAAGTCCCAGAATAATGAATATTCTTCTGATCTAAGGGATAAGGCATCTAGCCTGGTGCAAGAAAAGTGGGAGCTATGAGACAGAGGTCCCCAAAAGCATTTAATCATTTAAAAGATTGCCATCACATTTGGTGGGAAAAAAGAAGGGTAGGGATTTAGAAAAGTAACCAAATGGGCAACAGAGTCTTAATTATTAACTCAAATTGAAACAAGGAGTTGTACAAGAATGGCAACATATCACAGTCTACCATTGCACTGGATAGTAAATACTAATGTAGTCTTCATAATGAAAATATACACTAATTATTTAAGTAAGAATGGTGATATAAGCTAAAAATACTTGAGAAACAACATAAAAAGTGTTGAATTTAATTGTCTACATAGATTAAGAACTAGTAGAGGAAGACAGGAAGCTATAGATATATGGAATATACCTATACATGGAAAATAGGAAATTACTGTTTTTTTCACAGTCATCTAATATTTAGGATGTATGATTTCACACATTTTAATGCTCTGTGTACATGTGTTAGATTTTTTTTTTTTAAGTAATCCTTAAAACTAAGTGGATGAGAGGGAGGGGGAAAATGGGAATTGTTCAACAGATGAGAGTTTCTGTTTTGCAATTTGAAAAAGTTCTAGAAATCCTTTGCACAGCAATATGAATAGAGATAACACAACTGGACTGTACACTTAAAAAAAGTTACGATGGTAAGTTTTATGTTATGTGTTTTTTTACCACAATTAAAAACTAAAATTAAATTGAAAAATAAGTCCATGAGAAAATTAAGTCAAAGGAAAAGTATTTCACATTTTCTAGATGACAAATTTGACTAGGCTTTTTAGCAGCCATGATAAGTGACATGATTTAGTGTCCATAAAGATTTTTTAAATAAAGCCATTATTTTCAAGAGAATTGTTAACTAAATCCTGATATAGGAAATCAAAAAAATTTGTAGCAAGGATTCCACCAAGATGATACTATATAATTAAAGAATCATACAAACGTAGCAATATGCCTCACTTACTTTAAAAGAATCTACTGGGAGTAAATAGATTTTTTTTGTGTGTGTTAAGTAAATAGATTTTTAATATATAATATCCATTTCAGAGAAATAAGAAGGTATTAAATGCCGAGTAACAGCTCCTGCAGACCCCCTCTATCCTTGGCCCCAGAGATGAAAATAGTCCTGGTGCCCAGCAGTCCTGGGGCAGGAGGCAGAGGGCAGGAAGGGCCCAGCACCTTCCCCAGCACAGGCTCCAGCAGGCAGTGTCTCATGCAGGCTCATCTGTGCACATCATTAGGCTACTGATGAGTTTAAGACTAAACTTGGCACATGAAAAGTTGTCGGCTCGTAAGGAGTATCAATGTACAATGTGCCAAAGCAGAGGTTGAATGAAAGTCAATGTCCAAAAACTGAAACTCTCTTTAAAAGACTAATTTTCCTGAGTGGCTTATAAGCTAGTTGTGAATTAATATAAGAACAGAATTCCAAAAATATTTGAACAATTGTGGCATCATTTGGGGATAAACACACAGCTATCCAACGTAGATCATACTTGAAAGATAAGCCCGTGAAAGACAAATATGCGGTGGAATGTTTGGGTATATTTGTCTAAAACCACACAAACAAAAACATACACTCTTGGCTTACAAAAAAAGGAAGTGTTGGAACAATGACATAGGAAGCAAACCAGAAGAAATATGGCTTCCTAGATATCTGCAATCAAGTGAAGCTTTAAATCTTTAAAATAATTCCAAATATAAGATGCATATATTTCTCAAATTGGAGCATGCCGTATCACACTTTATTTTTTAATACCTCTAAGTGTAGCAACACATGTGCTATGGGATTATACACATAAACCTGCACCTCTCCCATCAAACTCAACACATCTGACACTAAAATGCTGAGCCCCTGCCCCACAACAATCCTAAAACAGACTCCTCCAACAGTTTTCCAAAAGGTCCGTTAATAGTCATTCCATCGTTCAAGCTGTTCAGACCTAAAGCTTTGATAATTCTAATTTGATAGCCAATCTGTTAGCAAATCCTTTTGACTCTACATCCAAAATCAAGACTCCAACCGCTTCTCAATATCTTCAGAGCAGCCACCCTAGTTGGATGGTGATGTGATCCACCATCATTTTAACAGATTACTACAGGGGCCTCTCAACCAGGCTCCTGTTGCTCCCTACCGTCTTTTCTCAGAATAGCTCATGAAGTGATTCTTTTAAAATGGAAGCCAAATCACTTTACTCTGCTCAAAAACTTCCAATCGTTTTCCATTTCATTAAGAGTAAAAGTCAGTTTTACAGCGGCCTACAAGGCTCTATACAATGTTGCTTATTTTTCTGATCTCATTCCTACTACTCTCCCCTTCATTCACGCTGTTCCACCCACAGAGACCTCCCTGCTGTTTCCTCTACCTGAAATACTCTTCCCCTATGTATCTTCCCCTATGTACCCACATGGCTCCATCTCTCATGGCCTCCAAGTCTATGCTCAAAAGTCACATTCTCTGTTGAGGCCTTCTTCGACCATCCTAATTAAAATTACCACCTTTCCTATGTACTCCCTTGCTTTATTTCTCCCCATAGTACTTACGCCATCAGACAGACAAAGTTTACCTATGGATTTATTATCTGCCTCCCTTCACAATTCAGTTCCATGATGGCAGGGATTTTTGTCTGCTTTGTGCACTGCTGTACCCTCCTTGTTCAGCACTGAGATAAACATATACTAGATGTTCAATAAATATCTGTGAATGAAGTAATTTCTATCTGCAAATCACCAAACTGCATGTGAGTACATTTTAGAGGGTTATTTTAATATTTTCAAGTAATTATTACCATGAATAAAAATAAAATAGAAAAATGACAACACAGAGTACACTAAGGGGCTTCCCTGGTGGCGCAGTGGTTGAGAGTCCACCTGCCGATGCAGGGGACACGGGTTCGTGCCCCGGTCCGGGAAGATCCCACATGCCACGGAGCGGCTGGGCCCGTGAGCCATGGCCGCTGAGCCTGCGCGTCCGGAGCCTGTTCCTCCGCAACGGGAGAGGCCACAACAGTGAGAGGCCCACGTACCGCAAAAAACAAAAAACAAAAAACAAAAAAAACAGAGTACACTGAGGACTTAGAAATCTGAGTTGAGCATCAAGAGTATCATGGTCACCTTTATAATCAAACTTGCAGGTTTTTTCTGTTTTTGCTTTTATTTGCTTACTTTCTAAAGTAATCTGTGTCAAAATAAGCCCTTACAAGTGTAATTATTTTAATGCTTTTTTTTTTTTTTTTTGGCGGTACGCGGGCCTCTCACTGCTGTGGCCTCTCCCGTCGCGGAGCACAGGCTCCGGATGTGCAGGCTCAGCGGCCATGGCTCACGGGCCCAGCCGCTCCGCGGTATGTGGGATCTTCCCGGACCGGGGCACGAACCCATGTCCCCTGCATTGGCAGGCGGACTCTCAACCACTGTGCCACCAGGGAAGCCCCCTGCTTTTTTTTTTTTTTAACATCTTTATTGGGGTATAATTGCTTTACAATGGTGTGTTAGTTTCTGCTTTATAACAAAGTGAATCAGTTATACATATACATATGTTCCCATATCTCTTCCCTCTTGCATCTCCCTCCCTCCCACCCTCCCTTAATGCATCTTTTTGATGCTCTTAAAATACAAAAATGCAAAAATAATTATTTACAACTGAGTGGAAAATTCTATACAGTTGCCATTATCGATTTTTTAATTCCATATTAATTTCATTTGAAAATAATGTATGTGATTGCTCCTAAGATGACACACAGCTAAAGGATTCTTTATTCTGTAGCTAGAGAACGCCATCTGGCTCAATGTGAGAGAAACCACACTATTATACTGAATATTGCCATAGGTACAGTATTTAGTGTTTCTAAAAGAATTTCCTTCTAAGATGAAATAAATTACATTGTGGTATTTTATTTAATTCATTAAATAAACACTTTCTAAATAACAATTACATAGATATATAGCAAAAGAAGTTAATAATAATATTAATAATAACAATATTAGGTAGTTCTAAGCATTTTACATGAATTGCCATTCTTAATCTGTACAACAATCCTCTGAGGTAGGTAGGTACTACTGTTATTCTCATTTTATAGATGAGGAAACTAGAGCACTGAAAAAATAAGCTACTTAATTGGAATCCTTGTAGAGCTAGAATTCAAATTGGAGCACACCATATCTGGAGCCAGGGAGTTTGGCTCCAGAGCCCACAGACTTAACTGTTACAGCATCTGCCTCTTCTAAGACAGCAAATACCAAGCAAACCCACCTTACATGCCCTTCAGAGCATTAAAAATAGGCTGAGATCTACCTTAGAGGGTTTGTAGTCTAAAGATGTGGGCCTTCAATTTTGGTGACACATAGCTTTATCAGAAAGTAAGATGTGGGGCTTCCCTGGTGGCGCAGTGGTTGAGAGTCCGCCTGCCGATGCAGGGGACACGGGTTCACGCCCTGGTCCGGGAAGATCCCACATGCCGCGGAGCGGCTGGGCCCGTGAGCCATGGCCGCTCAGCCTGTGCGTCCGGAGCCTGTGCTCCGCAACAGGAGAGGCCACAACAGTGAGAGGCCCGCGTACCGCAAAAAAAAAAAAAAAAAAAAAGTAAGATGCTCAGAACAAATGATTAGATTCTTCTAACGCAGTTTCATATGTATCCATAAAAAAGTACATTAACTTCAGAAATTTTAAATAAAAACCAAAACTGTAGGTTCAAGCATCAAGAGAGCAGTTATACTACATAATCCCCTATAACAATCATAAATTCTAAAATTCTATAAAAATTTTCTTAAAGAAGACCAAAAGTTTCTCTTCTTATTGGATCATCAAAAACTGACTTCGAAGTGATCTGCAATTTATTAGCAACCTTCAAATTCTTCCATCCGTTCAGCAAACAATGATAAGTGCCTAGAACTTACCTAGGGAGGAATCCAAAAATAAGTAAGACGTACTTTATGTATTCAAAGTAACTGAAGCAAATACCATAGGTTTTCAAATATTTTGAGATAAGACACATTTCATGTCTTCAAAGTAATTGAAGCAAATTCTGTAGATTTTCAAAAATTCCCTAAGTTATGGAAACCAAGTTTCTGAACACTGAATACACAAAAGCAGTCTGTCCCCAACAACCATGAACTTGCTATGCTTTCCCAAGGCAACTAAAAAATGACTGGGTTAACAGTTCTCCCTCAGGGCCAGAATGCGAAGATCTGAATAGTGAAAATGCCTTCAGTCTATCTCCTCAAAGGAGACCAGGGACTCAAAGACCACAGGCCACTTAATTAAACATTTTTATTTTAATTCCTGCATACCCTCTTACTGTAATCCCTTTCCTCCATCCTCTGTCATTTCTTGCTTAACAACCTAAACAGCTTCTCTACCCATGCCCAGCCTCCCTAAACACCCCTTCAGGCCATATATAAAACAATAAATGATCCTGATGACAACAGATAAAAATAAAGGTAGTGTTTAATCTGTACCAATACCAAAATTTTTTAAAATCATAAAGTTGAGATTAAATTAGTCATTAAAACCAGCACCATCATCTTCTATGGTTCCCCAAAGTATCCACTGGTCCCTTTTAAGAACTCTACAAGTCTCTTGCTAGCTTTTCAAGCACATTTAGGCATACTTGCTTCTCCTAGAGTGCCAGAATTCAACATGATTATATAAATGACTCCAATATTCATGTTAGCGTGAACAAAGAAAAACAAAGAGCGTTGCTCACCACACAGTTCTAGAAGGGTTAAGTTGTAACCCACTGCAGCTGCCCACTGGCAGTGCACCCTGAGAGGAATTCAGGATGAGAGGATGAGGCATCCTGTGCTTTGGATACACAGGCCCCCTAAATAGTTAGATGTAGATCTCAGGAAGAATTTCAATGATCCCCAGATTCTTACATCTGCCCATGCATAGAAAAGCACTAACATCGGTAACTTGAGATATCTGTTCTTTATGATTAGCAGCAATTTTTTTTCTACCAAGATGTATGCCCAGCCATTTTGATGGGTGGGACAGAGGAAAGGAAAGAGGGAACGGGGTGGGGGGGGGTGGGGGGGGAGGGAAGGACTCTGCAAATTCATTATGGCATACAGGTTGATATAATAATATAATCACATTGTAAATATTGTTCCTACACATGAATGCTATTCTAAACTGTCTCTGAAGTCACCACTGACTCCACCAATATAGGTATTTATGTCTGCAGTCTCAGAAATCCCATGTTAGGGGCTTCCCTGGTGGCACAGTGGTTGAGAGTCCGCCTGCCGATGCAGAGGATATGGGTTCGTGCCCCTGTCCGGGAGGATCCCACGTGCCGCGGAGCGGCTGGGCCCGTGAGCCATGGCCGCAAAAAAAAAAAAAAAAGAAGAAGAAATCCCGTGTTTGGACACCCTTCCACTAGGTCACTATGTAGAACATTTTTTACTACATGATAATAATACATTTTCAATATATCACATTTACTTGCAATATATTGTATCCTCCAGCTTACTTCTGCAATAATCTGTTAGCAGTGGGGCTTTTTTTAAACATCTTTATTGGAGTATAATTGCTTTACAATGGTGTGTTAGTTTCTGCTTTATAACAAAGTGAATCAGTTATACATACACATATGTTCCCATATCTCTTCCCTCTCGCGTCTCCCTCCCTCCCACCCTCCCTATCCCACCCCTCTAGGTGGTCACAAAGCACTGAGCTGATCTCCCTGTGCTATGTGGCTGCTTCCCACTAGCTATTTATTTTACGTTTGGCAGTGTATATATGTGTATGCCACTCTCTCTCTTTGTCACAGCTTACCCTTCCCCCTCCCCATATCCTTAAGTCCATTCTCTAGTAGGTCTGTGTCTTTATTCCCATCCTACCCCTATGTTCTTCATGACTTTTTTTTTTTTCTTAGATTCCATATACATGTGTCAGCATACAGTATTTGTTTTTCTCTTTCTGACTTACTTCACTCTGTATGACAGACTCTAGGTCCATCCACCTCACTACAAATATCTCAATTTCGTTTCTTTTTATGGCTGAGTAATATTCCATTGTATATATGTGCCACATCTTCTTTATCCATTCATCTGATGATGGACACTTAGGTTGCTTCCATGTCCTGGCTATTGTAAATAGAGCTGCAATGAACACTTTGGTACATGACTCTCTTTGAATTACGGTTTTCTCAGGGTATATGCCCAGTAGTGGGATCGCTGGGTTGTATGGTAGTTCTATTTTTAGTTTTTTAAGGAACCTCCATACTGTTCTCCATAGTGGCTGTATCAATTTATATTCCCACCAACAGTGCAAGAGTGTTCCCTTTTCTCCACACCCTCTCCAGCATTTATTGTTTCTAGATTTTTTGATGATGGCCATTCTAGCAGTGGGTTTTTTATTAATGCTGTTATTATCATTGCCATGAGTTATTCACTTGGTGCTTTAACACACACGATTGTTACACCATTTCCATGTGCTATATAAACAATGAAAAACAATTTTTTTATAAAACCAATTATTAAACAGATTTTAATTAAGTAATTTAATAGTAGTGACATATAGGGAAGGCTAATTATGACATAAGTGAAAAAGATTAAGTCTTTAGGTTGTTAGGTTTTTTTTAATATGATCACAAGAGACATGCTATTTCCACTTATATGTCTATTTCTTATTTGTTTTCTTAGGTGTCATTACTGACTTCCATTAGAAATCTGTATTCACTGGTCTATTACTGATCCCAGGTGTCAAAACCAGATATTGGATGTCCACAGGAAATGTGTGAAGCAGTAATTGTATTCAGTTCATTTTAGATTCAGGAAAGGGCCATAGGAATGTGTTATACATGTGTATTCTGACTGTTCTGTGATTACCACAATCCAACCTGGATTTCGTGAACTTCCTTCCTATTACCTCCCTTGCGGCCTAAGCTTTTTAACTTTATACTTTGTTATTCTAATATTGTTGGTATTGATTCAGGTGACACTGAGAGAAAAGAAATCATAATTCTAAGTCATATTTCTCGGTTGTTAAATCTGGTGACTTAAACCAAGTATTAATTGGCTGTCTTTTCTGTCCTTCAGCAGTTATTGCTTTAAGCTGCAGCAACTGTTCCTATTTGTTTTAGATCATCAGAAAAAGACCCCACCATTTCACAATTTTATTTATCAGAGTATCTCAGAAATTGCTTTTTTAAAGCAAGTTTCTTTGTGACTAATAATGTCTTTCTCTTTCAAATTCCTTTGGAATAAGTTAATTAAATTTTAAAGGTAAAATGTTATGCTTAAATAACTGCCTAAATCCTTCTTTGGGGGTTGGCAGTGGGGAGCTGCTACCCAAAGTACCACGGGTAAAAAACCTGCCTGGCAATCAAGACACTCCAAAAATCTAGTACATGGCTTCCCCATCTCCCCATCCCATTACACATTTAGTTGTTAATATGCATCTAAATAGATCCATTCTTGCTCTGATACACCATTATTCCTTCTACTTTCAGTATCGTCACCCCCAACTTTTCCCCTTGTCCAAAAAGCCCCCCTTTTCCACCTTCTACCCAAACCCTGCTCAACCTTCAGAACCCAATTTAAATCCCATCTCCTAAGTAAAGCCTTTTTTTCCCCCTCACAGTTCTTGGTTTAATTAGCCTCCCTCAACCCCAAAATTCACTATCCCACAGCTTCTTCTTACCCAGCCTGTCTTTGAAACCCTTAACAATGGATGACGGACTTCCCTGGTGGAGCAATGGTTAAGAATCCGCCTGCCAATGCACAGGACACGGGTTGGAGCCCTGGTCCAGGAAGATCCCACATGCTGCGGAGCAACTAAGCCCATGTGCCACAACTACTAAGCCTGCGCTCTAGAGCCCGCAAGCCACAACAACTGAACCCGTGTGCCACAACTACTGAAGCCCGGGTGCCTAGAGCCTGTGCTCTGCAACAAGAGAAGCCACCACAATGAGAAGCCCACGTACCACAACAAAGACCCAAAGCAGCCAAAAATAAAGTTAAAAAAAAAAAAGGGTGAGTAACATAACAGACCCATGTTGAAGATGATTTCTTTGGTCTAAAGGAAAAAAAAAAGGAACACATTCCACAGCTCTAGCCATCCCTTAAATCTTCCTATTTCTCATGTTTACATGGGGTTTGCAACCCACCCAGGTCATGGATTGAGAAATACTGAAATCCATTTTTGAATAAATGATCCCTTCTGCCCTGATGTGGATGGTTTGATTCAGTTGCAAGTTAATGTTTCTAAATTGCATAAGTCACAGCTGCTGCTTTAAAAAAAAAAATTCATTCACAATTAGATCATGCATTCACTCGTGAGAGGCAATCATGAGGAATGGATTTTTAAGTCAGTCTTCCTTCCTTGTCTTTAGTTCACGAACAGTTTGGTATCTGGTTAGAGTTTTTCATTTTCTCTTCTTCATACAATATAGTGGAACTGCATTACTCACTTAAAATTCACTTTAAGCATGACAGAATGTTTGACACATGGAAGATTTTAATTGGACACAAAATAATATTCCGCTGACTTTCTCAACAAATCTGTCTCAGGATTGATGGCTTTAGGAGCAATCTGAATTTATCATCTTTTCCACATCTTACTTTTAGAAAATAATAACAAATAATTTTATATCATCTTATTCACCCCATATAATAATTTTTTGGTTAATCCATTTAGTTGATAAGATTTACCAGTACTCATGAAGGGAGATGAGATACAAACAAAGGAACAAAACAGAGTCCTTCTCTTTTAATAAGATAATGTTGCCTTCAGCTTTTAACTAGGGCATTCTGGAGAACACACTTGCTTACAGACCATCTCTTCCAAAAGTTTCTCGAAGAAATAAACAAAGCCAAATTATATAATTCATTTATCACAAGTTAATTCCCCAAATTCATTCACATTAAGAGATGGCTGACATTTTGATCAGTAAGTCAAAGACAACTGAAAATGGTAATGATCCAGGACACCTTTTCCCTGAATTAAACTGCTTTGCAGAAAGGTTCTTTGAAATCTTACCTAACTGGAAAGAGAAGGCAAAAGATTTATATAGGAGTAAGTGACTAAATATTTGGAAATTACCAAAAATCAACTGAAAGAAACTACTAGAAACAATAAGAAAATGCAGAGAGAAACCTGTCAAAAACTAAAAATCCTAATAACAGCAGTTAACATTTGTTGAGAACTACCACGTGCAAATTCCTTTTAAATATCATCTCATTTAAACTTTAAACAATTCTTATTAAGCAGTTACAACTATTAAAGATGAGAAAGTTGGAGCAAGTAACCCAAAGACACACACTATGCTCTACTGTTTATTAAAATTCATATGTAGACTGAAACAGCTTTCAACATTAAAACAGACAAAAAAGATAACTGAGTAAAAAATACAATCAAAATATCAAGAAAAGGAAGCCTAGACTATCAGGGAATAAATATTAGTAAAAAATCCATAGTACCTACTTGAGGAAAACTAGAAAATACAAATAAGAAACAGAGAAGAAAACAGATAATTGGAAAGATAACTTAGTTTTGAACAGAAAGATTTCAATACTTTTAATTCTTCCTAAGTTAATTTCCAAATTCAATGCCACACTAATCAAAATCTCAGTAGGAAATGTTTTCTATTTTGAAGAAAATATTCTAATGTTCACTTGAAGACTAAATGTATGATAAATGTATTATCATGCTTCGGTAATTAAAAGAGTGGTACTCACACAGGTACAGAAAGACAAATCAATGTAATATCATCACCAAGATATAGGCCCAAGTATATATTGAAAATTAATTTATGATAATGGTGGCACTTCAAAGCAGGGGGAAAAAAATGGATTATTCAGTAAATGCTACTGAGGCAACGGAAAAGCAGTTTGAAAGAAAGGAAAAGATGAGTTCCCTCCTCAAACCTTATACTAAAATAAATTTCAGAAAATTAAAAAATATAAATGTAAAAAATGAAATTATCAGAAGAAAATAAGAGTGAATATTATTCTCATATAGTATAGGGAAAACTTTTATAAACATGATCCCAATACCAGAAACCATAATAGGAATGATAGATATGATTCCCTTAAAATGAAAAAAAAATTGTACATTAAAAACATTATATAGGACTTCCCTGGTGGCGCAATGGTTAAGAATCCTCCTGCCAATGCAGGGGATACGGGTTCGAGTCCTGGTCTGGGAAGATCCCACATGCCGCGGAGCAACTAAGCCCGTGCGCCACAACTACTGAGCCTGTGCCCTAGAGCCCGCGAGTCACAACTACTGAGCCCACATGCCACAACTACTGAAGCCCGCGCACCTAGGGCCCGTTCTCCGCAACAAGAGAAACCACTGCAATGAGAAGCCCACGCACGCAACAAAGAGTAGGCCTGCTCAGTGCAACTAGAGAAAGCCCGCGTGCAGCAACAAAGACCCAACACAGCCAAAAATAAATAAATAAAAAATAAATTTCAAAACTAAACTACATTAAAAAAACATTATATATATTTGAAGGCAAGATGACAAATTGTAAAAAATTATTTGCTATAAAAATACGGAAAGCAAAGATCGCTGTCCCTAGAAAAACAATTAGCTCTTAAAATAATAAGAAAAAGTACTACCCCAATGGAAAAATTGGCAAAGGTTAGGAACAGACTAGTCACACACACATACACACACATAAAAGCAAATGACCAATAAGCAGCTGAAAATAAGTTCAACCTCAGTAGAAATCAAGGTAATACAAATAAAAACTAAATATTTTCATCACATCAATTTAGGCAAAGAAAAAGAAGATCCAGAAATTGCAATGGTATGAGGCTCCCATACAATTAACTTGGTACAATCTTTCTGGAGAACAATTTGGGTATTTCCATTAAAATATAATTTCACGTTGACTTAAAAATTTTATTCTGAGAGATGAAACATATATAAACATATATGGATGCATATTTACAGCCTTGATTTTAATAGCAAGAAAAGCAAAAAGAATCTAATTGTCCACGATCAGGGAATTAGCTAAATAAATCATGATGCATCACAATTGTGATTTTAAAATGAAGTATTTATTGGCTTTAAAAAATATGCTTGGCATTTCTGACGAAAAAGCAGATCTCTAGCTATTATATACAAGAAAGTTACGCCCAAACAAGTAGGTGGGAGGATAATGGAGTAAAAAAGAAAAAAACAGAAGCAGAATTTAATAGATTTGAAAGAAAAAAAAAAAATACAAGAAACACTAAGTACTAAACTTTGGGGAAGAAAAGTAGAAATAATAGATTAAATGGAGGAGACTGCAAGAATATAAATTGCCAAAATTAATCCAAGAGACGTAAAAAAGTTGGTATATAAGAAATTGTAAAGTCATCAAATATCTATCTTCCTAAAGGATACTTTGGGGGCAAGTGCTTTTGAATCTTCATGGAACAGATAATCCCTTAGTCACTACCAGAGCCCTCATATCCAAACATGATAAAAGTAATGCAGATTTTTAAAACTCTAAACCAATCTCATTTATGAATATGAATACAAAATTCCTAAAAACACTGGCAAATCAAATTAAGGTGAAATAGGATGTACTTTACAGCTGTCCAACATTAGGTAATACATCAAAATAATATATTACACTAATAGGCCAAATCAGAAAAATCATAGGGCATCCAGAAGTGTAAAAACGGCATTTGGAAACTTTCAAGATAGTCCTGCTACTTCAAAAAATAATCAGTCAACTAGTAATAAAAAGAAACTTATTTAACATGATGAAAAGACGTGTAAGAAAACAATAGCAAACATCCTACTTAAAGATGATAGCAGAACAAAGTTTAGTTGTGGGAACACTAGTTCCTTAGGAATATTTTTAGAAGTTAAGGATGGAGTAGGGAGAAATTTTATGGTCAAGGTCATTTTAAAAACTTGAGATTTAATTCTAAAAAGTTTCTCAGAAACTTTAATATGCTCATGTGCACAGTACATTATAAATTTCAAAAAGCAGGTATAGGACATAGATAATCTCATTTGTGTTACAGGACATAGATGACCTCATTGGGTATATGTGTGTACGATTGGAATCTGAAATTAAACAGACTGTGTACTAGATAGACAGGTCTTAAAGAATCATAAACACAGTATGGTGGTTTTAAAATATGTCCCGCAATTCTTTGACATGCTTCCCTTCAAACAGTAGATCCTAATTCCACTCCCCTTCAGCGTGGACCACACCAGAAAACAAGAAGCTGGTTGCTTATATGGGGGTTGAGGGGTAGGAACAGAATGGAAAGGATGCTAGAGGGGGTGGAACTTTTCTGAGTGTACCTTTTTGTGTAGTTTTGACTTTGGGAAGCATGTTAACGTTACTGACATTTGAAAAATAAAATTAACAAGGATGAGGAGGGAGGAGTAAAACTGAAAGCAAACCAGAACAAATCAACCCTAAGTGTATTTGAAATGAATAATATAAGCACACTACAAACATCAGAAAAGAAGGAAGAAGAGGAGGAGAAGGAGGAAGATTTATATAATTTATGATCACGGAATTCTTGGTTGGAGGGAGGGAAGCGGCAGAGAACTGTAAACAACCCTAAACTCTTTTATTAGGAGTGATTTGTAGAGTTATGGCAAAACAATTCTGAAACTATTTCAGATACATTACAGATTTTAGCAAATTAGTAAGTACACTGAAGTCATTAGGAGCTAGGTTCTCACCATGGAAGAAGAGAGATACAAATAGGAAATGGGAGAAGACAAAGAAAAACTCCATGGGGATGGATTAGAATTGGGATTTGGTATGGACTCAGGATTTCTATATGTATGCTTGAAGAGGCTCCCATTGCTGATTCAGACAATTGGAGCACCAAAATAATTTTTAAAATAGGAATGAATTATGAACCATTGACGAAAAAATGGAAATCTATGAGTTCACACCAATAATAAATGGATAAAGACATAAAAGAGAAAAATAAAAGAAGGGTTCTTGCTTACATGAGAAGGTGAAGTATTGATGGGTCAGTATGGGGGAAAAATCATCATTTTGCAACCTCCACAGTAAAGGATAATCCATGAATGCTAAATCTAGGGGGGAGTATTTTGATAAGAAGAAAGATATTTATATAGAACTAAAATGTCTTCCTACATATTGCCTATTAGTAGGAAGGGGGAAAGATAGTATACAGAAATCAGCTAACACCTTGACTGGATGATCAAAATTAACATCCAAAGTAAGGTGCAGATGGATATCACATGCCTCCAGGTGTGAGACCCTGAGGACACACCAGTTATGAAATATTCCAGCAGGGAACAGAACATGTAACCTGAATTTAAACAAGAGGAAACATCACACAGACATAATGTGAGGGATATTCCATTGCGGGGGGAAAAATGCCTATTATTAAAAATGTCATTGTCATAAAATATAGAAGTTGAAGAACTGTTCCAAATTAAAGGAGACTAAAAAGATATGGCAACTAAATGCAATGTGTGATTCTAGGCTTGGTTTTGCACTGGAGGGGAAAAATGCCATAAGAAGATGTTACTGGATCAACTGGCAAAATCGGAAAACAGACCGTAGATTAGATAAAAACTATTATATCAATGTTAAATATGCTGAAGTTGATAACTGCACTGGGGTGATGTAAGAGAATATCTTTATTCTTAGGAAATATACACTATCTTATATGTATCTTACTCTCAGATAGTTCAGAAAAAGAGAGAGAGACAGCGAGAGAGAGTGTGTGAGAGAGAGAGAAAGAGAGTGATTGTTGTGTGCATCTATATTTATCTATCCATCTATTTATAGACAGACAGGCAGGAGAAATAACAAAGCAAATGGTAAAGGCTATTTAAATATTCTTTGTACTATTCTTACAACTTTTCTATAAATGTAAATTATTTCCAAATAAAAAGTTTTGAAATGTATTTGTCTTGCTTCTACACATACAAGAAAAGCCTTCTTTTAGATATTTATACATTTTCCCTACAGGTTTAACATATTTTTTTAGGTTATTGCTGTTTTCTAGATATTTTCTCACTAGATAGTGAAATGTAAACTTCAGTATTTGGGGGCTCTATATGAATTATTAAAAGCAACCAATGAATGAGACTCAAATACAAACTCAGGGCATAAAAAGACAGAGGTATATTAATGTGAAGCAATAATCTACCACTAGTGGATGCCGCTACTAAAGAGACAAAGCAAAAATGTTATTTAAAGTAGCAGTTCACCCAGAAAAAAAAGTATAATATATGATTAAACATTTTACCTAACTTAATTCTTATAAATACACATTCACCCAAGTATTTTTCAAAATAGAGTGAAGTAATTTTCTTTGAAGACGATCCAGAATTCAGTCTTTTTCCCCCCACGTTAACCATAACCGTATAGCATCATCTACAAATTCCAGTATTGAGTTTCATAAGGGGAAGATTTAAAGACACTTGGGCAAAAGTCTTCTAAATTGGTACGTTCTTTAGAGCTGTCTCTCCCACACCAGAGTTAACAGGGGGAAAAAAAAGTTTAGAACATGCCTGTGTCATATCTTTCCAACGTGTTTAATTTACTTTTCATAAAACAACCACACTCTATCTTTATGCACTTATATTTTACCAGTTTATTGTTATTCCTTTATATTGTATTATTACAAACACAAGGATGATTAGCAAAAATAAGCAGCTCGACCAATAAAAGCAGAGGGCATGGGCATCCTAGAGGGTAGCTGAGCACTGCCAGTCAGAATGTTCTCAGAAGCAACAGACAGTATCTATCAGTCCCACGATACTACTAGGTAGAGTTCGGTTATGAGAGTGTCAGGTGAATATCCAACTGGACTCACCTCTACCAGGTAATTAAAATACTCGTCTCAAACAAGTGAACTAAGCACTTCATAAATAGCTCTTAGTTTGTCAGAAGTGTACAGGGATTAAAGTGACATTTGATCGAGTTTATACACAAGTAGGTTCAATTTAAGACCCTCCCTGTTTTCTTTATAGACCAGCAATATGAGAGAGCAGAAGTGTCTGGTGCTAGATAATATACAATAGTTTGAAATTCATACCCCAACTAGCCAAGTCTTAAAGTAGTTCATTAAAAATAAATATACAAATCAAAAATGAATAACAAGAACATAGGACAAGAGGAGAGTTAAAACTCTGACCTTGATACTCTCTTACAAAACAAATCCAAGCATCCATACTTTTGACATGTATACTACTTCCAAATGCAGGAATTTATCTCTTTGCAGAATCCATAAAAGAGGCTTTAATTTTCCAACAGGGTTTTCAGAAAACGTGTTACTTGCATACATGGTCATATTCTAAAGCATACCCAGGCATGGCTGAAATCTGGTTGGCCCTACAAAGTTTCAAACCTTTAAAATTAAGTTATTTAGTCTTCTAATTTGGGATCACAATTGTATCTCCATTAGAAATGTGTCAATAAAATAATGATCACCGTCAGAGTAACTGGAGCTAACTTCTCTCACACCCACCTCTTCTCCATCTTCAAGGACCCAAAGGAACAAAAGTGTCCAAACACTCCAGCAGCTGATCTGAAACACTACGTATTATGCATATCTGATACGTGATGACAACAAGACATGCAACTTAATGCACTGCCTTGTTATGAAGAGCCGACAGAGAGAATTTGATTAACTTACCCAACAGATTTCCATATAACATATAACAGGGTCTCCGAGAGCAAAACAAATAGAAACTCATTTTGTCTGACCCCAAGTCTCATCTGGCTGCTTCTATACTGTGATTTTAAATGTATTATTCTTGCTATATTTTATTTCCCCAACCAATGAAAAATTGGTGCTCTTCTGTCCACATTATTTCATGGATGGAGAATTTTAATTATATTAAATAATACTTGACAACCTAAGATAACATCGAAATAAACTATTTTTAAATCAGACATCAGAAAATATATCTAGTACTTCCTTGGAGGTGCAGTGGTTAAGAAT
This sequence comes from Monodon monoceros, assembly GCF_005190385.1. Lineage (NCBI taxonomy): Eukaryota > Metazoa > Chordata > Mammalia > Artiodactyla > Monodontidae > Monodon > Monodon monoceros. Next base: position 51,098,118 of record NW_021703776.1, read on the forward strand.
CCGCCTGCCAGTTCAGGGGACATGGGTTCAAGCCCTGGTCCAGGAAGATCCCACATGCCGTGGAGCAACTAAGCCGGTACACCACAACTACTGAGCCTGTACTCTAGAGCCCGCGAGCCACAACTACTGAGCCTGCGTGCCACAACTACTGAAGCCCGCGTGCCTAGAGCCTGTGCTCCACAACAAGAGAAGCCAGCGCAATGAGAAGCCCACGCACCGCAACAAAGAGTAGCACCACAACGAAGAGTAGCCCTCGCTCGCCGCAACTAGAGAAAGCCCGTGCACAGCAACAAAGACCCAACACAGCCAAAAATAAAATAAATAAATAAATTTTAAAAAGAAAATGTATCTAACAATACAACAAAATTCCATTTCACCTCAAAGAGGTTGTCATAAAATCCACAGCCGATATAAACTGGTGTCCTTCTAATGTCATTAGTTGAGCTGATATTTCACAATATAAAGTCAGATGCTATGAGATTCCTATCTTAATATAGACACTCTATTTAGTCCTCAAATTTCTCTCTATATATGTACGTATATGTAGTGTATTTGTGTACATACACACAAATATATATATAATATACATAAACAAATATATATACAAATATATATAAACTAAACATATAAATAAAAATTATATTTTATATATATTTATATATATATAAAAGGGGAATACTAATGCTATAAACCCCTCATACTCAATTACACAGAATCATTTTTAATCACATCTAAAGCACTAGGAGAAAAATAATGAAGATAATGGCCTCTGAGAGCCACCACACATTACTGAGTTGTAGACATCCATCCTCACTATGAGGCAGCCTCTTTAATAGCCTGCGGTGACTATGAATCTATATGACAAAAGATCATTTTAAAGAGTCATTCTTAAAAATGAGAGCTTCACAGCTGCATAATAGCACAGGGAAATCAGCTCGGTGCTTTGTGACCACCTAGAGGGGTGGGATAGGGAGGGTGGGAGGGAGGGAGACGCAAGAGGGAAGAGATATGGGGATATATGTATTTGTATAGCTGATTCACTTTGTTATAAAGCAGAAACTAACACACCATTGTAAAGCAATTATACCCCAGTAAAGATGTTAAAAAAAGAGAGCTTCAAAGATTTATAAAGCAAATCATATAACAGCTGCACTATGCCAACAAAAATGGGTTGACTTGTTAAAAAAATAATAATAAAAGAAAATATATTTTAAAAACAACCTGCCTTCTCTCATCCAGTAAAACTACTGGGGTCACTTAATAGTATTTCTTGCATATCCACAATATACAGAGTATTTTAAGAGGTTAAAAAAATTAAATCAGTTGGATTTCTCACCATTCTTTGCAACATTACCTATAATTCTCTTTTAAAAGAAACTGCTTTGGATGAAGGTAGTCAAAAGATACAAACTTCCAGTTATAAGATTTAAAAAAAAAAGTACTAGGGATGTAATGCAGGGGACACGGGTTCGAGCCCTGGTCCACAAAGATCCCACATGCTGCGGAGCAACTAAGCCCGTGCACCACAACTACTGAGCCTGCGCTTTAGAGCCCGCGAGCCACAACTACTGAGCCCATATGCCACAACTACTGAAGCTCGCGAGCCACAACTACTGAAGCCTGTGCGCCTAGAACCCACTCCACAACAAGAAGCCACCGCAATGAGAAACCCGCACACTACAACGAAGAGTAACCCCCACTCGCCGCAAGTAGAGAAAGCCCATGTGCAGCAAGGAAGATCCAACACAATCAAAAATAAATAAATAAATAAACTTTTTTTTTTTTAAAAAAGTAAATCTTAAGAATTCTCATCACAAGGAAAAACACTTTTTTCTATTTCTTTAATTCTGTATCTATGTGAGATGATGGACATTCACTAAACTTACTGTGATAATCATTTCATAATGTATGTAAGTCAAATCATTACGCTGTACACCTTAAACTTATGCTGTGCTATATCTCAATTATATCTCAATAAAACTGGAAGAGAAAAAAAAGACAGAAACTGCTCTGGGGACTGGTGTTTCTAGAGGTCCTTGTAAGAAGTAAATGATTAACAATTTGACAGGGCTTCCCTGGTGGCACAGTGGTTAGGAATCCGCCTGCTAATGCAGAGAACACGGGTTCGAGCCCTGGTCCGGGAAAATCCCACATGCCACGGAGCAACTAAGCCCGTGCGCCACAATGACAAAGCCTGCGCTCTAGAGCCCGTGAGCCACAACTACTGAGCCTGCATGCCACAACTACTGAAGCCTGCGTGCCTAAAGCCCGTGCTCAGCAACAAGAGAAGCTAACACAGTGAGAAGCCCGTGCACCGCAACAAAGAGTAGCCCCCGCTCACCGCAACTAGAGAAAGCCTGTGTGCAGCAACAAAGGCCCAACATGGCCAAAATAAATAAATAAAATAAATTTATTTAAAAAAAAACAATTTGACAGAATACACATTTATTCAGTTTCGAATAACTTCCATTACAGGTTTTTAAAGAGACAATATATTACCTACCCTAATAAGTCATTAGTTTTATTATACAAAAAGAAGTACTTTGAGTAAATTATCAGAAAAATTTATCTAAAGTAACAAGCTTTAAAATGTTATGTCTAAATATGTAACTGAAATTATTTTGTTAATTCAAGTTGCTATCAGTTAATACATTTTAAGCTGATCACACAAAATATCTCTGAGCTACATTTAAGAACTGTTCCCAACTCTCCTTCAACTCTACATAATACAATTCCTTTGGAGATAATTTAGGTGGATAATTATTCTCTTGCTCTTTTTATTTCAAATAAAGAAACCTGTGAGCTCCTTCGTAAGCCACTGATAAGGCTGTGTTTTGTATCCCCAGCACCTGGCACTTAATAGGTACTATCCAGTATATGTCTGATGAATGAATGAATGAATGGATTGATGTACAATGAACCAATGATAATTTCTTCATTTATATAAAGATGCTCTTTATATAAATGCAATCCTCTGCTCTTGTGCAACCCTTCATCATTAAATCTCATACCTTTTAAAATGGACAAAAGTAAATTTACACACTGTGGGCTCCTCAGAACATATCTGAATAACAAGTTATCCTCAAATGGAAGAGGTTAAAAAAACGACATTAAAAAGAGAAATTCATCCCACCCTTCAGTTCATTTCAGTAAACAATGCTGATATAAGATGAATATGCACGATCACCACTCTGAAGACATCCGTAGCCCAGGGCAGGAGACATAAACAAATAATAATACTGATACATGCATGTGGTCACTGTACCCTCAGTTCCTGCTACTCCTCCTCTCCCCTAAAGCTTTGGGTCAGGTTAATCCATTCGTGTAGCACAACTGGTGTGACTGTGAAGGGTCTTGGCAACCGACACCCTGCTTTCAGCCCAAGCATTGGCCAAAAATGCCAGGCAAACCACTTCCACTCTCTCCTGTCTGCTATCCTTCTGCTCAGCCTTGTTGAACCCACCAAGAGCCTGTCCTCCAACACTGCGGCTTTGCTTGATATTCTGAACGTAAGTGGCTTCCCTTAAAGCCCCTGCGTTATTGGCTTCTAACAGCACTGTTCTCCAAAAAGGGCTGCAGCTTTCCTCCACTTCACTCTTATAATCAGCTAATAACAGAAGACCAGAAGCTTTGCTCCTAATCATTCAAACTAAACGAATGTTTACACTCATTGCTGATTCACAGCCTTTCTGGCCCAACTGTTGACTCCGCCAAAGAGGCGCCTCCGTGGTCCAGCTGCTTGCCAGCCACACAGCTGGCACCACTGGGCATCTTCCTAACCCATTCCCCTGACAGCCTAAAACAACAACACGGCCTGGAGGGGGGCACTAATGCATCAACCACAGAGACCTGACATTTCCAACACTCGCCCCCATCTCCCCTTTCCATAAACAAAGTAATAAACTCCTCCTATTCACATGAAGAAAGAACAGCTTCCAAGCCGTTCTTACCTTATGTATTCTTCCTCCATCACCTCGAAAATGCCAAGTGATGTGATGTTTTCCTCCTTAGTGAATACATGGAGGAGACCTCAGTAAAATGACTACCAGGTTAGATTCTGGAACCAAAACCATGATTTTATAAACCTTGCTCTATTTTCTTTAAATAAGCAGATAACAAACAGCCAACAACACAATGAGACAGTGTGAAAATGACTACACGACTTGAACAACATAATCTGTCTGGAAAAAAGTATAAAATTAGTCTGAAATTGACTGTTACAAGCATCTTGAGTTTCACAGTAAGTTTTATAGGAACCCATAAATTTAGAGGGAAATTGGCAGGTAGGTGAATGACAGGAAATTATATTTCAGGGATCATTATTTGCAATTCTGACTGTTTAAACAAGATTGCAAACCACAGAGTTCACCAGCTTAGAGCACAATACTCTCTTAGTGGGTATTCATAATGTCAAATAGACCCAGAAAGGTCTTTTCTTATTTGCTTCCAAAAGAAACAGTGATGTACCAAATTTAGAAGTACATCCTAAAATGTCTGCTAAAATTTCAAAATGGTCTATGTCGAAGTAAATAGAAAAGAAATTGTAGACCTATACCTGTACACATCATTACATCTTTTCATTCTTCAGTTAGAAATTCTGAGCACATAAAAAACTTGATATATAACTGAATAAAAATTAGAAAGTATGGCAAGGCTAATTTCCTTGCTTTTATTTGTGGCCCTGCCCTTTCCTACCCAAAGAACCTTGAAGGCATCCAGGCCTGGTCCTGGGGTTGCAGGTGCTAACCATGACCCCTGCCTCCCTCTACCCAGGCTCTTCTCCCTCCATGCTCCTTCAAAGACACCAGGGCCTTTGCACTAGCTGCTCCCTCTGCCAGCACCTTCCCCTGACATCCCTACCGCTCCTTCATGGCCTTCTGGCCATTTTTCCAAAGTCAGTATCTCAGGGACACCCTCCCTGACCACTCCATCAAAAAGCTAAGCACCCTCCCTAACCTCCTACCTCCCTTCCATGTTTTATTTTTTCTTCTCAGCAATTATTAATATCTAACATTCCACATAGATTATATATTTTGATTACTATGGCTCCTCCACTAAAATGTAAGCTCTATGAGGGCAGGGATTTGTGCCTGATTTGCTCACTATTCTATTTCCAATGCCTAATGAGTGACAGGCATATAGCAGGTGCTCAATAGATATTTCTTGAATAAATGAACGAATCTGCATAAAGATTGTCCTTAGATTGGTGTACCAGTTTGCCTTCTAGACAAGCTGTAAAGTTTGCTAATTCCACTTCACAGGACCTTTGCCTAGCCAAAAGTTCTTGATAGCCTCACCACTCACTCCTTCCTCTTCCAGTTTTCTTCTTCTTTCATGCAGTCATTGTTTTAGGTCTTACTGAAAATGAACTTTCATTGTAAGTAACCTGAAATTGTTGGTGAAAGAAAGCGGGATATAAAGAAATCAATAAATAGAAGAAAGATCATGGTTGGCATGGAAAGTTTTCTCTCTCTCTGTGCCTTTTTGCAATTTTTGAATCATTTTATAAAAGCTCACCAAGAGGTGGCTGATACGTAACTGATATAGAAAACAGCCCATTTGTACATATGCTTACACATATAGAAAAGAGAATAAATTGTGTTGGTGCAGTGAATCAGTTCTATTTCTGAGTGTAATTCAAGAAGGTGCTGATTAAAAGTGAAGCGTAAAAGACCTTTAATAGAGTTACAGCTGGGATAGTTAGGGAGTTTGGCTGGTTATTTTATAGAGCACGTCCCTTCCTATCAACTTCATGATACCCCCAAATTGGCTAGTGTTACTTTGCTAGCAATAGCTAAATTTATATTTCAAGAAAAAAGCTCTAAATAGTCTAGATCAACATTCACTTGGCATGGTGGGGGGGGGCCTATATTCAGACCTTAAAAGCAAAGCATTCAAACAGATGAAAATAGTTAAAAGAAGTTTGAAAACAGAATGAATTAAGGCCAGCCTGGCCATACCAGATATCAGAATGTCTTATACGCCTACAATAAACAGCACAGTATTAGGACAAGAACGTACAAGCAGACAAATTGAAAATAATATCTCAAGGGGAAAAAAAAACCCTACTATATATATAAAAGGTTAATATATGGAAAAAGAAGGTTGAATGGACAGGATTCCAAGCTTTCTGATCCTCAAAGCCATCCCCAACCCCAAACCATCTCTCAATATTAATAAGATCTACATTGTTGATAAGTCAGTATGGTTTCCCCACCACAGCCAAAAACACCACATAATGAGAATGAACTATACTCAATAAATGGGGCTCCCTAAAATTGACTATTGCCTGGGGGGGGTGGGGGGATGGGGGAGATGAACCTATTTAAATCTTCTACACCATATATCAAAATAAATCCCAGATGGACAGGGCTGGGCTCTACCTTCAGACTGGGGTGGCATGCCCCATCCCGGTGGGGAAGGACTGGTAAGAGAAAAGAAATGTCTGGGTTGGTTGCACAGCCAGATTGGGAGTACAGGGAGGGGTCTCGGCCTGCCCCAGGAGGTCTGGAGCTGCCAGTGTGCAGGGTAGGAGTGGGTGGTGCTTCCTCAGGGGAGGCAAGCGTGTCACTGTGGTTTCTACCCACCATTTGTAAAACTGCTTAGACAAAATGTTTTGGAAAAAGATCCTTGCACAAACCATAATTATGCATTTTATGATATTTTCTTAGCCCTCTGAGAACCATCCCTTAAACAGCTAAATCTAAGGGTTTAAACGTGTTTTACCTTCCCATTTCCAAGTATAAATATGGAAGTAAATTAAGCTGCTGAGGTTAGTCAATAGTTCGTTTCTCTTCTCACCTTGAACATGCCTTCATCTGCAGAAATTCATCTTTCATATTCTTCTAGAGGAATTTGTGGCCCCACCTTTCCTAACTGATTGGTTTTTTCTAGCTATGACTAGGCTCTCTCTACACTGATATGATTTGTTCAGGCTGAAACTACTAATCCAAACTCTGACAATCCCACCAAGTGATCCCCAGCCACCTCCATTAGCCAGAGGTCTCCCTCGTGATCCTACCCCGGTGGACCCATCACCCATTAACACACGACTGTGATTCAAAGGCTGTATTTTTCTTCCTGCTACACAGATAACTATATTCTTAAAAATACTGTTCCATCTTTGGAAGCAGCCCTTTCATAAGACTCATCCAAAATTTCCTCACAATTTTATATCCCCCTTAATTACGAACAATAGGCCACCTCACTATGGAACTAGGGCCCAATACAGCCAACTTCGTTAAATGCCCAAATGTCAAAGAGTGTTTCCATAACTAAACATTTATCCCAATGCAATCAGAGTGATTGAACATTCTATAAAGGCAATAAGTGGCATGTATTTGGAGTAACAAACAAGCTGTTAATTCAGTTTCTTAGATTCTTGGTATCTACATAAAAATAAGTCTTAACTTTGATATAAATTTAGTGGATGCCAGAATACTTAAAAATACATCAGTTACAGTATTCCATCATTTTATTGGTGCAATCAGTAGTAACCATGAAAGAAAAGTAAGGATGTGTTACATAACAAATAAGGCCTGATATTTATAGTTTTGTGATTTATAAAAGATGGATTTGTGGTTATTCACATACAAATTATTCTCAGTGCAATGATGCGTGTTGGAATGATTATCATACTGAAGTCAGAAGACTTCTGGAGAAAATCTTGTTAATAAGCACCATCTACTGTGTCTCTGGGCAATGAATTAATCAATTTTAAGAGTTTCTTCCAAATTCCATAGCTTCTAATATAACGAAATAAGCAATTTTCATAGCATCTATAAATAAGACAATAATTAATTGTTCTTTAAAAACTAACCCAGGCTTCAAAATATCATTTGTGTAGTAAAAATATACTGAGAAAACTTATGCAAAAATTTGTATGAATTATAACCCCAGAACTAACATTTTAAACTCTAGTAAAATATATGATTTCAACACTAAAAAGTCACCTTTCCACATAAAGCTCCACCTATTCTACTCCATTAATATCCAAGTTTTCTGTTCAATAGATGGATAAAAAAAAAAGCTTATCAAAATATAAATATAAAATAGCTCAGAAGAAAGGAGCAATAACAGAAGTTCATAGAAAAAAAATTTTAATTCTGTGCACCTGACAAGGTTTGGTAGTTTATGTGAACATGATTTATTTTATTTTGTTTCCCTAATAAAAAGGGGAAGGGTGGTATTAGAAAAAATAAAACACATTGAGTGCTAAACAATAGTGATTATTATGATGGTAACGAAAAAGTTTTATATTGTGGCAAAAAAACCAACAACATATAAAAAAAACAAAAACAGATTCTCATTCATTTTTGAAAAATTCAAATTTGAATGTGACCACATCTGTGAAGTACAGTCTTCACTGATCCTTCCAGGATGAAGCCATCAACCCTCTTCTTTCTCCAATAATGGCTTCCCACAATGCTATCTAACACACTGAAGTCTATCCATGTGTTCGTTTCCTCTACTTACTGCTCCTCCGTGCTCCTGGAGCATCACTAGCACAGAGCCAGACCTAGTGTCTGACGGGAGAAGGTCCCATCCCTTAGGCAGAGTGATATGATAAGAGTGTGAGAACCACTGTCTTGAAAGTGATGTGTCTGAAGGAACAAATTTAATAATTCCTTAAAAGGGAACCAGTTGAAAAGTTCCAGCTCCATAACTTGAACTAAAACCAGACTTCTGAATTTTTTATAACTCCTTAGAAGTAAATACACAATTTTCGTGTTATAAAAGGTCAACCAGAATTTAAACCATGGTAAGCTAAAATGTTTCTGACATCTTTGTTACAATAATTTCCCACTGACCTGTGTACTACATCTGTGTAAAAATAAAATGTATAAATAAACGCTTAGAGCAACATTATTCCTAATAGCCAAAAGGTGAAAACAACACAAATGTGCATCAACTGATGGATAAACAAAATATGATATATCTAAACAATGAAATATTATTCAGCCATAAAAAGGAATAAAATACTGATGCCTGCTTCAACATGGAAGAATCTTGTAAATGTTAAGAAAAAGAAGCCAGAAATATATAAATGTGTCCAGAATAGGGAAATCCATACACAAAGAAAGTATATTAGTGATTGCTTAGGGTTGCAGGGTAGGGCAGGGAGAGCAAGAGAGGGGTGATAGGTAAATCATACAATGCTTCTTTCTGAGGTGATGCAACATGCTAAAATTGACTAGGGTAGTGGTTGCACAACTCTGTGAATGTACTAAAAACCACTGAACTGTACACTTTAAACAGGTGACTTGTATGGTATGTGAATTATATCTCAATAAAGCTGTATATAGGATTTTCTATATTCTTATACTCTATATTCTATATGCCTATATTCTTCTCCCCCAGCTTCACTCAGATTTCACCTCTCCCAGTCACCTTTCTATACTAGGCCCAAGTAATTCCAAAAGTTGTACTTTCCTCCCACTTCACTTATTCCCCAAAATAAACTACATTCGACGGTGAGTATAACTGACAGGCTATTCTATTTCCTAAGCTCTGGCAAATGGTTCCTGGACACCAAAGGGAACAGAATAATTTGCAGCTAGCTTAAACACAGTTGCCTTTCTGTGTCATCCTCAGTTTTAGACAGCAAACTTTTAGTGAATGTACGTCATGTTATTTCATTTTTCTTTTTACATACTACTAGTAAATGTGCCAAAGGAACTTCCTGTTTGTTAGGCTTAGACCAAGTTTCATAACCACAATAGCGGCAAATTCACTAGAAACAATTCCATTGAGCAACAGGAAAGATATGAAAAAATAACCAGTGGTGTTAAATACCAATGTCTGCTGGAGGAGAGGGAGGGAAGAGCATTATCACCCTTCCTCCCAAGATTCCATCAGTTGCCCCCTATTCAGCCACCCCAAATAACATACAAAATAAGAAATTATGGGCTTGCTGTCCAAATGAAACTTCAAGACTTGTCATCTTGACTGCTACACAAACAGATTTCCCCTTCTTTTCTTTGTTTTTTTAACAACTTTATTGGAGTATAATTGCTTTACAATGGTGTGTTAGTTTCTGCTTTATAACAAAATGAATCAGCTATACATATACATATATCCCCATATCTCCTCCCTCTTGCATCTCCCTATCCCACCCCTCTAGGTGGTCACAAAGCACCGAGCCGATCTCCCTGTGCTATACGGCTGCTTCCCACTAGCTATCTATTTTACATTTGGTAGTATATATAAGTCCATGCCACTCTCTCACAGATTTCCCCTTCTGAGCCTATTCTATATAAAGATTTTGAGTGCCCACTAGAAAGGAGCAAATATTAGCATCAACTTTTCTTAAGAAAAAAAAATTCTAACTTTATTTTGTCTACTTACATCTTAATAGTTTCATACTTACCTCTGATAATCTTATTCGAAGCTACAGCGAGTCTGTACGACCTTCTTATTACAGAAGTTGCAGAGGGGAGGAGACAGTGGCTCAGTAAAGAAGATCAAAAACATAATCTCCCGAGAGTTAGAAAAAAAGAATATGTAACTTCTAATAATTGCTTGATCTCAAATTCAGTATGCTGGAAATCCTGAACGCTGGAAATAGGTGTGCTGAGAATCTGCACAAGGACCACAGCTTCCCGCCTGATTTAACAGACACAGGGAGCACCATCTGGATGAAAGGTGGCAGCCATCCAGCCATTCCAGCGGAGTCTGGGTACCAAACTCAGAATGATGAAAACATCCAGCTGGCAATCTGCGAAACAAAAGGCTCATCCACATAAAAACTTCCCCTATTCTTTACTTTTTCCTCAAGAATTTTACTGCAAGCCCCACCAGCTTCTGTTCTTAAGGAAGTGATTCTTTCTTCAGAAGAAGCCTCAATAGGAGAAGATATGAAATAGAAGAAAGACTGCACTAAGAATAAAGAAACCAAGATTACAGTTCCTTCCCTGTTGTGTGACTTTGGATACATTCTATAGTCTATATGGGCTATAATTGTTTTTTCTGTGAAATGAATGAGTTGGACTGAATGATCTTAAGTCTACAGAGTTAGAACAACATAAAGCACAATACTACACTGGGCCTTTATCTCAAAAATACACTAAATAAACATAATTAGGTTCTGAAAACCTTAACGCCACTTCCCAAATTATGAATTTTCTAACTACCTGCTAGGTTAGTTCCCACCTTCTCTTCGTGGCTGTTAGAAAAGTGCCATGGTATGGCCCATCTGACGGTCAGTTCCATACCACTGATAGAGTGTAACAACGTGTCCTTCTTCGACAGCAAAATGGAAATGACTTCTTTAAGCCACAGTGGAAAAATCGGTTTTGTTATCTGCAGAAAGACTTAGTGAATGTCAATTCATTTTTCAACCCCAAGTCAGTAATTATTTTTTGAAGACTTTTTCCAGTTCCCTAACCCCTCCCTAATAGTTGTGCTGTTTGCCTATTTTATTCAGATGTCTAATCTTGCATTTGCCATATATTTATTTATTTGTCTCTCTGTTTCCCTTCTAGGTTGTCAAGTCCACGAAGGCACAAAGCATCTCATATATCTTGTGTCTTCAGCTTCTATCATTCTATCTGCGTCAGAACCACAACTCTTTCAGCTGCGAATCTAGAAAGGAATATACATGTATCTCATGTATTTGAAAGGTCCAGAAATAGTCTAAACTTCAGGCAAAGCTGGATTCTGCTGTTCAATGGATAGTTAAGATCCAATCTCTCAGCTCACCTTTCCTCATGTTGGTTTTATAAACAGACAGACACCACTTTCTGGTGATAAGACATCAGAATTTCCAGGCTATACCAGTTAACTTTCCCACTAATTCCCCATATGTCTCTGACCCTTTTGGGGTCTGTATCCATCTCTGAACCAATCACAATGGCTCTAGAGATAAAATTCTCATTTGTCAAGTCAGTACAATTTGCCCACTCCTTGAGCTGGAGTATGTGTTGTAAGTTCAGCCTATAGACAGAGACTGTGGGAAGCGGACTCCACAAACCAAGTGCCATTTCCAAAAAAAACAGAAAGAGTAGGCAAGTAAGGCAAAAACACCAGATGTCTATTACAACTTGGTTGTTTGCTTAATTAAATGTAATCACATTTGTAATAAAGACTTTGTCCTCTCATATACTCTGATTATACTACTCCCTAGTACACAAACAGATTCTAATAAATTATGTCATGATTAGCTAAGGATGGAGGAGTTGGAATGGGGGATGGGGTCCACAAGTACATGCAGGCAGAGGGAAAGCAACTGTCTTTCTAGGTCACCCTGAAAGTTGAAACTAAAATTTTACTTTTAGAAGTGTGACCCCTTCCTTACATCATAAGTGGGCTTGAAATGTATCAAAGGCCTAACTAAATAAGAGCTAAAACTATAAAAATCTCAGAGAAAAACAGGCATAAATTTATATGACCTTGAATTAGACAATGGTTTCTTAGGTATAACACCAAAACCACAAGCAACAAAAAAATAGGTAAATTGGACTTGACCAAAATTTGAAATTTTTGCTATTCAAAGGACACCATCAAGAAAGTGAAAAGACAACTCGAAGAATGGGATTAAATACTTGCAGCTAATATATCTGAGAAGGGACTAGTATTCAGAATATATAAAGAACTCTTGCAATTCAATAATAAAAAGACAAACAACCCACTTAAAAGCTAGGGAAGGATTTGAATAGATATTTCTCCAAAGAAGAAATACAAATGGCCAATACCCAAATGAAAAGCTGCTTAATATTTGTCATTAGGGAAATATACAAAATCAAAACCACCATGAGATACCACTTTGCACCCACTAAGATGGCTAAAATCTAACAGACAGACAATAAATAACAGGTATTGGTGAGGATGTGGAGAAATTGGAACCCTCATAAGTTGCTGATGGTAATGTAAAATGTTGCCATCACTTTGAAAACAGTTTGGCAGTTCCTCAAAAAGTTATATAGAGAGTTACCATATGACCCAGCAATTTCACCCTTAGGGATATACACAGAAGAAATGTAAACATATGTCAACACAAAAACTTGTACATGAATGTTCATACGGCATGTCTCGTAACAATCAAAACATAGAAACATCCCAAGTGTCCACCAACTGGTGAATAGATAAACAAAATGTGACATATCCATACCATGGGACATTACTCAGCCATAGAAAAGAATAAAGCACCAATACATGCTACAATGTGAAGAAACTTTGAAAACATTAAGCTAAATGAAAGAAGCCTGTCATAAAAGACTACATAATGACCAGAATAGGCAAAATCTAGAGACAGGAATTAGATTAGTGGGGGGAGGAGAAAATGGGGAGTGACTGCTAATGAGTATGGGTTTCTCTGGGGGGTGATAAAAAGGTGCTGGAATTAGGGGTGATGGTTGCATAGGTTTTTGAATATCCTACAAACCACTGAATTGGCCATTAAAAGACTGAATTTTATGTTATGTGCATTATAACTCAATATTTTTCAAAGTTTGAATATGGACTGGGTAATAGACATTACCAAGAAATTATTATAATTTTGATAAGTGCAACAATATTATTGCAGTAATGTAAGGCAATGCCCCCTTTTGTGAAGATGCACACTGAAACAGTGTAAGAGTGAAATGATATGATGTCTTGGATATGCTTTAGAACAGTTCAGCAAAAAAGGAGGGTAGACAATAAAGAAAAGAATGAAGCAAAATTTTAATAACTGTTGAATCTGGGTAATAAGTATATGAGAGTTTAACATACCCTCCTCTCTACTTTTGTGTGTGTGTGAAATTTTTCAAATAAAAAATTATTAGATGAGATTGTGATACAAATTTGCATTTCTTGTGGTTGGACTATGTGACAATTAGGCAAGCCATGACTTTAAAGGACCTGCACTAATAATGGTGTAAATATTGAAATACTGAAACCAAGTTGGGATATCCATTCAGAGAAATGGACAATAATTCCATTACTTTGAAGACATTCTTTCCTAAGATATTTCCTCTTATTAAGTAAAACCATGTTGGAAGGCAAGATTTTCCCCAAACTACCTTCCCAAATCAGACTTTCCTCAAGACTTTAACAGATGTTCTCAAACAAAAGTGTTCCATTGTCAAATAAGTTTGAGAAACATTGAATCAAACAAAGCTAATGCATTTGCTACATTCCGAGTTGTTAATATGCTCACATGCACTGTGAGTCATCCCAAAGGAGCTATAATATGCCTCATTTGGGAAACTCCTGTAAATCCATTTATTTATACAGCACATCTATTAAGCTTATGAAATACTTATGTTGCAACCCTGGCAGAGAGACAGAATCACTTCTAGTGCCTGATATAAATACAATTTTCTCTGTTTTTTTAAGATCCACTTGAACCAGAGTTTATGAAATGCTAGTTTAGAGATAAGAAAGTTTTTGCTTAAGAAAAGGTATTTGAGCTGAGTCTGGAAATCAGAGAAGCTAATCAGGCAACATTATATTCAAGACAAAGGGAATAACAAGTATAGGGATGCAAAAGCAAGAAGCATTTGGGAACTGAGAGTAGCCCCCTATTACTGGGAAACAGGAATATACGAGGGCAAGAGGGCTGGCAGAAGATGAGGTTGAAGGGGCAGGCAGGGGCCAGGCTGGGAGGGACTTTGCTAGGCTACTGAGTTTAATGTGTGAGCAGTGGAAAGCCACTGAATGACTAAACAGAGGAGTGATGTGGTAAAACATGCAATTCCTTTCAGTGTCCCCAAATGTAGATGCACCCACCCTGAAGCATGATGATTTGCTCTGGATAAGTCACGTATCTGTATTAAAACTGATATGCCAAATGAAGTAATTCCCCAGTCCCCATTGACAATTATTCAAACTACAGCCTAGGCACGATTCACTTATGCAATACTACTACTGTTCCAACTCATCCTACTATTGGCTGCAAATGCAAACATTTTTTAATGTGTGATTCTCCTGTATTGCACACATGGAAAATACGTCTCCAAAAATCTCTTTTTTTTCTCTGATGCTTGGATTTCTAGAAAAAAGAGAAAGCTTCAAGGATGTGCTGCAACTTGAAAGAATTTCCCCTCGTTACTTAAAAGCTACGCTGCAATCATTTCCCGAGTTGCACTTTCAATTATCGACCCAGACTGCAGCTGAGGTTAAAAACTGTCCCCTTACTGCGTGGCTGGGGAATTGTTTTCTAACTGGTTTGTTTGCCATCCTTTGTGCTCTTAAAAATCATCATCATCATCACCACCATCATCAAATAAAAGTATTTAAAGATCTAGTGATTTAACATAAAGTCTGGATTTCGAGTTCCCTGATATTTTTATAGACCTGACAACACTGAGCTTGGATCTGTGTAGGATACAATCAGCTAGAGATGAACATAACAGCACCCCTTTAGATGAGCCTTCCAAATACACCAAGCACCCACCCACCCTGCACTTGGCACATTCACATTCATGCAGTACGGATTGTGCTGCCTGGTTTCATTTTTATTACATAGGTTTATGCTGACTTACATTTCATGCAAAAAAATTTAAGCAGTTTATCAAATTAAATACATAACATAGGATCATTAACAATAAAAACAATACCCACCAATTAAATGGAACAAGCAAATAGATTTTCCAGGCATCGGGTGAATGTAATTAGGTAAAATGCAGTAAGTAATTACTGCAGTTGAATCCTGACTTCGCCTAAGTAAAATATTTTTTTAACATCTTTATTGGAGTATAATTGCTTTTCAATGCTGTGTTAGTTTCTGCTTTATAACAAAGTGAATCAGATATACATATACATATATCCCCATATCTCCTCCCTCTTGCATCTCCCTCCCACCCTCCCTATCCCACCCTTCTAGGTGGTCACAAAGCACCAAGGTGATCTCCCTGTGCTATGTGGCTGCTTCCCACTAGCTATCTATTTTACGTTTCATAGTGTATTTATGTCCATGCCACTTTCCCCCTTTGTCCCAGCTTACCCTTCCCCCGCCCCATGCCCTCAAGTCCATTCTCTACATCTGCGTCTTTATTCCAGTCCTGTCCCTAGGTTCTTCAGAACCTTTTTTTTTTTTAGATTCCATATATGTGTGTTACCATACAGTATTTGTTTTCCTCTTTCTGACTGCCTTCACTCTGTATGACAGTCTCTAGGTCCATCCACCTCAGTACAAATAACTCGATTTCACTTCTTTTTATGGCTGAGTAATATTCCATTGCATGTATTTTCCACATCTTCTTTATCCATTCATCTGTCGATGGACACTTAGGTTGCTTCCATGTCCTGGCTATTGTAAATAGAGCTGCAATGAACACTGTGGTACATGACTCTCTGAATTATGGTTTTCTCAGGGTATATGCCCAGTAATGGGATTGCTGGGTCATATGGCAGTTCTATTTTTAGTTTTTTAAGGAACCTCCATACTGTTCTCCATAGTGGCTGTAACAGTTTACATTCCCACCAACAGTACAAGAGGGTTCTCTTTTCTCCACACCCTCTCTAGCATTTACTGTTTGTAGAAGTTTTGATGATGGCCATTCTGACCAGTGTGAGGTGATACCTCATTGTAGTTTTGATTTGCATTTCTCTAATGATTAGTGATGTTGAGCATTCTTTCATGTGTTTGTTGGCAATCTGTATATCTTCTTTGGAGAAATGTCTATTTAGCTCTTCTGCCCATTTTTGGATGGGGTTGTTTGTTGTTTTGATATTGAGCTGCATGACCTGCTTCTAAATTTTGGAGATTAATCCTTTGTCAGTTGCTTCATTTGCAAATATTTTCTCCCATTCTGAGGGTTGCCTTTTCATCTTGTTTATGGTTTCCTTTGCTGTGCAAAAGCTTTTAAATTTCATATGGTTCCATTGTTTATTTTTGTTTTTATTTCCATTTCTCTACGAAGTGGGTCAAAAAGGATCTTGCTGTGATTTATGTCATAGAGTGTTCTGCCTATGTTTTCCTCTAAGAGTTTTAGAGTGTCTGGCCTTACATTTAGGTCTTTAATCCATTTTGAGTTTATTTTTGTGTATGGTGTTAGGGAGTGTTCTAATTTCATTCTTTTACATGTAACTGTACAGTTTTCCCAGCACCACTGATTGAAGAGGCTGTCTTTTCTCCACTGTAGATTCTTGACTCCTTTATCAAAGATAAGATCACCATATGTGAGTGGGTTTATCTCTGGGCTTTCCATCCTATTCCATTGATCTATATTTCTGTTTTTGTGCCAGTACCATACTGTCTTGATTACTGTAGCTTTGTAGTATAGTCTGAAGTCTGGGAGCCTGAGTCCTCCAGCTCTATTTTTCTTTCTCAAGATTGCTTTGGCTATTCGAGGTCTTTTGTGTTTCCATACAAATTGTGAAATTTCTTGTTCTAGTTCTGTGAAAAATGCCATTGTTGGTTTGATAGGGATTGCATTGAATCTGTAGATTGCTTTGGGTAGTAGAGTCATTTTCACAATGTTGATCCTTCCAATCCAAGAACATGGTATATCTCTCCATCTGTTTGTATCATCTTTAATTTCTTTCATCAGTGTCTTATAGTTTTCTGCATACAGGTCTTTTGTCTCCTTAGGTAGGTTTATTCCTAGGTATTTTATTCTTCTTGTCGCAATGATAAATGGGAGTGTTTCCTTAATTTCACTTTCAGATTTTTCATCATTAGTGTATAGGAATGCAAGAGATTTCTGTGCATTAATTTTGTATCCTGCTACTTTACCAAATTCATTGATTAGCTCTAGTAGTTTTCTGGTAGCATGTATAGGATTCTCTATGTATAGTATCATGTCATCTGCAAACAGTGACAGCTTTACTTCTTTTCTGATTTGGATTCCTTTTATTTCTTTTGCTTCTCTGAGTGCTGTGGCTAAAACTTCCAAAACTGTGTTGAATAATTGTGGTGAGAGTGGACAACCTTGTCTTGTTCCTGATCTTAGTGCCTAAGTAAAATATGATTTCAGATTCTTTTTCCTCAAGTAAAAGATTTTAGGATTCCAAGATAGGGCTGAGCTGATCATCAACTGAGATTTACCAGAATTTTCCCCCAAGACTAGAGTTCCTTCAACTAGCTTTAATCTTCAGATCTTTACAATTTCTCTCAAGCACAGGGCAGACTCCATATTTCTTTGATCTTGCCATGGGTTACCAATCTGAACCATGTAGGTAATGTCTAATAAAAGATAAAGGCCATAAATCATTTATGATTGGTAAACTTTATCAAATGTGTTAAGTTCTGTTGGCTCTTCCTTTAGCTAACTCAGTCTTAATAGTCAATCCTCCTAACTGCTTTCAAAAAAGTGAAAGAAAACATTTTACACTGGAGGTGTATATAGCTTTCATAAAATCATCAAGCTGTGAAGAAACAGGGGAACCTGGAGAAATTATTTGCTCATGCTTTTTTGCCTTCAGGAGGGTGACTGTCTGTGATAATTCAGCATTATAATTATCAGATAAATCTAGCACAGAGTAAAGGCATCCAAAATTTCATCTAAATGTGGAGTTGGGGACTTCCCTGGTGGTGCAGTGGTTGAGAATCTGCCTGCCAACGCAGGGGACACGGGTTTAAGCCCTGGTGTGGGAAGATTCCATATGCCATGGAGCAACTAAGCCCATGCGCCACAACTATTGAGCCTGCGCTCTAGAGCCCACAAGCCACAACTACTGCAGCACGCATACCTACAGCCCAACCTCTGCAACGAGAAGCCACTGCAATGAGAAGCCTGCACACCATAACGAAGAGTAACCCCCATTCGCCGCAACTAGAGAAAGCCCATACGCAGCAACGAAGACCCAACAATGAAGACCCAATGAAGCCATAAATAAATAAATGAATAAATTTATTAAATGTGGGGTTGTCCATTTTCTGATGGAAACAGAAGAGTCACCTGGTCTCTCCCTGTGGTCTTGTGTTTTATAGAAAGATGCTTTTTCCTTTCCCTTGATTTGCTTCACAGTGAAGCTCAAACACTCTGCTTCAAGGGGTTAAATTTGTTGTAGATGTCAGATGGCCACACGATAATGTCTAAAACCCTTCGGGTTCTGTGCCACATAAAGTTTAGAGATAATTTATTACAGTCCTTGCAAAAGTAAACAATCACGGAGGGGAAATGTATTCGTCTTGACCTATTTTCACAGTCCATCACATCTTGAACGCTTTTTAAAAGTATTCATTAGTTTCAGTAGTAGTACAATTTAGCAACTTCTGCTGACTTTAACCCTTCCTTACCCATTACTTCATTTGAAAGCTACTTTTTTTCCTACTTTCCGCTAGATTGTAAACTCCTCAAGGGCTAAAACCAAGTTTGTCATTCGTTATTATATTCCCAGAATCCAGCATAGCACCTGCCATAGAATGCATAATAAATACTGAAGGAATGAATGTTCCTTAAATACTATTAACAATATAATTTTAAGCAACATTCAGAGAAAAAGATGCATTTAGAAAGTTTTTAAGCAAAATATGAGAAATAAAATGTAAAAATTTATTACAAAAAATATTTAGAAAATACTATATTTAAAAGCACTCCAGATTGAGAATGTAAATACTTTCTCCACTGGCTTCAGACTCTGTAACTGTAAAAACTCAATAGCTTTTAGAAAGCAATTTCTATTCTGCAGAGAAAAGGTTCTATAAAGTGCAAGCATTACCAAGGAGCTCCTGAACCATGAAAATGACGGAAATTTGGTTTTGTTTTATTAAAGGTGACTAAAGGTTGCAATGAATTTTTAGAGAGACTTTCTGAATAGAAGACTATGGCCAAAAATCTTACACAGAAATTTTTCTATTAACAAGTCAGTGACTGAGAATATCTCTAGTTTCTTACACTAGAACAACAGAGACAAAGAAACAACGGCTTCTCAGAGATCAGAAGCAGAAAGCACTAACATAGAGGTACTAAGATTAAAAATAGTGACTGAGAAAAAGAAAGCTGAAGAGGGCAGGTTCTCAATATGCTGGTAGTAGAAGACCCACTCCCTGCTTACTTTGATGAACTTTTCCATCAACATCAACAGTTCCTTCCTGAGCAACTATTACACACTCAGTACCAAGGTGAGTGTGATCCAAAATAAGCACAAATCTTTTTTTTTGGCTGTGTTGGGTCTTCATTGTGCTGCATGGGCTTCTCATTATGGTGGCTTCTCTTGTTGCTGAGCTCAGGCTCTAGGCTTGCAGGCTTCAGTAGTTGTGGCATGCAGGCTCAGTAGTTGTGGCACACGGGCTTAGTTGCTCTGCAGCATGTGGGATCTTCCCGGACCAGGGATCAAACCCATGTCCCTGCACTGGAAAACAGATTCGTAACCACT
>NW_021703776.1:51118371-51222111 GCF_005190385.1 Monodon monoceros
GAGAAAGTGGATACATGACAAACTTTTTAAATAATTCAAGACAATATACATGAAGTGAAAGAAAGTGAGGCAGGTGTGTTATAGTTTATATGAAGAGAGATTTATGAAAGTTGGAGAGTAATGGGGAAAGGGGGACATCATAGAAGAAACAGAACTCCACCTGAGTGTATGTGTGTGTGTGTGTAGACATTCCACTCAGTGCAAAGGGAACAAAAAGCACCTGCCACCTGTGTGCTAAGGCTGGTTTCACATCCACTTCCTCTAACCTTCACAACCTCATGAGCATATATCCCCTTAGCAGATGAACAAACTGAACAGGTGGCATGAGATGAATCAGTTTGCATGGCTAGAAAGTCAAGGAGCTCAGACTGAAATCTACAGTTATCCGGTGCCAAGGTCTCTCCCCTCCTCAACCTCCTAATACAAACAAAGTCTCAAGATGACTGTTTAAGCTTCTCTACAGATACTTCCTCTCTTACAAATGGGTTTTAAAAAATTAAAAGGGGAGCTTCCCTGGTGGCGCAGTGGTTGAGAGTCCGCCTGCCGATGCAGGGGACACGGGTTCGTGCCCCGGTCTGGGAAGATCCCACATGCCGCCGAGCGGCTGGGCCCATGAGCCATGGCCGCTGAGCCTGCGCGTCTGGAGCCTGTGCTCCGCAATGGGAGAGGCCACAACAGTGAGGGGCCCGCTTACCGCAAAAAAAAAAAAAAAAAAATTAAAAGGAAACTTTCAACACATAATCCTATCAGCTCATGATTGCATAGCACCTACTCTATGCCAAACGTTGTAGTAAGTACTTTACAAGTATTCACACATAGCATCCTTGCATCTGAATGAGGATGGAAATATGATTTTTCAGATTAGAAAAGTGAAGCACAAAGAGGTTAACTAACCACCCGAGGTCACTCTTCTATTAAGTGACAGGGCCTTTCATAAGCATACTCCACACCATTCCCATAAAGTGTTCAAATGAGAATCACCTCAGTTGCACATTGGGGTTCCATAAATAACCCCTGGCAGGTCTCTGGCTTCTCCAAGGGCACCTGACCCAGGAGAGAAATGAGCAGGACTTGCGTCTCCCTGGCACAGCATGGCCTGAGTGCTGGTTGAGATTCCACCACCCATCAGTTCTGTCACTTTTGCACAGTTATTTAGCTTCTCAAGGTCTCAGCTTTGACACCTGTAAAATGAGGAGCTTGTGATAAATGATACCAGAATTCCTTCCAGTTCTAAACTTGTCTGTGGTTTAAATCAACCAGACTTTGCTTTATACCAACACTCCTAACTACCAAACATGTGAAACAGAAAAAAGAAGGAAGGAAGGAAGGAAGGAAGGGAGGGAGGGAGGAATCAGGGCATAAACGGTGACCTAACTAGTGGACGAGTAAAGACAAATTCATAATAACCTATATGAACAAAATGTATCATCCTGGTTCCAATCACCCCAAAGTTAATAGAGTTATTTTTCTAATCTCTCTAAGTTAGAATCACAAACTTAAAGTATTCCTCAAAGTACCTAGAAAATTGGTTAAAATAAGGAGAACACAAACTTTTTGTCCCGAGTGAAGTGACCTCATGGAGATAAGTGCCAACATTTCTTACTCCTTTGTGGAAATACAATTTTGTTTTTCTTTCCTGGAAGTGTTCTAAGACTCTTACCAGACACAGCTCTAGCAGATAGCATATTTAATCCTTGTGCAATGCAGGAGAGTGCTTTGCAGACTCCTAGGGCAGCTGTTGCAGCTGCTCGAGACCCCGCCTGGAGCAGCTGGAGGCAGGGCTGGCCTTGTATGAGAAACAGCAGCCTCTTACACAACCATCAATACATTTATAACCTCGCAGACCTTCGAGAAGGATCGATCCCAGCAACAACGGCTGTAGGAACACAAATCAGGCTTACAAGTGAAGAATGCTTAGTGAAGTCCTGGCACACAAGGGTTAGAATTCCTTTAAACCAGTCACCAGATGACTTACAGTGATAAGACATGTCATAATAACCTGGGTGATAACAGTGAGAGTTTGGGTTAATGCCAAACCAGACGTGGAAGGCACGTGGGTTATCTGAGTATTTGGAGTTTAAGACCTTGTCCAGTTAAAGGTCCAATTTCATCCATAAGACCAGGACACATTCCAAAGAACTTGTAACAACAGGTTCTAAGAACAAAACTAAGAGTCAAATTCAGCACTAGGTCCGTCTTTAGCAGCTGTGCAGCCTATGTTCTGCACAATTTCAGGGAGTGCACTATACATAAACTATCTAATAAATATTGTCCCCTGGAGTTGTGTACTGCAGTGGCCCCGCTCAGCACACTTCTAAAATAGCAACAAAGCCAGAAAAAGAGCAGCAGCAGCCACGAGCACCTTGGCCAACAGAAATTTTGCAAAATACATCGGTTCTTAATTTCACCTTAAGAAGACCTCAATAGGCAAATCTTGGCCTCTCGAGTTTTCACAGGATTCCGGTAGCAGACACAGAATTCAATTTATCTGTGTCTCAACATTCTATCATGAAAGGTTTCAGAATCCTTGGAAAATGACTCAATGACCAATGTATGTCCCGTCTCTAGGTGCCAAGTGGTATGGCTGAGGGCACCTCAGGCAGTGGCTTCACTCCATGGTTTTGCCAGTTTCCACTTCCTTAGACTCAGGAGCCACTGTTTTGCAGCTGGGCTGTAAAACAACATTCAAGAAACATGAGCATCGCCTCCTAATTGGTACATTCACCAGAGACATAAGGGTAAAAGTTAGTGTGCATTTCCCCAGTGGGCCAAATAGTCCAATTTCAGTAAATCAATCCAACTAGGAGAAGGTCATCAGAACTTATGGAAAAGTCTAAACCACAGAACATGTTATAAGAGAAGTTATTACTTTTATGTTGTCTGAAGGGATTCAAACTAGGTTTTTGAAAGTCCACTGAATTAATTATAATTGTTAAATTGCAAACTAGAAAGAAAATATGCACCTGTCTGTATTGTATTGAAGATGTATATACATTACATATCAATATGTGTTATGTTACCTGCTAGTCTGAAAGATCTCTGACACCAGAAATTCTCTTATATCTCCCCACTGCACTTAGCACAGTGCTAGGAACACACTATAATAGTCAATACTTAATGAGTGTTTATCAGGCACGAAACTTGGATCTAAGCATTTTACGTTCAATCCTCACAGAAATGCTACAAGGTAAGCAAAACTGTTGTTCCCACCTTACAGAACAAGAAACTGAGCCTCAGAGAGGTTAAGTAATTTGCCCAAGCCCCAGAGCTAGACAATAGTAGAGCCATATTTGAATCCAGGGAGTCTGATGCTAGAATCTATGCTCTTAGTCATCACACTATTCTTTCTCAACATTCTACATACTCAATAAATGTTGCTGGAATGCTTATGTATGGGTCCTTCATTACAGAAGTACTTTAAACCATTATCTTCTCCTAAATAGGTTAAACATTCACTTTATGCCATTGACGCTATTAATTTCTTGGAAAATCCTATCTAAAGTTCAATCCTTACCCAATATTTCACAAAAATTTCCTAATTAGTGGAGGGCAAACTAATGAGGTTGTGCTTTTACTGTAAAGAGTCAATTCAGTGTTCCTTCTGGTAAAAAAAAAAAAAAAAATGTACCATTTTGGTGAGTGATGTTGATAATGAGGGAGGCTATGTGTGGATGGGGGCAGGGGTAGTGGTTTGCGGGGAATCTCTGTAGCTTCCTCTCAATTTTATTGTAAATCTAAAACTGCTCTAAAAAGAGTCAATCCAAAAGATTTACAAACACACACTGTTCCCAGCTCCAGGATTCCATCCCCTCCAAGGACCCCAGACTGCTGAGCTCTTTCTGAACTACTGAAACTTTCCCACAGCCCTCTGTAACATTTGTGGAGCCTTTCTTCATTTCTGCTTTATATCATTATTTGCATAAGCTCCTTGAAGACAAGAACAACATATACAGGGACTTCCCTGGCGGTCCATTTGTTAAGACTGCGAGCTTCCATTGCAGGTGGCACAGGTCCGATCCCTGGTCGGGGAACAAAAATCTCACATGCCACAACGTGCAGCCAAAAAAAAAAAAAGAACAACAACAACATATACACTTTTATGGTCTCCTTAACACCTAGCATACCAAAATATATAGTAGAAAATATTTGGATGAAACAGGGGAAATCGAAGCAATATCACAAGTGTGAAGGTTCTTATCACAGGACTTTTTTTTTTAACCAACTGTACTGTAATGCAGGGCAATATTCTTGCAGGCCAAAGTACTTCATAACCTTATTTTAGTAAGGTTACTTCTGGCAACATTCACAGAGTTAAACTACATGTATTTTTACAGAGTAGTTTCAGACTTCTGTCATCCCAGCAAGAAATGTCTATTTACTGAACCAAAAAAAGCTATGTTGCTTTACAATTCTGCTGTTTCTTGCAGACAGATCAGCAGGGAGGCATGCAGTCCAACCCTTTAGGGTCTGAACATAATAATGCCTAGGAAATGCCATAAACTAACAGAGATTATCCCCAGCTATCGTTAGTACTCAAAAGTGCAGAATCTTATTTCAACTGGTGTTCTACCAACAATCTGTAGACTCCAGTTGTCCATATTACATTAGGACCACACTTATATAATACCAACATATATATATATATGTATATATACACACACACACACATATATATTTTCAAATGTTAAAAAAGACATAAGAAGGAAGACTGTCATGCATTTTTAAAAACCTCAAATGTATGTGCAGAAATCTGAAAATAAGTATTAATTATTTTTATAAATGTTTTACCTGGCACTAAAGGAGAATACAAGATACACTATTACTGTTGTCTTGAATCTAAGTCCACTGTAACCCTAACTCACTAGTGGATAGAAACCACAAGAAACAATAAAGAATCAAACACATTTATAAAAAAGGAACCACCCCTACCTCAGAAATGCTAAACACAGTTACCATATGACCCAGCAATTCCACTCTTAGGTATCCACCCAAGCAAAATGAAACCATATATCCCCACAAAAACTTGTACATGAACGCTTATAGCAGCATTATTCATAACTAAAAAGTGGTAACAACCGAATTCTCTACCAACTGATGAATGAATAAACAAAAGACATCATATCCATATAATAGAATATTATTCGACCATAAAAAGGAACTAAGTACTGGTACTGACATACTTCAACAGGATGAACCTTGAAAACATGTTAAATGAAAGAAGCCAGTCACAAAGACCATACAGTGTATGATTCCATTTATGTGAACTCTCTAGAATAGGGATATCTATAGAGATAGAAAGTAGATCCCTGGTTGCGAGGGGCTGGAGGGAGGGGAAGATGGGCAGCTTCTGCTAATAGGTACAGGGTTTCATCTTAGGGTGATGAAAATATTACAAAACTTCAATCCAATCATAAGAAAACAGCATACAAACCCAAATCAAGAGACTTCTACAAAATAACTGATGCTACAGTTTGAACCAAAATTAGATCCTGTGACAAAACAGAAAGAGCATGCCTGGTGCACTAGCTCTATGACTTCTGCCAATACTTATGCTCCCTGGGCCTTGCTTTCCTCACAGTAAAACAGGAGCTCACAGGGTTGTTATAAGTTGTGAAAAGTAAATACCCAGTGACATCTCCAGCACAAAGTAAACAGATGCTCAATAAATTTTTATTTCTGTTGTTGTTGTTAAGTATGCCAGGACGTTAAGATAAGTTAGAGACGAGCCTTTAGCAACCAAATGACTCACTTGAGCTGTGCTGTCCAATACAGTAGCCACTAGCCACATGTGGTTATTTACATCTAAGTTAATTAAAATAAAAAATTCAGTTCCTCAGTTCCAGGAGCCACTTTTCACGTGTTTAATAGTCACAAAAGTCTAGTAAGTACAGTAACAGCACAGATCCATAAAAATATCAAAAGATGAATTTCTGTAGATCTACAACATGATTATCATCACTGCACTAGAGACCTGAAGACACTCCAATGAACACACATTAAACCTAAAAATAAATAAATAAACAAACAAACTTTACATCCAGCTTTAAACTTTCACATTTAGCCTAAAACACTGTAAGCATCAACTACAAAAAGTTCTCTCAAGACAATTATAAGATGGAGGGAAAATTAAGTTAAGGAATGTTCACAGAAAATATTTGCAAAATATATTTCAAACTAGAAGAAATAATGATAAATCAAACTGCAACCAAAGTCCTTATCACAGTTGAATGGTCTGGGCTGTTAAATAAGCCCTTTCCAAGTGTGAAAGTATGACAGTCTACTACTATTACAAAGTGAAAAGGAGAAGGAATAAAGTAAATGAGCAACAGCGATCTCTGAAATCAACTAAATGTTTGTGACACCAATTTCTCATACATAAATTACATTTTTTAGAAAATATTTTAAATACCTATTTCTCTGCAACTATTTCCAATTCATTCTATCAGTTGATGTCAACATAAGGAGGCTTAAATCTCCAAGAGATGCTGTGTCATATTTTTAAATACAACAGTATTTAAAAATGCTTTAAAAACATGGGCTCATCCACCTTTATAATATCCCCAGGCAGCAGAGAGGCTTGGTACTCTTGACAACACAAAAAAAGTTGAAGTGATTTCCCTGACATTATACCATTCGGACTTTGGTGATTCAAGATGGGAATTTATATGCTCTGGCTCAGCACTCACATACCCTGAACCAGAAGCTTTAAACAGACCACTAGAAACTCTAAGGGCATGAGTCAAAATCTCTGAAGAAAGACTAGTAAATTCCCAGTCATTTTCTATGAAACAAAAAATAGATACAATTTACAGACATAAAAATCTTGTTTATGATTTTTATTAATAATTGAAAGAAATTACAAAGTCATTCCTCAATGTTTCTCACTTTTATTATCACACCAGATGCTTTGAACTACATGGAGAATCTGCAGACTGCAATGGTTCCCCTAAACAGGCAAAACCAGCTCAAGAAGCTCAGTCTATTAGTACTCTTCAGAAACAGGAAGGAAAAACACCTGTCCACTTTAGATTAAGGAAGATTCTGGGCACTGTGTATGATGCCTTTACGTTCAGATACCAAAATGATAATGAGTCCAAATTTTTGATGAAATATTCAATAATAATTAAAATCTCTCCCACTGCAACTCAAATGTTCTCACATTCAAAATATATTACCCCTATGAAGGAACTAAATGGAGTCCTCAGAAGAAAAGGGTTGAGCATTTGGCTTTAA
Source organism: Monodon monoceros (assembly GCF_005190385.1). Taxonomy (NCBI): domain Eukaryota; kingdom Metazoa; phylum Chordata; class Mammalia; order Artiodactyla; family Monodontidae; genus Monodon; species Monodon monoceros. The sequence goes on from NW_021703776.1 coordinate 51,125,605, forward strand.
AGTGACTGCACTTTGCTTGCCTTATTCCAGCTGGAATACACCCAGTAATTATGCCTGGAAGTTGCAAGGCACTTTCCCCTGGGGAGCTTTAAGTGCTTTAAAAACATGGGCCAATCCACCTTTATAACATACCCGACAGCAGCAGAAAGAGGCTTGGTACTCTCAAAAACACAAAAAAGCTCAAGTGATTTTTATGAAGTTACACCACTCAGAGTTAGGTGATTCGAGATGGGAATTTGTATGTTCTGCCTCAGCACTCAAATACCCTAAACCAGAAGATTTAAACAGACCACTAGAAGCTCTGAAGGGTGTTTCAGAATGAGTCAAAGTCTCTGAAGAAAGGCTGGCAAATTCCCAGGACGTCAGACCCTTTGGCAGAATTATTGGTGGCCACAGGAAGTCTGGAAAGAATGGCTCTTTGCTTACTCAAAAGCAAGGGAGAGCCACACTAACATCCCAAAGATGTGTTCATACATCAGATACGCATCTGTAATGTGTCTACTTTCCTCAATTAGAAGTAAAAGTCATCGGGTAAATTGCTCTTATAAAATTATAAAACAGGTAAGTATTTTATACTTGATTTATTATGTCAGATATTCAGTTTGTATTTCCCCTCTAATTCTCAGGTCATACGTAAGCATGTGATTAATTAAGTGATTAATTAAGACTCAGTGTGTCTGGCAAAGAAGCCAGTATCTGCCCTTGGCTCCGACTAGTTCAAAGAAACCCATTTTCAGGATTACTGCCTGGCCTTTACATCTGAGAACAGGTAGTATACTTCCTTTTCCTGTGTTATCTTTTGATGTTATGTCTTTGCCTTAGTGCTTGTTTAATCAGCCAAACCATTATAACAGGGTAAAAACTGAACGTTAGCAGAGGAATAATAGCATTTCTCCTGGCTGTTAAAAAAATAAAATGAAAACACCTGATAGACCTTCCCAAACTCCACTTACATCTTAAATCCTGGGACACCAGTTCAAAACTTAGGTCCACACAAAAACCTACACACAAATGTTTACAACAGCTTTATTCATAGTTGCCAAAATTTGGAAGCAACCAAGATGTCTTTCAATAGGTAAATGGTTAAACAAACTGTGGTACATCCAGACAATGGAATATCATTCAGCGATAAAAATAAATGAGTTATCAAGCCACACAAAGATATGGAGGAACCTTAAGTGCATATGGCTTAGTGAAAGAAACCCATCTAGAAAGGCTACATGCTGTATGATTCCAACTGCGTGACATTCTGGAAAAAGCAAAAGTACGGAGACAGTAAAAAGATCAGTGGTTGCCAGGGGTTCAGGGGAAGAGGAGAAGGAATGAATAGGTGGAGCACAGAGGATATTTAGGGCAGTGAAACTATTCTGTATGATGCTGTAACAGTGGACACATGTCATTATACATTTGTCAAAACCCATAAAACTGTACAACACAGTGAACCCTAATGTAAACTATGGACTTTAGTTAATGAGTTAATATTGGCTCATCAGTTGTAATAAATGTACCACACAAATGCAAGATGTTATTAGCAAAAGGGGAAATTGGAGAGAGAGGGGATATAAAAACTATCTTCTATAAACTTAACATTGCTCAAAAAAATAGTCTATTACTTTAAAAAAACAAAAACAAAAACCTGACAGACTTTCCCAAACTTCATATGCATCTTAAATCCAGGGACACAAGTAGATAATTTTATTTGATTGACAACTCTTATGGTGAACTTAGCTTTTTAGTGAATATGATGAGTTCTAAAAACCACACTTCCAGTTACTTTTTGAAAAAGATTTTGTCCCCTCCTTGATGTTCTTCTAGTAAACTTAATAAAGATGAGTTTTTCAAAATTCTGGGCAAGGGACAAAGCTAACATACAGGTAGAAAGAATAAGCGACCAGTTTGTGAATTGCTAGTGACATTTCACCTTCAGTAAAACAACTCATTTTATGTGCTAGATTGTCTCTTCGGTCACTCAGCTTCTCAAATCCATTACAAGTTTCTTTTCCATTATTATTAATTAAATTTTAACCTACACTATAAGTTCCCTGAGGGCAGGGGCCATGTCTTAGCTATTTCTTTTTTTTTTTTTTAATTTTTATTGGCGTATAGTTGCTTTACAATGTTGTGTTAGTTTCTCCGGTACAGCAAAGTGATTCAGCTATACGTGTACATATATCCCCTCTTTTTTTGGATTTCCTTCCAATTCAGGTCACCACAGAGAACTGAGAAGAGTTCCCTGTGCTATACAGTAGGTTCTCATTAGCTATCTATTTTATACATAGTAGTGTATATATGTCAATCCCAATCTCCCAATTCATCCCACCCCCTTCCCCCTTGTTATCCATATGTTTGTTCTCTACATCTGTGTCTCTATTTCTGCTTTTGTACCCCAATGTTCAGTGCAGCACTATTTACAATAGCCAGGACATGGAAGCAACCTAAATGTCCATCAACAGAGGAATGGATAGAGAAGATGTGGTACATATATACAGTGGAATATTAGCCATTAAAAGGAACGAAATTATGCCATTTGCAGAGATGTGGATGGACCTGGAGACTGTCATACACAGTGAGGTAGTCAGAAAGAGAAAAACAAATATTGTATAATATCGCTTATATGTGGAATCTAGAAAAATGGTACAGATGAACTTACTTGCAAAGCATCCCTTCCTTTCTTGCGGGTTTCCTGCTTCTGTCTTTTCTCAGTATGTTCAGCATTGAGGATAAGAAATAGCTTTGCAAGTATTTGCCCATACCAGTCTCAACAGGAAACATATCACACACACACTCAAACTGGGTATAATACATTCAAATTGAGTTTGATCAAGAGACAACTTTTAAAGTCAGGGCAGGGTTAGCGCTACGTTACCCACCCTGTGGGTAGGGAAGGGTCAAGGAGTGAGAGGGAATTCAGAGAAAGAGAGAGAGAAAGACAAAGAGGGGAGGGAGGCAGGAAGCAGCGGAGGGAAAGAGAAGTATGGCACCAACAGGCTGGGACCCAGTAGAGAAAAGCTGAAGGAATAAACACCCAATATCACTCTCGACCTGCCCTCAGATCTCCTGATTTCTTCCCACGGTTCGAATCTGTCTGGAAGCAGAAAGGCAAGGGTGTTCACTAGTGTAATCCAGGTCAGCCACCCAGGGCACAGAGCAGGATGGAAAGGATGGACACAGAATCTAGGGGAGTAAACAGAAGATACCCAGCACATCTCAAAACACACATGCACAGGAGCATGACCCAAGTGCTCCCAACCTCCGCTTCTACCTATTATAGTCTTTAGACTCAGACCAATCTAGGGTTCAAATCCTAACTTCTGTCACTTTGTAGATGAGTATCTGTGGGCAAGTGATTTAACCTCTAAGACTCAGATTCACCACTTGCAAAACAGGACTCACTAGAGGAACTGCTTGAGGGTTATAAGGATTAAATGAGACAACAAAGAGTGCTTAGCGGCTGTGTACAGGAAGCACCGTTACTACATGTCCCACAACACACACTTAAGTACAGTTTCCAGCACATCATGTTCCACTTATTTCGGTCCCTTAGCTGTTTAGTGTATGTGTTCTATCTCCCTGGGTACACAGCATAGCCTTTCAAGACAGGCAAAAGGGACTTCCCTGGTGGTCCAGTGGTTAAGAATGCAGGGGACATGGGTTCGGGCTCTGGTCCGGGAAGATCCATGTGCCACGGAGCAGCTGGGCCCGTGCACCACAACTACTGAGCCTGTGTTCTCGAGCCCGCGAGCCACAACTACTGAGCTCACATGCCACAACTACTAAAGCCCACAGCCCGTGCTCCACAACAAGAGAAGCCACCGCAATGAGAAGCCCATGCACCACAACAAAGAGTAGCCCCCGCTCAGTGCAACTAGAGAAAGCCCGTGCACAGCAACGAAGACCCAACGCAGCCATAAATAAATAAATAAATAATAAAAATAAATTAATTATTAAAAAAAAGAAACAGGCAAGAGCTGGGTCATTTTACTCCTTTGCTGCCCCCCAATGCACCTACCTGATATAGTGCTGTGTAAACAGGGCAACAAAATAAATATTTACTAAAGAAACACATAACCCCTCCAATAAAAGTAGAAAGGCTTAATTAATTTATTAACCTGCAGAACAGAAGTATCACTAATGAAATCACTTTCTGTCTCCTCTGGTCTATAAAGGGCTCACTTGATTCATAAGTGGATATACCTTTTCAGCATGTGCTTCAAATTTTAATATATACAAACTTGGCATCATTCCAATCGGGGATAATAAGAAAAAGAGGGACCTGGAATTGGGAATAGAAACAGAAAACAAAGCAGACGGCAGAGGAGGAGTAACAGTCTTGGGAAAAATTAAGGAAGATGAGAGAAGATAAGTGCAGGTCCCACAGGTGCCCACTGGTGGGCAGCGTCTGCGAGGATGGAGGCCACTAAGAAGTGTGCAGAAAAGGCTCAAACAGCTGGTGCTCAGGCAAGACCTGTTAGAGCCAAGGCTATTCAGTGGATACACCTTTGTATTGGGAGGGAAAGAGAAAAGTACTGGGGTTAAATAGATTAAACAAAACTACTCAGGCATCCCTGATAATCCCCATCTCTAAGACCACTATGGAAACAAGGAAGTAGGATCCCAGAGGCCTGCCCATGCGTGCAGATCCATAAAATGAAGTCAACAGCTATAAGCACTAAAAACCAGAAAAACACTAAACATCTGGACAAAGAACCAGATGAAGGAAAAACAGTGGCCTCCAGCTCTGACCTTGCAAGAAAGAAAATAACTACAAACAGATCACAACAACTGTGAGGGAGGACATATCTAGCAACCCGAGTGATTGTTTCAGTCAGTGAGAATGCCGAAACATTAGGTATTTTAGAGGTCAGAGAGTTAATAGAAGAAATTACATGGGTATTGAAAGACTAAAAAAGTAAAAAGGGGACACAGAGATAACCATGATATTAGTCACTGCAAGAAGCAGCCACAACCTTAGGGCTGAAGAAACAAAAGGGAAGATGTGGGGTTACCAGGACCTGGGTGCTCAAAGCAGGGACTGATAACAGGTCTCAAAGCAGGGTGGGGAGAACAGGACACACACAGTATAACTGATACTTGGACCTTGGTTGGCGCCATGGCAGACTTGATGCCAAAAATTCTTAAATAAACTACAGACTAGAGCTGTAGCGACCACAGGAGAAACGCTGACAGGAGCTGAAAACAGCAAAGCCCTTTCTCCCCCTTGCTCCTACATTTCAGTCTTCTGCCAGTGCCTCCTACTGCCAGAAACCAACAGGAATCTAGCTGGCAAGGGAATCTGGGAGATGGATTTCGCAGAGCTCCAGCCCCAGCCTCACAAAAAAAGGCAGAAAATGGTGGGCTTGAAGCTGAAACCACAAATAAACAGCCGGCGCAGTTTGATATCCACACTTTCCCTATTAGGTTTCAAGTTCCTCGACTGAAAACGCTCCAATATTGGTTTTCCAGGAACCTAACCTTGAGAACCAGTGAATGTCATGAAGCTTTTCTGACTAAAAATAAGTTGAAATACTTCACTAAAACTCCTTTCCTCTGTCCAGACTGTAAATATTTCCTATCTATTTGGGACAGAAATTTCATAGGATAGAGCATAAAGAAAGATTTATAATTGAGAACACTGGCCAAATACAACAATTTCTTCCAACACAGGAAAATTCTTCATAGACTCCTAGCATTTCCAAAATCTGTTTTAATTCTCCTACACAAAGAGTTGGCCTCTGTATTGGGATGAGATTTGGGGGCGCTGAGAGGAACGAGTATATTTGCTTTGCAGGTTAGAGAGGTGTGAATCTTTGGGGCCCAGGAGGTGAGTAGTCACTCTCCGAGAAAGCTTCCAGTGATCCCAGTCTCCTAGAGCTCAGACTTGTGGAGGCCCCTGCCATACTAAATAGGGCTGACCTGTGTAACCACAAGGATATTACAGAAACAACCACGTGTGATTTCCGCCGGAAAGCTGTAGCTTCCATCTTGCTTTCTCTCTGATTACTCACTCTGGAAGAAGCCAGCCACCAGAATGTGAGAACCTTCTCTGTAGCTCTACAGAGACATTTATTTAAGTGGCAAGGAACTGAGGCTTTCTGCCAACAGCCATGGTACAAGCACACCCTCCAGGCCCAATCAAGCCTTCAGATGACTACAGTTCCAACAGCTTGACTACAACCTCTGAAACACCCAGAGCCAGCACCATCCAGCTAGGTTGATTGCAAATTCCTGACCCCCAGAAACTCTGTGAGATAACAGATGTTTATTGTTGTTTGAAGGCATTAAGATCAGAGGCAACCTATTATGGAGCAATAGATGACTAACATACTCTCAAAGAGCCCTCCTTGGGACTTCCCTGGTGGTGCAGTGGTTAAGAATCCACCTGCCAATGCAGGGGACACGGGTTCAAGCCCTGGTCTGGGAAGATCCCACATGCCACAGAGCAACTAAGCCCATGTGCCACAACTATTGAGCTTATGAGCCATAACTGCTGAGCTCACAAGCCTCAACTACTGAGCCCACATGCTGTAACTACTGAAGCCCATGTGCCTAGAGCCCGTGCTCCACAACAAGAGAAGCCACCGCAGTAAGAAGCCTGTGCACTGCAACGAAGAGTAGTCCCCACTCGCCACAACTAGAGAAAGCCCACATACAGCAATGAACACCCAATGCGGCCAAAAAATAAATAAAATTTAAAAAACAAAAGGATCTGCCTGCCAATGCAAGGGACACGGGTTCGACCCCTGGTCCAGGAAGATCCCACATGCCACGGAGCAACTAAGCTTGTGTGCCACAACTAGTGAGCCTGCAGTATAGAGCCCGCGAGCCACAACTACTGAGTCCGTGTGCTGCAACTACTGAAGCCCACGTGCCTATAGCCCATGCTCCACAACAAGAGAAGCCACCACAGTGAGAAGGCCAGGCACCGCAATGAAGAGTAGCCCTTGCTTGCCGAAACTAGAGAAAGCCCGCGCGCAGCAACGAAGACCCAACGCAGCCAAATAATAATAATAATAAAAAATAAATAAAAATTTTTAAAAGAAGAGCTCTCCTTAGTCATATTCTCTCATTCCTTAGTCAAGTGGACAAGATTTGTTTCACATGCATTGCTCCTGGTCCCCTGATTTGGCCTGAAAGCATCTTCTAGTTTCATTAATGTGGTTTATTTAAAGAGTCCAGCTGCTCCCACCCTCTACACTAGCCTTTTAACATATCTTGAATTTTCTGTCAACTAAGCCAACAGAGGAATTAGATGACCATGAGGTTTTAAGCCCCTTTAATACTGGAAGCATTCAAGCAGACGATCAAAGGTTATAAATTACTTCCTATACCAACTGGAAGGTGGGACCAGATGACCGGCAAGGTTTCTAATCACACTAAGAAGGTTCTAAGACACAAGTCTCTGGGTGTGCCCCCCAAAACTGTGCAGTAATTCTCATCAGGTATAACTAAGTATTGAAAGTAGCCTGGAGTTCACAGGAAAAAAAAAAAAAGAATTAAAATGGCCTATAAACTTAAAAAGAAAAGATGCTCAGACTAACTAATAATTAAAGTAATGCACATGTAAGAGAACTAGTAAAGCATTAATTTACATGTGCCAGATTGGAAAAATCTACAAGTTTCAGAAAGGGTAGAGAAACAGACATGGGGGGTGGGGGGTGAATCAGTGCAAGCTCTTTGAAAGGCAATTTGGGCAATATTAAAATTTTAATTCCCCTTAGCCTGAGTGACTCAGCACTTTCAGTTGAAATTATCTATTCTGTGTGTAAGGACAAAATCCTATAAATGACGTAAATGGTCACCAATTTTAAAAATGGGTAAATAAATTTTAGTGCAACTATGCATTGAATAGCATGCAACCTATGAACAGAATGAGTTGTATCTATATATGGGCTGATATGAAACATTCTCAAGATATATCGTTAGAAAGAAAAATAAGATACGTCTTAGTATAAAACTTCTGCAAGGAGTTTTTAAAATGCTGTTCATATTTGCCACTAGGAAGGGGTACTAGGGACTTGGGAGAAGGAAACCTCTTTGCTGTATTGCTCATTTGTTCTGCATGAGTACACTCTATTTTTAATTTTTTTAAAGTGTTGGGGGGAAGCTTAATGCAGAGAAAAAGAACAAAAGAAAAAAATACAGGGTTAAGTTATAGCTACTTTCCAAGTAATTTAAAATGCAGTCCATCAAAGTAGCCAGGGTCTGGCTTTGGGCTTAAACACTCACATGCACATTCAACCGTTAAAAATCATCTCGGAGAAGAAAGGTCCTTCGCACTGTCAGTGTGCCTCTCACTAACTGGGAAATGAGAGCTCTCTAGCCGTCATAATGCAAACCACTAACTCAATGACTGAAGGGATCCATGAGATGAACATCTTCCTGCCCTAAGCTTTGTAAATCATGAAATGTGATAAAATTGCCTTTCTTTGAATGTTTAGGCAAAGAATGGCAAGGTTAAAGAAATAAAAAGTAGTCAGCATTCATTTTACTGACTGGTGGGGGTCATCCAGAGCACACAACTGCTGTTAAAAAGCTGGCTGCCCCCGCCGACTGCCTCTGCCCATAAATGTCAGCCGTGATTTTCTTCTCCATTGACCAAACCCTTCCTGAGACTAAGCGAGCACTTCCCAGATCAGTGATCTGCGTAAAAGAAGTCTAGTAAGTGGCGGTTAATTATTCTCAGGGTGTGTGACACAGAAGGGAAACTGCATTCAAAAAGAACATTCTTTTTCTCTTTGGGCCAATATGTTAAAGATGAGACCTTCGTGTCTCAGAATGGGCTTGTATTTGCTAACAGGTGAGGCGCTTTTGTTCACCTCGTGACAAATAAATTGTAACTGTCTAAAAACATTCATTTAAATGTTATCAAATATGACCTATGTTATGACCTATTTAAAAAAGAGGAAAATACCCAGAGTTTCCTAAAAACTTATTTAAGCAATGCTATCGTGAGACTAGACTGAACCCTCCCAAAAACAACTTTACCAAAGCCTTCACCCAGATGTTCAGATTCTTTTTCAATTCAGACCTGACAAATGTCTAGAATTTTAAAAACTCCTTTTGAGTTACAGAAAAAGAGGGGGGAAAGGTGTAGAACCAGTTTTAACCAGTCTCTCTGGAGATTTTTAATCATTTTAAGGTTTAAAGAAAAATCATTCTTTTAATAATTAGAAATGTTTTAGTTGTAGATGATAAACTGTCAACCAAGCACAGGCCCAAAGTTAGTTTCTATAATCAAAACACTAATACCTGAACTGAAGACTTATTTATCCAGAAGAGGCCAAGTGCCCAAAGTCGTAATAAGTAGAGAACCTTCCAACTATAATAATTTGTCAATATGTATATAAACATGTTAAAAAGGACACATGTAACCCCTAATCACCACATCTCTGTACAATGTAAATTCCATAAGATCGGGACCCTCATCCTTTCCTACAAAATGCCTAGCCCACGCGGGTGCTCACTAAAATCAAAGGAGCTCATTTTTATAAAGGCATCTACTTTCTTTTCTTAGAATTAGGATCTCGAAAGTTCATAACTATGTACCTTGTGAGTTTTGCCTAATCTTTATGCAAAAATAAAAGCTAAATTCAACTGAATTTTTCAAAGTAACATGAACTTTTAGTCTCATTATATGTTTAAATTCAGTAAGTTGTAATGTGTCCATGATCATCATTTAGGTACATTAGAAATTAAACAGGCCTTTGGTGACCACTGCAGGAATCTGATGACCACTCTGGGCTGCACTGCCCAAATGGGTGCCCACAGAATGTTCCTCCACATTGAATCACTGCGGGTGCCCCTATGAAGTGATCTAAGAGACATGAGAGTAAGGTTAAAATCAGTTTCCTCACTGAAGAATTTCTCAGAAATTTGAACATTAAATGTGCATCCATCAAGCAGAGGAGGTAAGTTTCCCAAGATTTGAACAGGAAACACTTTGTAATCTATGTGTGGTTATTGTTGGGTCTTTTTTCCCCTTAACATATATAAATGAATTATAGAGCTGTTTCCTCAAATTGGACATAAGCTCAACAGGGATCCACAGATTCCCTTCCCAGCATTGAGACCTGAGACAAGTTATTTAGTCATCAGATTCCCCACCTGTAAAATGGAAATAAAGATATGACTTAACTCATACTTTGCTATAAGGAAATCAAAAACTAAAATATATTAATCAATCAATAATTGTTTTGACTATTATCATCATTCCTGTTTTAGACTGCTTGGACTGCCATAAGAAAATACCAAGACTGGGTGGCCTAAACAACAGAAATTGATTGTCTCAGAGTTCTGGAGGCTGGAAAGTCCAAGACCAAGATCAGGCAGGGTTCAGTTTCTGGTGAGGGCTCCCTTCCTGGCTTGTACCTTCTCATTGTGTCCTCACATGGTAGAGAGAACAAGCTCTCTGGTGTCTCTATAAGGACACCAATCCTACAAGATCAAGGCCTACCCTTATGCCCTCATTTAATCTTAATTACTTCCATAAAGGCTCCATCTACAAATACAGTCACATTGGAGGTAAGGCTTCAATTTAGGAATTTAGGGAGGACACAATTCAATCCATAGCAATTCCCCTTCCATTTGATTTCTATTCTTTCACTCATGAGTATCTACTACATTGCTGAAAGAATAAAAATCTCAGGCTGTTGAGGCGTGAACAAGTTTGTCCCTTTACTGTTGCCACAGACCCATACAGAGTAAGGCTGTTGGTTTGACTCTCTGGGTCAAATAAATGAAGCCACTCGACCTTGAGAAGACAGAAGAAAAAAGAGAGAGAGAGAAAGTATCCCCTGGCTTCCTGACTCAGCCATCAGAAGAATATCAGGCTGTACAGCAAAGTGATTCAGTTGTACATTAAATCAACTATACACCAATAAAATTAAAATATTTTTTTAAAAAAAGAAGAATATCAGGCTGTTTATCATAAAGGGATCAGACATGGAAAGAGTTGGGTGTGGGAAACATGGGCTCCACATACATTTTACAACTCCTCTCATCACCTACCGGGGAAACCACTTTCAGATACAAGATTTTGCTGCTGTTGTAGCTGCTGCATCAGCCAAATCCATAATTTTATGAATTAAGAAATTTCCATATGGTGCCCATCAAAACAAGTAATCATAATCCTATGTGATGAGAATGCAAAAATGAAAAGTAACTAAAATTAAAAGTCAAAAAACAGACTAAAATAAAATGTTTGTCTTAAGCGTGACAATAACTAACACTAATATTAACATTTGAAAGGAATACAAAGAATGGAAGCATATTAAAAGCAAAAACAACTGGATGTACTAATGAACAAATAGGAAACACCAAGGAGCCAACAACTCTTCAGCCAGAGGGAACCTCTGGGAACTCCTTATCAGCACCACAGTGTTTGATGGCTGTGTCTATAATTCACACTCTCCTTAGGATGCCCTCCCTTTGCCCCTCATCCTTCCTCCAGGCAAAGACTGGTCCATCTTTCAAGCTGCACATATATATAACCTCGCTCCTATACTGGCCACATCCCCCAGGTTCCTCCTCAAACACCTTTTTATACTTTAATTGAAGCACTCATTTTACCTACTGTAATTAATTATCTCCTCATGAGATGTGGAATTTTTTTGAGTGCACGGGCTAAATAAGTCTTTCTCATCTTGTACCTCTAGTATCTGGCACAAGGCCTGACAGAGAGTGGCTATTCAGTAAATGTTCATTGAATAAATAAAAATGTCCATCTGGGACTTCCCAGGCAATCCAGTGGTAAAGACGCTGCGCTTCCAATGCAGGGGCGTGGGTTCAATCCCTGGTGGGGAACTAAGATCCCACATGCTGCGCCGTGTGGCCAAATAAATAAATAAATAGAAATAATTTTAGGGACCTCTCTGGTGGCGCAGTGGTTAAGAATCTGCCTGTCAATGCAGGGGACACAGGTTCAATCCCTGGTCCGGGAAGATACCACATGCCACAGAGCAACTAAGCCCATGGGCCACAACTACTGAGCCCGCGGGCCACAACTACTGAAGCCTGTGTGCATAGAGCCCATGCTCCACAGCAGGAGAAGCCACCACAATGAGAGCCCATGCACTGCAACGAAGAGTAGCCCCTGCAACCAGAGAATAAATGTATTTTTTTTAATAATTAATTTTAAAAATAAAAATGCCCATCATTAATGAGGTAACTGCAGGAAACACACCCAAGTTTAAAAACAACTTATTTAGTCAAAGAAATACCATTTAAAGCAACTTTGACTATGGTAGGGGACACTGTACTTAACAAAACAGTAAAATTTTATTTTAAATGTTAAAAATTGTTCAACCCTTCAGAAAAATAACATGGCACTACTTATTTAAAGTCTCAGCAATCTATTAATTCCTGAGAGTCAGCTAGAATTTTATCCAAGGAAAACAGCCAATAGGGGAAAAAAAAAAAAAAACTCGTACAGAAATTTTCATCATTTAAAATATCAAAATATGAGAAAATCCTTACATAGGAGGAGAATGAGCAAAGTATCCTTCATCAACTCAATGAAATATTATGCAACAAAAAAACTGATAATTTAAGACTGCAGAAATATGGGGCTTTTTCTTTTCAGTGTCTAAGGTTACATCTGGAACAGCTCACCATAAATTTATGTAAAGGATACAAAGTATGTCATTTCTGGCATACTGCAACCATTGACATTTTAAAAATAGAACTATTACATTATTGTTTAAGCAGCTCTATTGAGTTATAATTCATATGCCATACAAATCACTAATTTAAAATATACAACTCCAAATACATTCACAAAGTTGTGCAAACATCAACATAATAAATTTTAGAACATTTTCATTGCCTCAAAAAGAAACCCCACACTCCCTAGCTGTCAGCCCCCAATCCTCCCATCACTCTCCTACCCAGCCCTAGGCAACCATTAATCTACTTCCTGTATCTACAGGTTTACCTATTTTGGAAATTTTGTATAAGTGGAAACATACAATATGTTGTCCTTTGTGACTGGCTTCTTTCTTTTAGCCTAATGTTATCAAAGCTCATTCATGTTTTAGCATCTATCAGTACTTCACTTCTTTTTATTAACAAATAACATTCCATTGTACAGGTATATCACTTTTTATTTATCCAATCAGTTGACAGACATTTGGATTGTTCTCATTTCTTAGTTATTATGAACAATGCTGCTGTGAACATTTGTATAGATGTTTGTGTGTGGACATGTTTTCATTTCTTTTGTGTATATACTGAGGAGTGGAATTACTGGACCATACCATAACTTTATGTTTAACAATTTGAGGAACTACAGACTGTTTTCAAAAGCAGCTGAATCACACGTCTTCGCCAACACTTGTAATTATCTGTAGTTTTTATTCTAGTCATCATAGTAGGTGTAAGGTGGACTCTCACTGCGATTTTTACTTGCAATTCTGATAGCTAATGATGTTGAGCATCTTTTTATATGTTTATTGACCATTTTGTATATCTCCTTTGGAGAAATGTCTACTCAGATCCTTTGACAATTTTTAATATGATTATTTGTCTTTTTATCATTGAGTTGTAACAGTTCTTTATATTTTCTGGATACTCACCCCTTATCAGACATATGATGTGCAAAAACTTTCTCCCATTCTGCGGGCTGCCTAAATATCATGGAGATTTCATTCCCACCATAATCCATATAAAACATACATGAATAAGGACTAGGAAATTTTACATCATACCCTTTTCTCTTTGAAACGATATTTCATTCCTCTTTTCCCTCAGAATTTCATACTAACGTATTTATGCTTGAAAGGCTTATTTATTAATTCTCTATTGTACTTCTCTGCAACAAAGAGTTTCATACATACTTTAAAATTTTAAATGCCTTTGATCTCCTGTGACCACAAAACTCTAAGCTTTAATGTTTTTCTTCTGGATTCAGTTATAATTATTTTTATATTTTTTGTGTTTTTATTATAATTACTTATAATTATTAATAGGACACAGTAAGCATAATATTTACCATGATAAATACTTATTAAGTATAAGGAATAAATTTCATTGGTAATGCATCGCTTAATAAGGTGAATGGGATTGGGGAAAATTAAGAGGCATTAAGATTCACCTGACATCAAAACTATGAACTGGTCCTTTGTTTGATTATCAGGGCTTTGAAAATCTTAGATCAATATGCCAATAGTAAGATTAGAGACGGAGGAGAGTGTTTTTTGTAAAACAGAAGGCTATAGTAGAAGAAAAGGTGAGAAAGAAGATTCTGCATCATGCCCAGACCATGGATGTGTTTTCAGGGAGAGGAGTTTCCTGAAAGAATACATCAGAAGTTAAGGATCTGGAAAGAGATTCCCTGGAGAGTTTTATCCAGGCCTACATACCTCTTGGAAAGTCTTTTCGTAAGTGTACATGTTACCCAGTTGAGAGACAGCTGCATCAGAGGGTCTTGTGCTCCTTTGGATGATTATGCATAATAAATACTTACTATATCACACAAAAGTCTCTCTTTGCTAACACCTCTTTCTATACAGGACAGAAGTGGTACCTTAGGTGGAGAACGCAGCTTACTTTCTCCAGTATTTCTTAATAAAATACGATGGGTCAAAGCAGTCAAGATAATTCAAATAATCAAGAAGGTTTATGTTAAGCAGTTGGTAAGAAAAGATCCAAATGCTGATTAATTTTATGTAATTTTCTTTTACTCTAAAGTTTGATGGCTTCAAATCAGTTGCTACACTAGACAGCAACATATAATAAGCCTAAAATAGCTACTTTTAAAATCAGGCTTAAGTTTGACAAGAGCTTATGAGTGGATTAATATTGCTTACACTCGTCTAAACGTCACTTTGACAAACTACATGTTTGTCTTGATGACATCTCCCCCAGGCATATGGCGCTTCCATTAACTCTGGTGTTATCTTTGCAGCAGGAGAATATGCCTAATTGTTTTCAGAATATTCATAAATTACAAGGACTCTCGTTGGTCATGATTCATAATTGCTTATAATATTGAGGGGAAAGATCCCTACACAGATGCTATCCAGTGTGTGGGGTTTTTTTTTAATTATTATTAATTTCAAAGAACAAACTGTTCTCTTTGAGGCAAACATTTAACAGTCATGATCCAAATTTTAGATGAAAATGTTACCTTATAAAGTGTAACACAAAAAAGATGTTAGGCTGAATTTTATCATGGCAACCTTGGGCAACTGAGAGAAACTGCAAATATGAAGTCAAAGAAGAATATAAATTCATGATATTCAAAACAATTCCATTCAAAAAGTATTTATTAATAACTCTCCTTGCATAATACTCTACGATAAACATACGCAAGATAAACACACTTCAGCCCTTGATTATATCACCTAACTGGCAACATGAAATACACAAAGAATGTGAGGATTATAAGGGGATGTGTGATCCAAATATCCATCCCCAAACTCAGGTCATCATAATGCAGAACTATCCTCTGGGGAACGGATGACTCATAAAATCAGTTCCACGGTCATATTCCTCCCCATCCACCTTTCCTGCAGCGACACAAAAATTCAAACAAATCAACTACAAATCTTGCCAAATAGACAATCTCTCATGAGATTAATTAAAGTAACTTTGGAAAACTGCTTGTCACACACAAGACCACAGAAAATGAGGATCTCGAGATCCTCTTTATAATTATCAAAGATTTTTAAATCTACAAGTTTACAGATGCTTTAAAAGGGAATGAAATGACTATCAACTTTTTTTTTTTTTTTTTTTGCCACACCACGCGGCTTGCAGGATCTTAGTTCCCCGACCAGGGATTGAACCCGGGGCCCTGCCAGTGGAAGCTCGGAGTCCGAACCAGCGGACCGCTGGACCGCCAGGGAATTCCCATTATCAGATTTTTTAATCCCCTGGAAAAATATAAATAAATAAATAGGACCCTCTTTATGATTATACGTAAACAAAAGATAGCATATGTGTTATACAATTTCAGAAATGATTATTCCCAAAAAATTTAATTCATTTCTTTTTTTTCTAATTATTCACACATTTTTTCTAATTAGTTGCAAACAAAAACTAGAATGAACTTAATCTTATGATTATCAGTTAACTTTCTAAAAGACTAAATCCCAGTCAAGCCTTATATGCATAGTAATCATGAAATGTTGTTCTTCATTGTAAGTGGATTCACCTTCAGTAAACTTTTTCCAGTGCCAATCATCCTTGAGCCTCCTATATCTTTCTAGTTCCAATTAATGAGCAACATTCTAGCCAGATCTAAGCCTACTCGAATTATCTGTGCTTGAAGGGGTTTTCTGCTGCGGAACCTGCTGCCATCTTTCTCCAACTCAGTCCCAGGAGCCCTTCCTGGCACCAGGTGTATGCTGTGTACTCCTCCCCCACCAACTTTGGCCTTTGTGCCCAGTGGCCCACGCAACCCAACCACTGAGCAAGACACACAAGCCTCCCCAGACCATGAGTCTTCATGGATTCCGTTGTTAATCACTCTGGAGTAGACAAATGTATAACTGTCAAAAATTCTTACAACAGTGGACCCTGGTCTAAGAATCTTAAATTCTTCCTGGAAAGCTAAAACATATTCTACTTTTACTCACTTGACATGCTTGAACTTTAATTCATAAAACTACCCCCCTACCACCACTACCAGCACTCTCCACCCCTTCACACCTCAGCATTTTGCTAATCCCTTTCTCCAAGGCGGTCTGTCTTCCCAAACTAAAACCACAAGGGAAGCAAAACAGTGGGTCTCAGGTAGGCACTCTGCCTTTCTGAGGAGCTCCAGGCAAGAAGTCACCAAGTAAGCTAGGGCACTTTACCACATGTTCAGTCATTCACAAATCATTTACCACAACTTGTATGATGCACAGCATCTAGTGAATTCAGAGATGTTAAATGAGCAGCTTGGAGAAATAAGCCAAAGCCAGAATGTAAGAATCCTTGATTCCATGATGTTCCCATAAGAACAGGGATTTTTGACCCTACCAGACCACAGCCACATTTTGATAGCAACCTTTGGAATCCATAGACACAGTACACACAGAGAAAGAGAGAAAACTGTAGTATAAAGGCAAATAAACAGGAGTAGTTTTTACCATCTTTCATATGTGTAAATTATGTGTATACATATTTTAAGATACAAATAGGCATGACTACACTAAATGATTTAATGATGTAAGATGCTTGCAACTATCTTTAATGACTAAATTTGAATTTAAAAAGAGTAAAATTCATTCACCAGACTGTTCAGCACTTTTTATTGGATATTTTAAAATAAAGGCAAAGTGTGTGTGTGTGGGGGGGTGTATTCATAATCATATATTGCCCACAATGTGTACTGGCACAATTCAAATACCACAAGCAGCACTGCTACAGGTGAAGGGATTTGCCAAAATGGTGGACATGTCTTTGAAAAGTTACCAATAAATCAAAGTACAACTTTTGAAGTATTCAGCAGTTACATTTCTGAAAATTTCAGAATATATTAAAACTGGGTCAAAAAAATTTTTTGTATGTTAAATGGGGTTAGGTTTTTGGCTCAGATAATTATAGACAGATATTTCACCAACAGAATCTCTGATTGGGATATTCTAAGATTTTGCAGGATGCACAGGATAAGCTTTCACTTGTTTGGTATTATTCTGTATACTACAGAATGTCTAGCACCTCTGGTCCTCCACCCACCAAACACCAATAGCGCACTCCGTTCTTTTGGACAACTGAAGTCAGTTCCCACCAATTTCCAAAACACTACTTGTGAAAGAAGTACCCCTCCCACTGAGACCCACTGAATAAAGCTGTTCGAAAAGTACTGGCTGGGGACTAACAGGCACCAGACCCAGTGAGAGGCACTAGGGACAAAGTGGTGAAAAAAACAGAGCTTAGAGCATAGTGGAGAAAGTGACATTAAACAACATCCAAGGGCTTCCCTGGTGGCGCAGTGGTTAAGAATCCAGGAATCCAGTTCAGGAAGATCCCACATGCCGCAGAGCAACTAAGCCCATGTGCCACAACTACTAAGCCTGTGTTCTAGAGCCCATGAGACACAACTACTGAGCCCGTGTGCCACAACTACTGAAGCCCACATGCCTAGAGTCCATGCTCCGCAACAAGAGAAGCCACCACGATGAGAAGCCCGCGCACCGCAACGAAGAGTAGCCCCCGCTCGCCACAGCTAGAGAAAGCCCGCGTGCAGCAATGAAGACCCAACGCAGCCAAAAATAAAATAATTAATTAAATAAATAAATTTATTTTAAAAAAAAAACCCAAGTAATTATGTCAATACAAAACATTCTAAGTACTATGAAAGAAAATTAATAAACTAATAGTTTAGATGGTGGGGTGGCATCTGACTTCAGAAGTTTGTGGATCAGTGGAAATATTCTATTAACTTGGAGACATAAATAGGGTTGTCAGCTTTTTGATTTTGTCATGAAAGATCATTTTTTTAAAAAAATAAGAACTACCATTTACAATCACCGTGGTAACAAGATGGCAGGAAAATTATTTCTGAATTTTAAAAAGTGGATAAAACAAGAACACTTTTAGTGTAGTGGAAAGCCTCACTCACTACATTATTATTTTTCTCTTTTTGTTGCAGGCTAATAAAAACTTATCAAAGATTGGCATTTTTGTGACCATAGCACAAAATCCTTGCTGCTCCAAGTGTGGTCTGTGGACCAGCAAAATCAGCATCGCCAGAACATTTTTGAGAAATGCAAAATCTCAGGCCCCACCTCAGACCTACAGCATCAAAATCTGTTAACAAGACCCCCAGGTGATTCACATCCACATTAAAGTTTGAGAAACACTGTCCTAGAATAGATACTGACCCTCCAATGGCTGAAAATCAGCCATACCCATCTACATTGAAGATTCAAAAATGATCTTTAACACTCGAGAACCATTTTTCTCAAAGAAGGTAACTGAAGGATCCTGGAAAAACCAGGGCACAGGATGAAATATAAAGCAGATGAGCCGGCATCCTAAGGATCAAACATCTTTCACCTTTTAAACTTGATGACCTTGAAAAGTAGTGGGGGGCATGGTCAATCACAAACAACATTCACAGCTTTGCACTAGACTTCAGTAGCGTGAAACAGAGTTCCCCAGCTTCCGTGCAAGGTAGCGCATCCAGGGAGTGTGCTAAATGCTGAGTGTTGTTAGGACTGCTAAGTCTTGCCATAAGACAAAGCAATTTTTATCACTAGCTATCGACAAGTCAACCGACTGTTTAGGTAGGTTGAAACCTGCTACATTTTAATTCATGTTTTAGGATATTTTATCCCACAAGTGGTTTTTCTAACAAAGAAAATCTCTCTAGATACGTGTTAATTACTGGCAAAGACATGAGGCACAGACTCATGCCTCTTTTCTAAGCCCCTTGGTTGGGAAAATAATTGCCAGTACAGTGCAGTGCTTTTTCAAGACAAAAGGAAAGTTTAAGTATAGATCCCTGCTAACCAATAAGGTAGCTGCGAGTCACATATGGCTACTAACCACCTGAAATGTGGCTAGTCCAAACTGAAACATGCTGCAAGTATAGAATACATAAGTGGATTTTTAAAACTTACTCCCCCAAAAAGTTAAATAACACAATAATAATTTTTATACTGATTACATGTCCAAATTATAATACTTTAATATATCGGGTTAAATAACATAAAATTAAAGTTACCTATTCCTTTTACAGTTTTAATGTGACTACTAAAAATTTTTCATTTTCTAGTAAATTTTAATGTGGCTTGTATTATAGTTCCACTGGATAGTACAGGTCTAGAAGCACATGAGATTTACACATGCATTGACCTTAAGTTTAAAGAAAGTATGGAGATAACTGCAGAAAACATGTATTTAGGAGGCAGTCAAATTTAAAAGGGGACAGAAAGTGTTCAGCAGATCTTTTTTATTTTAACAACTGCTGAGCAAGAGAGCCCTTTCTGAAATGGGGGGGGTCCCCTGGATTTACATCCAAAGAAGAGAGAAATAAAAATAATATTTAATAAAAATAAAGTATTAATATTTAATAAAAATAGAGAAAGGGGAGGAGTTCATACAAACTGAAGCGCAATCCCAGTGATGGTGAGTTCTCTCAGAGTCTAGGAATGCAGAGGAGTGGAAAAGATAAACAAATTCCATTGACAAGAGCCAATAATTTCCTGGCCTGAGCCACGCAAATCACCAAACTTTCCCACCCCTACATGGGGAAGGTAAAACCACAATCTCAGTACTTGAGTCAGATCAAGAAAGGTGCTACATGTGGAGCACAGCCAGGGGCTAACCATGTTGGTTTGCAGAGATGACACTATAAATGGAAGTGAACTCACACTTCTTCTTCCGTTGTACAAAGAAAAGCAGAAAAACTTCCATGAGCTTAAAAAGTAGATTCAAAACTTACTTTTTTTAACACGAAGACCTTACATACCTGCGTTAAAACAGCATCCCCAATAACTGGAAAACGGTGCTGATCGGTTAGTTCAGGGACGAGGCTATGAATATGAAACAAGCAAAGGAGCTGAAACCATCTCCAATCTGGGCAGATTCCTCTCATTCCTGTCTCGGGAACAATCCCATCACTTAGGAAATCTGGATCTCTGCCAACATGCTGCCTGTGCAGTCGGCTGGGGGATGGGGGAGGAGGGTGGAAATGTCTGGGCAGCTGGCTTTTATCACAAAGCCTTCTCTCTTTGAAAGGCTTACAATGAATTTCCTAGACATGATATAACACAATATTTTAAGGGTTTAGTAGTACAAAAATATCACATTTAAAAAAAAAATGTGTCCAAGGTATAAGAGGCCAATAACGACATAAACAGAGTCTGATGCAAATTCCAGCGGTTTTTAAATTCCTTTCATTAGGCTTAACCTCAACACATCTATATGGGAGAAAAAGAAACTAATATATTGAGAGCTTAATAGAGGCACCAAGTACTTCCCTACCTTATCCCACTTAAGAATGACTAACTTCTGACAGGAAATTTACTGTGAGCCATTCATGTATTGAAACTCATGTGACCCTAACAACCCTATGAGGTAGGTATTATTAGTATCCCCCTGTTTCAAGATACATGGAGAGATTAAGTATCACACAACCAAGAGGTGTTGGAGCCTGGACAGGACTGCAGGTTTATGACGTCAGGAAGTTGGGCACCAGCACCCTGAATTCTCACCTAACACATGAAACTGCCTCACAGCCTTCACTCTCAGAGGAGGAGACTGAGGCTCAGAGAGATTAGGAGCCGTCTGTTCATCGTAACAAAGGGACTGCATGGTGGAGCATGGACTCGAATCCATATCTA
Source organism: Monodon monoceros (assembly GCF_005190385.1). Lineage (NCBI taxonomy): Eukaryota > Metazoa > Chordata > Mammalia > Artiodactyla > Monodontidae > Monodon > Monodon monoceros. Next base: position 51,146,883 of record NW_021703776.1, read on the forward strand.
ACGCTGAATTCTCATAAGCAGCTTCCTGTTTTCACCAAACCTTTGCCCCAGCTTGCAATACTGTCATAAGTCATTTATCCCTATTCCTCAAGGGAGGGTTGCTAGCCAGGTCGTCTCCCTTCTCTTCTCTTAGCCAAACTGCCAATATTCCCACTATAGTATGAGCTTTTGGCCCTTGAGGCATCTGAAAAATACAAAATAGGATTTACGCTCTTCACAGCTATGTAAAGTTAAGTATTCAGGTCTATAAATCTGTCATGGAATACGGAAAATCAAATGCATTTGTCTGAATAGAGAAATTAGTGGCTGATTCATATTATTTCTCATTAATATTATAATATTCAGGAAATTAAGTACCATTTTGAAATCCACATTATTAGAGCTTTTAGGTCATACACCTTGCCTGATTTGATCCTAAATGCACTGTCCTTAAATCCTGACTTTCTTGGGTGAAGCAGAATAATGGGGTCAAGGTAGGAGGACAGGAAACTTTGTTTCCAGACCCAGCTCCACTGTAAGAATAGAAAATTGTGGCTTGGGGCACAGCACTCACCTTCTTGGAAGGCAATTTCCCCCTCTACAAAACAGGGATGAAAATATTTATCCACTACCTCACAGGGCTGTTGCAAGAACTGACTGAGATAACATGTGAAATTGTTCTGTGAACTCTGAAGCCCTGCAAAATCTGTTATGAATATGCAGTGACGCTCTTGCCTGACGTTAGCCAGCAGGAGAAGGGGCTTCAGGACCTCTGATGATGGCAAAGAGGGAGACAGCAGTCTGTCCCCCTAATCCCACATGCCCAATAATTCACCCTCCAGGTGAAATCATCACTGGATTTTCAGGGTCAGGAGCTGTGTTCTTAAACAACAGTGAGAGATAATAAGCACTGATTTAAATAAAAGGCTTGAGAACTCCTGGAAGGCACAATCACCACTGCAACTCTCATCCAAACAAGTCTCCAAGGGACATCTGAGGATGCTCTAGGGGAGCTTTCATTGCTAAACCCTTTGATCAAGTGCAAGATGGGTGAAGATTTTAACCTTAAAATTACTCAAAAATGAATTGACATGCATAACGCTTAGGTGCCTTACTTTTTTTTTTTTAATCCACTGGAAAAAAAAACTTAAGAAAAACAAACCTAATACCTTAAAATCTAATGTTCAGAACACTTCAGATATTCCTTTTCAGATGTTTTTACTTTCCCTCCTTGTGTCACATTATCGACATGCCAGTATCCAAGTCTATTACCAAACCTGCCAAAGAGATGCATATATGGAGAATAGCCCTTTTTTAAAAAGGCGTGAAATAGCTAAAGATCTTCAAATTCAACTACAGTAACAGCTGCCCCTCTCTTAAAATAAAAGATGCCTAATTATTGGTATTCATGTGGTCAGACTATACCCTCAGAAGACACAGAGCCACCCTTTCAGACCACAACAGAAACCCTTTTAAGCCATTTGACATCTTGCACAGTACAGTTTTAGACCTGCACATATGTCTCAGTTAAGGGCAGAAAATTCACATGATTACAAACCCTAGAAAAAAAAATGTTTAAGACAAAGAGGCCAAAATTTTGAAAATAAGTACATAAAAGAAACAGAAATTTTTAAAATTACAGTACAAGGAAGCCAGTGCACTGACGAATGGCACATTACTACATTAATGATGGAAACTATGAATATTCATTGCACAATAGTCATAAATAGAATGAAGGGATACCAGAGAGTGCAGATGGGGCAAAAACTCGGATAGCTTTTAAAAGAAAAAAAAGAAGAAGAAAGAAGGAAAGAAAACACATACAGCCTTAGACAATGCTATTTAAGTAAGGGTCCCTGGGTGGAAACTTTGATCTAAGATAAGATAGGACAGTAAGGAAGGAATTTCCTTTCAAAAAGGTAAATAAATAAACAGTATAAAATACCCAGAATGACAGGAAGAGCTTTCAGTAAAAACACACTCAGGGTAGTCTTTGCTTAGGATGTTTGGGATAATCACTACTAAGGTTAGTAAGTACTGCCACACCCTCTCACATCCCCAACTCCCCACTTACAGAAGGAACAACCCCAGATAAAAATCCAACGCACTGATGTGCAATCTTGAATGTTTAATTTGTATGTATCTTGGGAATAAGGAGGAAAAAAACAAAGATGCAAATAGAATTAACCCCAAAACACGTGCTCATGAATCACAGATTGTGTTTCTCCCATTAGAAGCTAGAGACTTCTGGGAAAAGTTACCACACTGGACAGACAGTTGTTCTAAAGGACAGTTTCAAGATATGGACAGAAACCCCATAAGCTCTAGATGAGCAAAAACACTACCACACAAACGGACAGTCGTTACCTGTTTTTAAAATATGTGCACAGATTATTCTAAATTGCTGTCTCCAAACTAACCATAGGGGCAAAAAGACATGGGTACTAAATTATTGACAACACATAACATCTGGCCTGTACTGTTTAATTAGATGAGAAAGAATCCTTCAGGCAAATGCCAGAGGATGGATGGGACTGGAGGAAGCACGTACTCTAAGTAGGAAAATCCATTTGTTTGCAGCACTTTCATTTTGTTTCTCAATTAGTCCCACAGCCAAGGGCTACCCTAATACACTCTTAGCATTCATTTGCAACTTCAGAGTCACAGAATTCAAGTAAATGTAATTCAATCGTCATTTAAATGCAAGGAACTTTCAGCATTCCTTTCAGAAGGCCAACAATCCAGCAGGTCCCTTCCAGCGGCTACTTTAGCCGTCGGGAAGGGGGCTGTCTAGGTCACCCACAGTTCTGCCACTTCACCAGCCCTGGAACCCTGGGCTGGTTGCTTAACTTCTCTAAACCTTAGTTTCCCCGTCTGTAAAAGTAGAAATACTAATGCCAATTATGGGGAAGACTAAATGATGTGCACAAAGAAAAATCATTTAAGGGTTTATCATTTATTTTTTCAAGTCTCATCATCAATAAATGACTGGTGGGACTTCCCTGGCAGTCCAGTGGTTAAGACTCCATGCTTCCAAGGCAGGGGGAGTGGGTTTGATCCCTTGTCCGGGAACTAGGATCCCGCACGCCACACAGCGAGGCCAAAGGACTAAAAAAAAAAAAGTTTGAAAAACATTTTTAAAAAAATGATTGGTGGGCTTCCCTGGTGGCGCAGTGGTTGAGAGTCTGCCTGCCGACGCAGGGGACACGGGTTCGTGCCCCGGTCCGGGAAGATCCCACATGCTGCGGAGTGGCTAGGCCTGTGAGCCATGGCCGCTGAGCCTGCGTGTCCGGAGCCTGTGCTCTGCAACAGGAGAGGCCACAACAGTGAGAGGCCCACGTACCACAAAAAAAAAAAAAAAAAAAAAAAAAATGATTGGTGAATTCTAAAAAAGAGAGGGAGAAAGAAATGTTATGTCTGAATTATGGAAATAAATTCACCAAAAAGACCAAAAATATGTTCTGTTTATTCTTTCAAGCAACATTTATTCAGCACATACTAGGTGCAAAGCACTAAGCTGAACAAACGAGTATAGAGAGAGGAAGAAATGATCTCTGCCCCCAGGAACCAAACACCCCCGAAAAGGAAATAAAAGATGATTTTAAGGACGCGAATATCTGCTCAGACAACAGGTCCCAAGATCTTGATATGCAGCGCCTATGAGGGGATAACATACCGATGGGGGAAAAAAAACCACCAAAAAACAATTCCTCAACACATGGGCACAGGACACACAGATAGGGACAAGGGGTCTACCCCTGCCAAGACAATGAATAGGTTCCAGGAAAAATGCTGGTAACCAAGAAAGAAGAACCAAATAGACATCACCAGGAGAACCTACAGGGGAGGCATCGACCCAGAAGTGAGAAAGCACGGGATGATTTTCCTCCCTCTATATAAGAGGTAATCACCGTAGATCTTTCTGGCAACTCCTGTCGACAGATGCACACTGTAGATGTGATGTATGTGAGCACTGTTTCCTACTAAAACATTAGTTAAGAATGCTCACAAATGGACTTCCCTGGTGGTGCAGTGGTTAAGAATCCGCCTGCCAATGCAGGGGACACAGGTTGGAGCCCTGGTCCGGGAATATCCCACATGCCACAGAGCAACTAAGCCCGGGCACCACAACTACTGAGCCTGCGCTCTAGAGCCCACAAGCCACAACTACTGAAGCCCGTGTGCCACAACTACTGAGCCCGCATGCCTAGAGCCCGTGCTCTGCAACAAGAGAAGCCACCACAACGAGAAGCCCGTGTACTGCAAGGAAGAGTAGCCCCCGCTCACCGCAACTAGAGAAAGCCCGCACGCAGCAACAAAGACCCAACTCAGCCAAATATAAATTAATTAATTAAAAAAAATAATAATGCTCACAAATGCAGAGCCCCTGACTGTCTCCTAAAATCCCATCCACGCACGGAGCTGACAAACCCCACTAGTGAACACTCCTTTCCGCCAGATCCAGTCAACACAAGGTCATGGCAAGGCCACTGAGATGGGGGAGAAGGGGAGCAGTGGCAGGAGGAAGACTCAGCTTGGACTTCACAGTTTCCCCATCTTTAAAATGAGGAGGTTCCTAAAATTTGATCACTGGTGTTCCACGATCAAGTCAGCCATCATGTGACCTACAGACGTGTGAGGGCTCACATGGAGAGAAGCGTGACACAAATGTCACTGAGCATGAGAGACGCTGGCCCGCTATGTGCCAAGTCTGTTATAGGGTTTACAAGCGTTATCTGATTAATCATAATAACATTGCCAGGTACATGATCCTTGATGTACAGATAAGGAAAAGGAGGTGCACAAAGATTGTCTGGAGGGTGGGAGTGGGGAACCCCAGCTGGACTACAGGAGAAGTGAGATCCCAAAGCTCCTGTTCTTGTGTTTTCCCGCTCTCCACCCAGCTTCAGAGAGAGCTCAGGGTGGAGATGTGCAGCTACACAGCCCTGGAGGGCACACCGGGTAACAACCAGGACAGCCAGCACCAACCACTTGAAAATAAAAGGAATCTCGGGAAAAAAAAAAACACCCAACGCATCAACCATTGAATCAAAAGTTCCTGACACTCATCTCCAAACTGGTGCTCTTCGCTGATCCCCAAAACAGTGGTAGAGGTCCCACTAAAAGTTCATAAACATTTTTCAGGTTTCTAAAAATACCCTGTGCTAACGGCAACATCTTGCAGGACACACTTGTGGCTTTCATCACAGAAACATTTAACATACAGACTTTTAAGACCAAAGCAATGTCAAGAAGATAACGAATAGAAAGGCATCTCTCGATCTTTCAAAAATAAATGTAAGAATTCCTCAATACAACCCTCAACTCATTAAACATAATTGGCAGTTCTCTAACACAGAAGGCTTAAAGAACTCACCAACAAAAACTATGACATGTATCTGAGGACCCTTTGATTATTAAATATCTAGAGAAGTAGAAATAATCACTATCTTATGCTCATTAAATTTTTTAATTTGAAAAAACTCATCTGAGACCTAATAAAAATGATAGCCTTCATTTAGAAAGTAACAAGCATCAAGAGGAAAAAAAAAATGATAAAATCATTCTGTGTAATACTGGAAAGTAAGAGCTAAAAAAAATCATTTGCAGATGACATGATTATATACCAAGAAAACCCAAAGGAAACCTCTGAAAAACAATGGAGCTAATACAGTTGAGTAAAATGACAAAATGCAAAATAAACATGTCAAAATCTACGGGAGCAAAGCAGAAACAAGAGAAATTCATTCTCATCCTCAGTTAGCAATTATTTTCTAAAAGATGTCTCAAAATAGCATTATTGACAAATACAAAAAGCAGGTCATAAAAATTTTTAAAACTACAATACTTTACAAAGAGATCTTTAGCTTTAAAAAAAGGCTTAAACGATAGTAAGAATATCCTATGTTCCAGGATGAAAAAAAAAATGTAAACTTATGGAAAGGATATTTTTTAATAGCACTGAAACAAAACTTTTTACTAAATGTACAACTTAAGTTTTTAAACTTCAATTTTTTTATATCATCTGTATTTTTTTAACTTTTTCATTAATGACCAGGTGTTGTTTTACAATGTAAAAATATAACAGTGTTAGAATTAATAACAATAAAAACACCAAAAGTTTTCAAATGCAATCTTTGAGTTTTGAGGCTGTATTTTAATCAAATTTCCAGTTTTCTTAAACCCCTAAATATGTGTCAATTGAGTTATTAGAAATCAGTTTAACAAGACTGAGCAGCAGGCACAAAGAAACAGGGAAGAACTAAGTTTCACTTCTTTCCCTTCCTCTAGTCTCAAGATAAATGTAATCTGAAGTTTAAAAAAAAAGACAGGTGTTAAAACAAGGAGCAGCACATCATACTAGTCACTGGCCTCCGAGGTGAAATGCCCAGTGGAAGTGGAAACCAGTTAGAGGCTCTCACATGTGAGTTAAATGGTCCCCAAGCAAACAGCAGGAAGGGCTGGCAAATACATTCATTTTAAAAGTAAATATTAACTTAATGAGCTTGCTGACCGGAAAACTGATACTGCTCTCCTGAGATTTTCACTTCCCTGCTCCTTCTCATCAAAAAAGAAATAAACACTAAGAAGGCACACATTCTCCTACTTCTGAGCCCACTGACAAGTACCAGGGAAGAATCTAAAAATCACTCTTTATGTCTGTGTCCGCAAAACTTCCTAACTCGACTGGTTGTAAAAGCAGAAAGACAAAGTAAATCAAACAATATACATGCCACAACTAGTCCATGAAACGCAGTAGGGAGCATAAGGAAGTTCAGGTCTCTTTTTAGGGGCCATAATTCTGCTGTCCCATTGCAGAACCAGGGCCAGTCATTATAAAGCATCTGTCTTGCTTGCCTGCCTGCCTCTTTGCCCTTCTTCTACCCTTACCTGCACCAGTCACGCACCAGAAAAGAATCACGTCTGTCACAGTGGAAGGATGGCACAGGCAGCCACAAAGGTCACTACATTGGCTGGACCCAGTGCATGGATTGTGAAAAAAACTCAGGGCAAAAAAAGCCCAGTGGCTGGCAGCTAGACCATTTGCTTCAGAGAAGATGGAGATGACTGCCCCCACCAAGATCAAGCAGTTTCAGGATAAAAAGAAAAAAAAAAAAAAAAAAGAAAACACAATGATATTGGAAGCATAAGGAAAAGGAGAAAGAAAGAAATGCTCTGTTTCTTTTCTCAGCACCCACCTTACCAATAAAAAGGAATAAGAAGCATTCAATGTCTCTCTCCATGCCCACCTACAAGCTTTTTTTTTTCTTACTAAGATATAACTATTGAAAAGATCTGCCTGTTTCCTCTATAGTTTTAGCCTTCACAAACATTTCAGTTGTCACAATATGAAATAAAAATGAAGCTAGATTCACTTCACATGCACGAGCTAATAATCCAAGCGTATATATAGCCAGGCCTTGAAGTAAAGAAATGAATTTCTCATCTGACACTTTCTGTTCAATATTAACTTTTCACCTTGCTTAAGGAAGGCAATGTACACCCATTGAAAGATGTCCTGACATTATGTTCTGAACATGCCACTTAAAACACATACTCTCATAATGCCTCCCAGCTCCAACCAACCTGTAGGCAGGCCGGTTGGTGATCCAGGGTACCTCATCCAACAGTTAACCTTCCATAACCTTCACTGTGGGCAGTGCCCTAATGTCTAACTGGAAATTTGTATTAAACGACCAAGGATCAAGCTTGTATCTCAAAACAATTCCACCCAATCCCTGTCCATATACAGATAAAAATGGCAATACAAGCACAGTTTTAACATAAGCATGAAACTGAAATCTAAAATGTAAAGAGTAATTGAGAGAAGAGACCTCCTTGATCTCACACTAACCAACCACGTTCTCTTTGGCAACTTATTTAATCTGCCTGGATGGACCTCAGTTTCCTCTCTGTAAAATGAGTATAACTTGACTCAAAAATGACCTAGCTTCACTGAAGGAATCTTTTAGGTTCACTCACTCTTGTGCCTTATTAGGAAAACCATTCAACTGTTAGAATTATTACCAAACATCAGTTGCATCTTTGTAAGAACGCTGGGTCCTTTCTCCATCTACCCGCCATACACCACACCGTACCACCCGTGTATTGTTTCTCCCTTCTCCTGGGAAGCAGCCTAGTAAAATGCCAAGCACACACTGGAGTCAGAGTGACTAGGCTGGAATTGTAGATTAATGGGTTTTCTAGCTGAGGGGCTTTGAGCAAGTCACAACTTCAATGAACCTCAATTTCCATATTATCCTTCTGTTGTTTTTCCTTTTTTCAGATGTTTCCCCCACGCAGAGGAAACATATGCTTTACAAAGCTGAGATCATACTTACGGTTGCTTTCACTTAACATTGTAATTTTTATTTTTTGCTTTTTAATATTTTATAAATTTTCTGCAATGTGCATACTTACTTTTCTTAATAGCAAATATTTAAATTATTCAGTGAAAAATATGTAATTGTGATAGGAAGGGAAAATTCTGAACCAGAAAAAAAGTCCAGGGTGATGCCAATATGCTGTGTTGCCTGAAAAAAAATATTCAAATGGAGAGAAATGTGTGTGTGTGTGTGTGTGTGCACATGTGTGTGTGTATATAATAACAAGTGAAAGAAAAGGAACGCTGTAGATACTAAAAGTGAATCACCCAAAATTGCGGTCATCCAATGTCATTCACATGGGTTTTAAGATTTTTATTTTCTAATAACTGTAGAGAAAGTAATGTAAAGACAGACTTGTGTATCTAGCAAAGTACATATTTATTTATTTTTTCCTTTTATGACCAAAGCACCTTTTTGTTGTACATGTAACACACCATTTAGATAAAGTAATGCAAACCTCTGGGGAAAGTTCTGAGCTAAATTAGGGCACCTGGGGACAGGCCATATGTTACCAAGCCTTCTGCACACCTGAACCCCAATATCTAATGACCCAAGGATGCTCATTTATAAAATTAAATAGTCTGCCTTTTAGGAGAAGAGAATCAAGCACTACAGAATGTTCTCCACCATATTCATTTGAAGACAATATAAGGAGAGCTATAGAGCTGAAGAAGATTTAAAATAAATGAGCAACTATAACACAAAAGATGCTGTAATTCATGCCCTGAATGGCTATTACTAACATACAATTTTATCTCATCAATCTTACCTCTTCTTTACCTATAATGTTTTTAATTAATGCAATTTCCATTAAAATTGAAAAATAATCGTTACTCTTATTCATTTTTATCTGTTGTAGAATATTATCTACCTAGCCCCTTCTTTGTTAAACATTTCTTTATCACTGTCTGAGTTTTTCTTTTAGCTAAAATACCTAAAAAATAAATGTGATATTAAGAAATATACAATTGTAGAACTAGGACTATATTTGCGGAACCAAAAATCAGGATGCATGATCTGAAATCAAGAGCTGTTCAAAAAAATTCAGAGTGCATGTGATTGTACCAATATCCATCTTCAACTCACTTCTATTAGTAACAGATATGTTAGAAGAGTGGTCCTCAAACATTTTTATCATCAAACCCACTTGCAGGATATGACACACTGTCAAAAAAATAACCTGTGCTAAGCTAACTGCAGGAGCAATATTCTTAAGGTGTGTGATTTTGGGTAGGGGGAAGAACCCTGCACCAAAATCTTCATTCAGGGAGCATTTAGAAAACTTCCACCCTCCACACCATCACTGTTTTATAGAGCGGGTGCAATTCCCTATTTTGAAAATCATTTAAAATAGAACAAATAATGCTCTGAGGTAACTAAGTTATGGCCATAGCCCAGCCTTAAGGCAAGGACTAAAGGAACATACTTCATTTTGTTTCCACCAAGACATATGTCATGGGTGATCATTTCATACTTGGTACATCACCACGGGCAAACTCTGGAATATGCCAAATTCCTGGTACTCTAACTGCAACTCAGCCCCTTTCTTTCCCACTCAAGAAAATATATCAAAACACAATTGAGAGACTGACATCAATCTGCTCTATATTTTTTTAAAGGAAATGATTTGCATACTTCAATATTTCAGCTGATGGAACACAGAGTTGTAACAATGTGTTTGACGCAGGCTAGGCTACACTGAATATGAAGATACATTCTAGACATCACACTTTATAGACATCTCACATGAGGGTATCCATAGATTGAGAAATCACAATCAGCAGATTGAAAAACACATGGAATTGACGACTCCAAGAGACTTCCACGTTCTCTGTCCAATTCCAAGTCCCTTTTAATACTTAGAAGTCTGATTTGCCAGGCTGGAAAAAACCATCAGTGGAAAGTTAAATAAGTACTCTACCTGATACAATTTAGGCTGAGTATACAATTACATGTTGAAGCAGTTTTTTCTACTTTAACTATATGGCCATGAAAGCCTTAAAGTTTTTCCCCACACATTCATTAGCATGCATATAAGATTTAATATCATGGAATTTAGAATTTAGAGTAGCTATTTAAAAGACACAAGAAAAAACTATTAACCTCATTATTAAAAATTAAGCATATAATGTTGCGGTGCAAGACAGTGAAACACTGTAGTAAAGAGTACTGTCATACTTTCAGATCATAAAAAATACATATTTTTAAGAAAATCCCCAGGCTCATATGCTGCGAAGGAATGAAGGAAGGAAGGGAGGGAGGGAGGGAGGGAGGGACAGAGGGAGGGAGGGAGGGAGGGGGGAGGGAGGGAGGGAGGGGGGAGGGAGGGAAGAGGAGAGAGACAGGGGCAGGGAGAGAAGAGGAGGAGAGAGGGAAAGAAAGGGAGAGAGGAAGGAAGGAGGGAGGAAAAGAAAGAAGGGAGGAAGGCAGAAAAAAGTAAAAGAGAAAATAAAATTTAGAAACTAAATGAAGAATTGAAGAATAAGCAGAACCAACTTTATACATTGAAAATAAGATAGATTCAGAAGGAAAAAGTGAGTATTCCTTCAATTACTGTCTTTACATGGGAAGAGCTCCTTCAGGAAGCCTGACATTGATGCATTCTAGAGAAATCAAGCTTGCAAAATTAAGAGCATTTTGCTGGTTCCAATTTTTGGTAACTGTGCCTTTTGTAAATTTTAATGACACAGAGAATAAGAAGAGTTAAGTGTGTTTTTGGACTATAAAAAAATATTTAATAAATGTATCCCTCAGAGAAGGATCATTTAGAAAGGAATGTCTGTCACAATGCCCTAAAGGTCATCACACTCCAGATCGAGTGCAGACCACGATTCCAGTCCTCAGAGAACCCTCACCCCCAAGTTAGCTGATTTCAATTATCATTATGGCTCCATGAAAAACGGACCATCTCAAACACGACCAAGCAATTTAAGGATTTGAGGATTATGAATCAGTGGCTCAATTTCAGTCAGGAGGAAAATGGGTATAATGCGCTGCCTATAGCTGGATTCACTTTGTACCTGTTGAAGAAAATCCTAAGTACTTGGGTTACATAGAGAGACTTCCTAAGCCAAAGGTCGGCTTTCTGCAAATGAATTCAAACATGCAAATGAAAGCACTGCCTGGAAGGGAACACCAGCCACCTTACAAGAGAGACTTCCTACACCCTAATGGGCCTACTTGTCAGGATATGCACTGCCCACAAGAGAGACAGGACGCTCCTCAATGCTTTCAACTTCTGTAACATTCTGTCTTTGGGGAATGAAGAATATAAATGTGACTAATTCTCCCAAATGTCATACATTTTGCATTTTGTGACATGCACCTCCTCTCTGAATCTTTACAGCACTACCCAGACATTTTAGCCACTGTCTGGGACTAGATATAATTATGGTAATTATGTCTACCATAATTAGGGAGAGGGTAAATATGATCAAACATTTATAGAAAGGAAAAACTGAAGTGCAGAAAGTTTTAAGAATCAGAAAATTTCAACTAAATTTCCAAAGAGAGAATTAAGGAGGAAGTGAGGTTCTTTCTCAGCCATCCAAAATGTTGAATTTTAAATATAATGACTTACCAGATTACTGGCATGATCAGAGAACAGTCTGCTAATTTCTAGACCTCTCTCATGCGATGGGTTCATATCATCCAGGGTTGGCAAACATGACCATCATAAAATAGAATATAAAGTAATGTAAAATCTTACTATAAAGAGAAAGTGAGATTGAATCTGTGCCCAGGCCCAACGCTGCAAGATGACAGGAGCTGGTCAACCTGCGAATGCCAGCGCGATGAAATCTTGTGAGACTGACTAGACTGAGAGTCAGGTTCTGAGCATATCCAGAGACTAACATAAAACAGACATCAATACAGTTGTCCCTCAGTATCAGCGTGGATGCTCAAGACCCTTATATAAAATGGCATAGTATTTGCACATAACCTACACACATTTTTCCATATACTTTATATTTTTATACATCTTTATTGGAGTATAATTGCTTCACAATGCTGTGCTAGTTTCTGTTGTACAACAAAGTGAATCAGCCATATGCATACATATATCCCCATATCCTCTCCCTCTTAAGCCTCCCACCCACCCTCCCTATCCCACCCCTCTGAGTCATCACAAAGCACCAAGCTGATCTCCCTGTGCTACACTGCTGCTTCCCACTAGCTACCTATTTTACATTTGGTAGTGAATATATGTCAATGCTACTCTCACTTCCCCCACAGCTTCCCCTTCCTTCCCCTTTAAATCATCTCTAGGTTACTTATAATACCTAATACAATGTAAATGATATGTAAATAGTTGTAAATACAACGTAAATATTTATTATGTAAATAGTTGTAAATACAATGGAAATGCTATATAAATAGTTGCCACCATGCAACAAATTCAAGTTTTGCTTTTTTGAACTTTCTGGAATTTTTTTTTCCAAATATTTTCAATCTAAGGTTGGTTGAATCCATGGACACAAAAGCCACGGACAGGGAGGGCTGACTGTAAATACCTGATGTACAAATCTCTGATTAGGAAAGGATAATGACAAGAAAGATGTTTTGGGAAGGCTGGAGTGGAGGACTGAGAGATGGAACAGTAAGACCAATTAACAGGTTATTGGGATAAAACAGGTAAAAGCGATAAAGTTCTGAACTGAAGTGGTGGCAGCTGGAATGATGATAAAGGTGTTAAAATAAGAGATTACTGTTTGATAAGGGTAGAAAGGTAGGCGAGAGATGGATGATGAAAGGCCTTGAAAGCCAAGCTAGGAATTTAGACTTGAACCTGCAGTTGACAGGGAGTTGTTCTTTTTGCTTTTTTTTTAAATTTTTATTGGAGTATAGTTGCTTTACAATGTTGTCTTAGTTTCTGCTGTACAGCAAAGTGAATCAGCTATACATATACATATATCCCCTCTTTTTTGGATTTCCTTCCCATTTAGGTCACCACACAGTAGAGCATTGAGTAGAGTTCCCTGACAGGGAGCTTTTAAAGTATTACACAGGAGAATAACACTATTTGTATTTCAGATCCGTCATTCTGTTGGAATAGGAGGCAAGCTGTAGGCAGGGACGCCAGTTAGAACACTACCACAGTCCAGACAAGAGAGGCTGAATGTGCACTTCAGCAGTGGGAATGGGCATGACAGAGGGAACAAGAACTAAGCCAAAGCTTGGATGTGGGGCTTGGAGGAACATTTAGGATGGTATCAGGTTTTTGCCTTGAAAAATCATGTGGTTGTGAAAGCCAATCACTGAGATAGGAAAGAGAAAAGGTGCATGTTTAGAGAATATAGGAATTAGTAATACAGATGACCCTTGAACAACTCAGTGGTTAGGGATGCCAACCCTCTGTGCAAAAATGTGAGTATAACTTTACAGTCAGCCCTCTGTATCCACAGTTATGCATCCACAGACTCAACCAACTGCATTTGTTGAAAACAAATCCACATACGAACCAACCTGCACAATTCAAACCCATGTTGTTCAAGGGTCAACTGTATTTTATTTATTTATTTATTTATTTTTGGTTGCACAGGGTCTTCGTTGCTGCACATGGGCGTTCTCTAGTTGTGGCGAGCAGGGCTACTCTTCGTTGTGGTGCGCAGGCTTCTCATTGCAGTGGCTTCTCTTGTTGCAGAGCATGGGCTCTAGGCGTACAGGCTTCAGCAGTTGTGGCACACGGGCTCAGTAGTTCTGGCTTGTGGGCTCTAGAGCGCAGACTCAGTAGTTGTGCCCCACGGGCTCTAGAGTGCAGGCTTAGTAGTTGTGCCCCACGGGTTTAGTTGCTCCGCGGCATGTGGGATCTTCCTGGACCAGGGCTCGAACCTGTGCCCCCTGCATTGGCAGGCAGATTGTTAACCACTGTGCCACCAGGGAAGTCCCAATGGTCAACTGTTTTTTGTATGCACTGAAATCAAGGTGACTATAAGATACAGAGGCAGAAACATCTAATGGGTAGCTAGATATCTGGGTTTGGGGTTCAGAACAGAAAGCTGAGCCATCCACACTAACGTGAGTATAATAACAGAGCAGCCAAAACCAAGGGACAAACTACTCAAGGAGAGCATGAAAAAATGACCACAGAGCACAGGGGTTTCCATTACGATGGAAGAGACGGAGAAGACTTAACCACACTCAGAGCCTCGGCTGAAATACCTGTAAAGGGGAAGAGACAGGAAACGTAGATAAGAAAGGAAAGAATCAATTACACAAGCTTCTGGAGTGGAAAGGAGGGAAAGGAATCAAGAGGATAGGAGGAGGAACCAGCCCAGAGGAGGAAAAGACACATCCTCCTCTCAGGGAAAAAAAAAGAAGTATGATTAGAGCAAATAAGGTATATATGTAGGCAAGGGGCTGATGTGTAATATTATTGTGTTCTAAGGTGAAGGCTGTTATCAGTTGAATTGTATCTACCAAAAATTCCTATGTTTAAGTCTTAAGTTACCCCAGTACCTCTGAATGTGATCTTATTGGAAAACAGGATCACTGCAGATACAGTTAAATTAAGATGAGGTCATACTGGAGTAGGGTAAGCCCCTAATTCAATATGATTGATGTCCTTATAAAAAGGGGAAATTTGGATACACAGACACTCACTGAGTGAAGATGATGTGAAAACACATGGAGAAGATAGCCATCTACAAGCTAAGGGAAGAGGCCTGAAATAGATCCTTCCCTCACAGCCCTCAGAAGGAACCAAACCTGCCAACACTTTGATTTCGGACTTCTGGTCTACAGAATTGTGAGACAATAAATGTCTGTTGTTTAAACCACCTAGTCTGTGGTATTTTTCTATGGCAACTCTAGCAAATTAATAGAGAGGAGAAGTCACCTAGTAAAGGAAGGAGGGGTGGAGGAGGGTGGCTAGAATGTTTGAGGGAAGTGGAAATGTTTCAGCAGGAAACAGCCCAGCCACACAGTGCAAGACTGTGCACGGTTGCCTCGGGTTCCAGTGAAGGCTGGAAATGATAAATTCATTTGCAGAGTGATTTCCTCAAGCAGCTTTTGGCAGCCACTGGGTAAAGAAGGAAAAGATGCCAGGTCAAAATCGAGAGCTGGCAGAGTAGATTACAAGCAAAATACAAAGGGGTAAGGCCACTGAGGATACTGTCAAGGGAGTGATACACCATAAGTGAACAGAAAAGGAAATCAAGGAGAGAGGATGGGTTGTGGGACGGAAGAATGGGACAGGGCAGGCAGAGGAGGGGTCCTCTGGAAACTGGAAGCCAGCAAAGAAGAGACAGAGGGAGTATAACAGGAGCAAGAGGGCTAAGGAATGACTGTTACTGAGATTTAATATTTTAGATGAGGAAGTCAGGGAAGTCTGAAGCTGGAACACTGTATACAACAAATACATCATTCACAAGACACTGAGGCCTCCAGTGATGAAGACAGTTAGGGTGAGAAAAGACTGCAACAGCTTCCACCATCCTCAAAAGATGGAAAAGAATGACCATGAATATCCCCAAATCATATTTGTACCTAACCCCTAGACTTTGGTTCTCATAAAAATCACTGCCGTACTTATCATCTTGGGTATTAGTTTTCTCTTTATACAAAATAACAAAGAGGGACATGGACTAGAAACTGAGCTCAATGTACACTGCCCGCATCTATCTCCCAATCTGGGTTGGCTGAATCCGTGGATGTGGAACCCCAGATATAGAGGGACGACTGTAAAGTTCTGTGTGGGTTTTTGACTGTGCGTGGGGTCAGTGCCCCTCACCTTCACATTGTTTAAAGGTCAACTTTATGCAGAGACTAAACAACATACTACTGAACAACCCCAATGGATCAATGAGAAAAGCAAAAGTGAAATAAAAAAACACCTTGAGACAAACAGAAAAGAAAATACAACATATCAAAACTTATGTGATGCAGAAAAGGCAGTTATAAAAGAGAAGGTGGGGAGGGGTAAGGGTAAGCTGGGATGAAGTGAGAGAGTGGCATGGACTTATATATACTACTAAATGTAAAAGAGATAGCTAGTGGGAAGCAGCTGCATAGCACAGGGAGATCAGCTCGGTGCTTTGTGACCACCTAGAGGGGTGGGATAGGGAGGGTGGGAGGGTGGGAGATGAAAGAGGGAAGAGATATGGGGATATATGTATATGTATAGCTGATTCACTTTGTTATAAAGCAGAAACTAACACACCATTGTAAAGCAATTATACTCCAATAAAGATGTTAAAAAAAAACAAGGCAAGGATGGCCCTTTTCACCACTCTTATTCAACACAGTACTGGAAGTCCTAACCAGAGCAATTAGGCAAGAAAAAGAAATAAAAAGCATTAATTGGAAAGGAAGTAAAGCTGTCACTACTTGCAGATGACATAATGCTAGATATGGAAAACTCTAAAGACTCCACCAAAAAACTGTTAGAAGTAATAAATGAATTCAGTAATGTTGCAGGATACAAAATCAATGTCCAGAAATCTGTTGTTTCTATATACAAATAATGAACTATCAGAAAGAGAAATTAAGAAAACAATCCCATTTACAATTGCATCAAAAATTAAAAATATTGAGGAATAAATTTAACCAAGGAGGTGAAAAGACCTGTACACTGATAACTATAAGACACTGATGAAAGAAATAAATGGAAAGATATTCTATGCTGAATATTCAGGAGGGGTGCAAGCAGTGAGGGAGGTGGGGAGGAAGGTCACTGTCAATAAGTACAACATGGGGCTTCCCTGGTGGGGCAGTGGTTGAGAGTCCGCCTGCCGATGCAGGGGACACGGGTTAGTGCCCTGGTCCGGGAAGATCCCACGTGCCACAGAGCGGCTGGGCCCATGAGCCATGGCCACTGAGCCTGCGCGTCTGGAGCCTGTGCATCTGGAGCCTGTGCTCCGCAACGGGAGGGACCGCAGCAGTGAGAGGCCCGCGTACCCCAAAAAAAAAAGAGACACATAGATCAATGGAACAGAACAGAGAGCTCAGAAATCAACCCACACATATATGGTCAATTAATGTACATCAAAGGAGCCAAGAATATACAGTGAGGAAAGGACAGTCTCTTCAATAAATAATGTTGGGAAAACTGGGCAACTACATGCAAAAGAATGAAACTGGACCCCAATCTTATACCATACACAAAAACTAACTCAAACTGATTAAAGACTTAATACAAGACCTGAAACCATAAAACTTCTTGATGAAAACACAGGCAGTAAGCTCCTTGACATTAGTCTTTACAGTAATTTTTGGATTTGACACCAAAAGGAATAAAAGCAAATATAAACAAGTGGGACTACATCAAACTAAATAGCTTCTGCACAGCAAAGGAAAACATCAACAAGGCAATTGGATTGTTGAATTTGCCAGCAAAGGAAACCATCAACAAGGCAACTGGATTGTTGAAAGGAATTAAAAGGCAATCCACTGAATGAGAGAAAATATTCACAAATTGTGTATCCAAAAGGGATCAATATCCAAAATATCTGAAGATCTTATACAACTTAATGGCAAAAATCAATCCTATTAAAAAATGTGCAGAGAATCTGAATAAACACTTTTCTAAAGAAGACATACAGATTACCAACAGATATAATGTAGAGCATTGTGACTATAGTTAATAATACTGTTCTGCATATTTGAAAGCTGCTAAGAGAGATCGTAAAAGTGCTCATCGCAAGAAAAAAATTCTGTAACTATGTATAGTGACAGACATGAACTAGACTTATTGTGGTGATCATTTTGCAGTATATACAAATATCGAATCATTACTGAAACTAATATAATGTATTATACTTTAATAAAGAAAGAAGGAAGGTAAGGAGAGTGAGAGAGAGGGAGGGAGGGAAGGAAAAGGAAAAATAAATAAATAGTTCTTTCAAACAGGTCCATAATTCTTTTTCTCCTCTGTTCAAAGTCAAACATTTACATACACCTAGAGAAATCCTCTACATGAGTCAGGAAATAGCAACTACACTCCCTCTCCAGGCACTCTGGAGAAAGCCACTCCTTGAGATAAGGAGCCCTCCAGCTCATAAATACTGAGTCAGGAGTTGCCACACCTCCATGCATATCTAAGAAGTTGACCCAGCCTCCAGATTCCAAGACTCAAATCTTAACTGGATTCCAACGGACTGTAAGGTCCTCCAACTCTGACAGGAAAAGTGGAAGACCAAGAAACGAATTCAAGAAAACATCTACCATTATAATCTGAAGATGATCACAGAAGAACTCAGTGACTTCCTGTTCATGTAATCACAGATCTAGTACTCATTTCTGATCTTGGTAAAATTGTAATTTTATGTTGATTGTTTTGTATGCTGCATTTAAAGACAGAAAGCAACTTGAAGATCATAGTTTTACTGATTGGTTTTACAAATGAGAAAACTGAGTCTTGGGTAAAGTAAATGACCTGCACAAATAGCTAGGAAGTGGCAAATGAGAATCCACATTGGCTGACCCTGGGATGAACACTCTCTCTTCATTTGCAACAGATATTCATTCATATTCAATAGATATTTATTGAATATTAACCATGTGCAAGACACGGAGGGACTACAAAGCAGAACGCAGGCAGTGATTCTCTCAAGGAATCTAAAAAATGGTGTGTTTTAGACAATATTTTTACAGTTTTAATATGCAAATCATCACATGAAGTCTTACATGGAATTTTAGGGGAATATTTGAAAGTAATTCTCCTCAGATCTAATACTTAACTTTGAACTAAATCTTTCCATCCTCCTTGCAGCCCTTCAACTACAGAAGGCAGATGTCACGGTAAGAACATCAATAATGATGGCGAGGACAAACACAAGGACAATGACAAGACCAAATATAAGACATTTACTGTGTGCCAGTGACTATTCTGGTACCTTTATACACTTAGCTTATCTAATCCTCCCAGTAACCTCAGAAGGGAGGTATTATTACACCTTTATTTTTTATAAAAGGCCTGGGGAAAGGAAGTCGATTGCCCTTGAGAGGGTGGTTGAGTTGGGGTTCACACTCAAGCATGTCTTTACTAAGACTGTCTCTCAGGCTCCTGGCCTTGGGCCTTTCCTGATTAACTGAAAATTACCTGTCCCCCCGCCCCCCGACCTCAGTGCCTTCACCTTTGAAATGCTGAAATCGGCCACATGATTTCCAGGGTCCCTTCCAGGTGGAACATTCTGTGATTTACTGACTTAAGGTATCTAACCAATCTCTTTCCTTTAGCCGAGGAAGGAAAACCCTTTATAAAAGCTAAGGATAATTTTGCCCCAAATTACAAAATCCAGGCCTTCAGCTTTGCAGAAGTTTGGGGGTAAGGGAGGGCAGGTAGTTACGGGTTTGACTCATACATTCTTAACTTCCATCTAGGTTCCAGCCTCAGGTGTTTTTGAAGGCTGATGTCACAGCCACGTGGCAGAATAACATACAATCGTTAATCGTGGTGGTTAAACAAGACAAAAGGTTTTTTAAATTCCTAATAATGATTAGGAGTCATCTGTAAAAACATGCAAAAATATATTATAGGTTAAAAGAAAAAAGTAGGATGTAATACATGGGCTATAGTTTGGGTGGGGGAGTTGTTTTTGTTTGTTTTTTACATGAGGAAAGAGGCAAGAAGGACATTCAACAGTGGTTGTAATTGGATAATAGGATTTGGGAGTTTTTTTCTTTTCCTTTTCCTTATTTTTTTTAATGTAAACTTAAATTACCTACATAATTAAAGGGGAGACTTTTCCTTATGAAGAGAGAAAAGGTGCCCAAAATTCTCACATTGAGTTCTTCTGAGAAGAAAGAAAATACTCTCCTAAAAACATCTCAGTAACACTGCAGAAATTCCAGAAATACAGGTTTAGAGGGGAACATCATTATTACCCACTACAAATGGGAAAGAAAAGACTCCTTTATTGCTTCAGGTCTAGAATCACTAAGTTTCACAGGATGTTTCAGGAATGCTGGCAGGGGAAGTTGCTTTGGAGTCCAGGGACACACAGCTTTGTAGAGCTGGACCCGGGGGAAAAAAGAACAGGTGCAGCAGACAAAGCAGCAGACCATGAGAGCCAAATGTCATGGGCCCCGTCCAGAAATCCCAGTCTGGAGCAGGTTCCCCCTCAGTGCTCTTGCCCTGCACCACAGCCAGCCACATGGCCAAGGGGACTTTCCATGAGCACAAATGTCCTTTCCTCTCTGAAGCACTGCAGCAGAGGGAGGACAGGTAGCGTATTTCACGGAATCTGCAACTGTTAAAACAAATCAAACCACAACCAAACTAATCTATGCTTTCATCAGGCTGCAGGATAAGCACATGTGTAGATACATCTGTGTTCATACATAAACACTCAATATATATACATATATATAAATACGTGGCCCAGTTTACAACACAGATCAGTGACTGTGGCTTTGGATGGCGACAATCAAACACTTCACTCTACAGCACTCTTGAGAACATTCTGTAAACACATTATTCCTCTGGTGATTCCCACTGATACTACTAAAAACTCAGGAAAGAGTACAATTGAAAAATCACATTCAGAATGTTATTAATTACATAGGAACCCTCTGCCTTTCTTGAACAGGCTTTTTTGCTACTTTGTGGCAAGTAGATAAAGACAGATCTGATATACAAAGAATAGGAAAACTGGAACAGGAAAAGTCAGCTCCTCCTTTGGGAGTCTGACAGACAATATGTGGCGTCAACATCGTATCGTACCCTAGTTCAGAGGAGGGCTGCAAGGGAGCCGTGGAGCCCAACTTGCCACAGCTCCAGACATGCCCTGAGTACACACATCACACTGGGCTTCACCAGCACTAACAACATCAGGAAAGCAACAAAACAAAGGCCTGCGGGTGCCTTTTGTTTATTAATTTCAAAAGACACATTTCTGTTGATTGATACCAAAATTCAATTTGAACAGTTATTTAAAACTGGAAAATAACATAATGTAACTAAATAAAGAGATGCCATGGCTTGTTTTTTGTTTTAAGGCATTTTTTTGTTTGTTTGTTTCTAAGTGCAAAGCTGGCACCTACTGACTTTACCTGGCCGTAATTAAATACTTCTAACATTAGATAAAGAAATTTAACCTACCTCATCAAAGGTGTTGTCGTCTTTCTTCAAAGCTATAAAATAAAAGGGGAAAGGAAACAGTTATTGTGAAACATCTCAAAGACACTAAGTATCTAAGTTCTAAAAAACAGAAAAAAAACCCAAAGCAGTATGGTGTTTTCATTTCAAAAAGTAAAATCGTACCCCAACCTGAATAACAATGTTATGATACAAATGTGAAAACTGCAAATGAGAGAGAGAATTGCACAGCACGCACCTTTGTGAGACACTTTCATAAATATGTAAATGGAACTATCCTCCCAGCTGTGGAAAAGAAGTATGCATATCTTTCCTCTATTTCTTCTTTAGTAGGAAAATGTTTTAATGAAAGTATTAAAGAATCAAAAAGTAATCTTAAAAAAATTTCCCCTTAAACTTCTGGTGTTTGCTGGTCTATCATTAAGCATGGTGGCTGGACCTCCCAAACCAGTTGTCAGGAAGACATCCACTCTGCACAGTGCCCGGAATGAGATTTTCATACTGAGAGAAGTTTAAGTTTGATGATGAAAGATCAAGCGTGTAAAATAAGCACTGCAGAAACATAATTCAAACAGTTTCAACATGATAACTATTCTAACAAAGTATCACCAAAGGAAACAATATATGTGGAATATTTTATAGGTACTAGCAAATACTTAAAATTTATTTTAAATATTCATGACTTCAGAATTGAAATTTTATTACTCCAAAGAGAAAGAGAAGTATTTCATATATATAGCTGGCAAACACCTAGTTCCTTAAACCCTACAATTACTTAGAATGTTTCAGATTAAGGAGAATGCACAAAGGAGTGAATTTAGCTGAAAACACAAGTTGGAGAAATGTTTCAGAGGTACAGAATTGTACATAAGTGCTTACTGGTCTATAATGGATAGTTCTATTCAGGATAGAAGTGCTTGGGTAGCTCTTACTTGGAAAGCTATGTTCTGACCAAAGCAATGGAAAACAAATAGTTTGGGCAGTTAAGCTCTGAGAGAAGTCCTGTGCCTAAACTGAAGCCATCACATCAAAGCTTATATTATACTGTCTAGCAATCTTGCAAAGGTTCTTTTCTCTGTGTCATACTATAAATTTGTCTTTTTAAAACATCAAGAAGTCTGTGGTTGTGGTGATGAGTTAAGGCAGAAAAGGGTAGGTCAAGGGAGATAAAATGTTTCTCAAAGTTTAATTCTTAGTCTTCCCCTTTTGCCTAAGAAACTGATCTTGTAATAATTTTCTCTACTTCCTTTATTAGAGAACCATTTCTTCCGAATGGAAAATAAAAAGACAGATCTTTGTCCCAGTTTCAAATGGTTTATCTTGCATCCAATTACTCACCCATATTACATAATGTATTTGACTTAATTTATATTAAATCTAAAATAACCTACTTTGGGGAATTCCCTGGTGGTCCAGTGTTTAAGATTTAAGACTCCATGCTTTCACTGCCAAGGGCACAGGTTCAATCCCTGGTGGAGGAACTAAGATCCCGCAAACTGCTTGGTGTGGCCAAATAAATAAATTAAATAACCTACTTGGATAGAAAGGTAGAAGATCCTAGGTGATTCTTAATGGTGACATTTTTAATTCACAATATAAAACTTCTAATCCAGAAGGCTTTCTTTAAATATCAGTCAACAATGTTACTAGACTATACCCCTCACTCTCTCAACCCAAGGTGTGTCCTTTAATTAACATACTTGACTAGTGATTCCTTTATAAAATATTAGTGACCTACGTAAATATAGACAAGTTGTTCCATCTAAAAAAAGAACAATTTTTTGGAATAAGAAATGATTAGCTCACTGATTTCAAATACAAAGTGAATTATTGTACAGCCTCATACCTCACTCATTTAACAAAGATTAAGGTAAAACACATTACGTTGTTGCCATGCAAAGTGCAAAGCTACAGCAGCAAGCTTATCATTCACAGCACAGACGTTTAAATATATCTTCTTTACTTGGGGCATGATAAAAGTTCTAGAGATTGAGCCATGGGTTTTCCTAAGCAAAGTAACCAGTAAGAACTACAGTTGATAACTTCTCTCAGGGAATTGCAAACAAGGAACGAAGACCCTCAAGTTGAGAGATTAGGAGAGTAGAAACTAGAATGTCTTTAACACCCAGACTGGACTATTTCTCTCTTGCCACCTAAATCCTGCCAATTCCTCCAACATTCTGGATAAAGGGGTGGGATCTGTAGGTAGAAAGAAAAGGAGGAAATAGAAGGGTCATTGCAGGTGTATTTCCTAAGATATAAAGAGCAGGAAGCCAGATTATCTCCCCTGTACATTATTCTCAAGCCCAGGCCACCGAGGGGGGAATTTTAAGACCAAGAAGTCTACCCTTTCATTGAACTCTTCATTGCTAGATTGACACCTTGCATAGTTTCTTTAAATATTGTATCCTTTCCCTGAACAGCAGTCAGTGGTAACAAAAAAGACCAATTAAAGATCTTTGCCAAATATCTATCAGGTCATTGATGAATAAACTCTGACCTAGACAAGCACACAACATCTCATTATTGATTACATTCTCTGGTTGTCATTAATTATTCATGTAAATACAAACCCACAATTGTCTTCAAGGATACCATGGAATAACAAGCATATTACATTTTTCTGGGTTAACAAAGGGGCATATATTAAGGCATCTAAGATAATCAGATATTCTATTCAGTCCTCTGCTCAGACATTGCTCCCGGCAGAAGTTTTTCCATGATCTCACCAAGACTAAAATGGTATCCCCTCCTATGTTCTTCAACAGCAAGTTATGCTAATCTTCATGATAGAATGTGTCCATGCTCATTCATTGGCCTGTCTTCTCTTAAAGTCCTTGAGGACAGGGACCAGTAACAATGGTCACTGAATCGGAATGCCAGCACAATATCTAGCACATAGGAGGTACTCGATAATTACTGGCAGAATTAATGAGTTGCACTTCAAAGGCAAAAGGATAGCATCTTACCCTTTGAGATACACTAAACTTTTGGCATATGAAAACCATGTACTATTCTCTCTTATGAAAGAATCATAAATTCCATTTCACAGTTTTCAAATTAAAATCTTTTGAAACTACATTGGGAGAGGATACGGTACAATAGTTAAATTTTGCCTCTGAACCTTTAACCTTACATTTTTCTTTTTGACAGAATGGATTTATCAGGTGACAGCTGGACTCTAAAATTACACTCTTACAGAACAAGGTAACAAACTCCCAAATTCAGTGTAACCACAGCCTCTTCCTTTTATTCAGTTATCTCACAAACTGCATCTTTCAAAGAAATGGTATACGTAGGGTTCATCTCGTATATCGCAGAGTATAAACTTCCTTTCTCTAGAAGATCATCCAACTAAGTGTGAAGAAATGCATTCAAATGAATATGAAGAAATGTCAGTTCGACCTTAATCTTACACGGGATATTACAGAAAGCCTTTCTCCTTCTAGGCAATCATTCAAAAATAAAAAAGAAACAATGAAAGAAAAGAGGAAATGAATTTTAATATAAATTTTTTAAACAATTAATTTCCCATTTGTCTTTGTTTATGCTAACCTAAATTTTAAAAAAAAAGCATGAGACAACTATAGTAATTCCTAATAAGTGAACACACTGACACTATTTAGCAGAAAACCATAAATACTCACTCCTGAAATCAATGGATAACTTTGAAATTCAATTACACCCATCTTATAAAAGAACCATAGCTGTGTTATAGTCACTCCCTGGCAGATGTAGTAAATTAGAGTGCTATGGCTTGAAAGCCAATGTGTTTTATTAGACCTTTTATAATATAGTAATCTCAGATCAGCTGTATTTGAGGTGGGCAGTGACAAAGTTGGCCTGATCTTTCATGTGTGAGTAAATTAAACATTAGCATTGTCGCTTTTATATAGTTAGAATTATTATTAATCTTTTATAATAATGGATTATTAATCCATAATTAATGAATATCATAGACTTTCAAAAATTGTCCTCATTTTCTATAGATGATCACTAATTTTTCATGGCTAAACAATGATACTGTATATTTTATCATTTAACAAACTACACTTCTGAATCATACTAAAAAAGCAAAATAAAGTCAGTATGTTTATTTCAAAAGCCGGAGTAGATTGGTTGAAGGGAATGAATATACTGAGATGTTGGATTACTCAGCAGGAATAAACCATTCACTCTTTGATCTCCTCATGAAGTACCAACGAAGAAATGAGGAAGATAGGAGATAAACAGAGAAATCAGAAGGAATAATAGCCTCCAATACTGATCTTCACCATGTGACAGATATTGCACTAGATATTTTATGTATTTTATCTGATCTAATCTTCACAACAACCTTAAGAAAACTGACAGATAAGGACTCTAGGATCTAAGGAAATTCTGCTAGTTGTTGCCCAAGGCACACAGCAGGCAAGGAAAATGGGATTCGAACCCAGATCAGCCTAACTCCAAAACCCATCCTGTTTTCAGGTTAGCCACACTGTAAAGTCAGTGGTCACTTCTCTTACTTCTCTTGCTTTCCACCTAGAAGATCCATACGTCAGCATGTTGTAATCACCAATAATGATAATAACACATCATGAACATCTATTGAGTCTTTATTCCATACAACACAGGACATCATATGCATTATTTCACTAAGTGCCAATCACAAAACTGACTTGAAAAACTGAAGTTCAGAAGGTGAGGGACCTGTCCAAGGTCACTCCACTACAAGCGGCAACACCAGAAATCCTAGTCCATCTGACACACAGCCCACACCTTTAAATCCATGCACTACGTAATCCCACAGTAAAGCCTCAATTCAACAGCCTCCAGCACCTTAAAAATCCTTAAATAGTCAGATTGATTGCATGCTTTTTGATTTTACAAATAAAACTTCAAAAAATAAGTAGATAACAAAGACTTATTTTCTGTACTGCTACTCTAATGAATGTCTTGAGCTTGTTATACAATCATAATCATTTAAAACCTCTTTATCTCCTTTTACAGTATTCTGGAATGAGATATGCTATTCGAATCATGACCCTCCATCAATACAAGAAATAATCAGTTATGATCACTTCACTGTACTGTTTCTGAAAGGGAGGAAGTAAAATCTACTAGAACTTAGAAGACATTTTAACAAGAGTTGTAATCAAAAGGAGTTTCACATCACTAAATCTCTGTAAGCTAGAAAATCCAATTAACTATAATACCCCATTTGCCAGCATTGTAGTTAATCTAAATTTTACTGATTGTCGATCAAAACCTTGAAATTACCTAAACATAAGGAATTTTTATATTAATGTCCTTGGTTTCTTACTGAGATTCAATTGCAATGAATTATTTAACACAAAACTGGAAGAGTTCCAACAGAGTCATTAGCATTAGTAAATATACAGTTAATGCCTTATAGAACAGGGCTTAATGGACTCCAGAACCCGCCTCTGTGATAGTTTGGGTCAGGGACTGAAACATCCTCCTTAATAAAGCACAGCGGCTCAACACCTTGCTTTCTCACACTCTTCTTGACTTCAAACTTCATTTGAATGCAGGGGCTCCCTAACTACTAAGAGTAAAATTGCAAATATCCCATACACAAAATAAATAAAACCAGGGCTAAATATTGGTTTCACACCATAACTTTACAGTCATCTTGGGAAAGATTATGTACACCAATATGGAATTTTCAGTTAAAAAACAACAAAGAAAAGTAGGCTAAACATTTTTTTGACTTGAGGAAAGTTTGCATATTTCACGATGCACTTAATACAATGATTTTTAAATGAATGGATGGAAGGACAAGGACAATACTCATATGCACTCCAGGGTTTTATTTTAAGGAATTAAGCACCTTATGCTTAATTTCCATTAACACCTTCATTAACATGGATGACATGTTAAACAAGTGAAACAAAGGCTAGAGGCTCCTTAGGGACTCTGAGGGGTTATTTTGTACGATTTTCTTGCTGAAAGCAGTTACCTGTGTAAATGAAAGTTAAGATGTTAGAGAAGATAGCTACCGTCTTAAGGTTAAAAGGGGTTTTTATGGCCAAACCTAGAAATCTAACCACCCATTCCACGTGACACTGTTGTCACCCTGTTATAGTCCGTGACATGGATTTATTCTTAAATGTCCTAAACATTTCTCGGTCGGTTATCTGTCGGTCAATTGGTTGGCTGAGTTAAAGACAATAGCCTTGGTCTAGTAAATGGAAGAAGTTTGGGAGACTTATTCCTAAAGGTTCAGACAAGTTCACGGCGCGAATTTCTCTGCAGCAATGGAAAGATTCAGAGGACTCGAGACTGAACGCCCAAATCTCGCTTTCGAGGACCCGAAGTACCGAACAAAAGGTCCCAAGGTATCTGTTCCACTTCTCTTTAGGTTGGATGTGTTAAACAATACCAAGGTACAAACTCAACATTTCACCAATTTCCAAAGCTAAATTATTGACCAAACACCCAATACCAAAGCCTGCGTGCAAAAAAATAGGTGACCCAGGCGGCCGCGCCGCCTGTCCCCGGCGGACGCGAAAGCAGGAGCGCTAGTGGCGAGGAGAGGGAACCCAAATTGTAGGCTTAAGACCATGCACAAATGAACCCTCAGGTCCTGAGGGAAAGAGGTGTCTCTCGTTTTTGTCGTCGCCCTCCCGCAGGTCCTGGGCACTGTTCCCTCCACCCTCCGCGCGCAGCGCCCCCCACGCCAGTCCCGGGTGGCCGCTGCACCGCCAGTGCCAGAAGCGCGGGGCCGAGGGCGCGGGCATGGGGGCGCCAGGCCCGGTGCCCGGGACAGCACGCCACTCACCAATGCGGCTGAAACTATCCGACAAAGTTCTCCGCAACTTCTTCATCTTGCCGATCTTCTCGGGCGGCTGCGGCTCAATGAGGTCGCACATCTGGGCGACACGGGGCTCGACCAACTTCCCCAAACTGGTCCAGAGCGAGCGCAGACAACGGCGAGGACGCGCGGCGCGGCGAAGGCGGCGCCTCCTCCTCCTCCTCCTCCACCTCCTCCTCCTCCTCCACCTCCTCCTTCTCCGGCCGCGAGGCGACGCGCAGGGCTGGGGAGGCGAGCGGCGAGAGGCAGGCTGCACTCCGGCCTGGGCCGCGGCTCGACGAGTGGGGGCGTTCTACGTGGTGCCGGGGGCGGCCGCGACAGCCGCCGCAGTGGTGGCCCAGCGCCGCGCCGCCGCCGCTGCCGCCGCCCGGCTCATTTTCCCTCCTTTGTAACCGAGAGAAGCGCGGCCGGCGGCCGGCTGTGGGGGTGGCGCGGGCGGAGGCGGGGCGGGGGCGGGCCGGGGACTAGGTGCGAGAGCCTGGGGTCGCCGAGGGCGCGGGGCGCGGGCGGGAAGAGTTTCGGCCGCTCGGGAGAAAGAGCCGCGGCGCGGAACCGCCAGCCGCCCCGCCCTCAACCCCCTCCCGCAGCCGCCGCCGCCGCCGCCGCCCCGCCTCCCCCTCGGCCAAGGCCCCCGGGCGCGGGACCCCGGAGCGACCTCGGCCCCCCGCTTGGAGCCCGAGTCCTCTGCCACCGTCGCTGGCCTGCTCGCGACCCCGCGCTGCTCCCTCGGCTGCCAGCCCAGCCCGCGCGCTCGAGGACCCGGGCCCGCGGAGGGCCGCGAACGGGCAAGGCTGGGAGCGGGCCGCCACTGGGGACCCGGTTCTCGCGCTGTGGGGAGGCCCCGAAAGGAAAGGGGCTGAGCCTAGGTCGTTCATCGTAGTGGTTTTCTCCCTGACGCGATCGCGTGTGAAAAGAGCTTGGAATTGGGGGTGGGGGGGTTGGCCGAGACCAATGCCTCCGGGTCAGGGGAGTGGAAAGGCCTCGGGGATGCGCTCAGGTTTGACGTTGACTTTTTGTTTTTCTTCAGTTTTGCCAAGGAAACTGAAGCGAAAGAGCTAAAGGGAAAGATGGGCCCGTTTCTTAGGAGAGTCAAGTGCAAAAGCAGAAGCGTCAACTGTAACTCCCCAAGGCAGGGCTAGTGCTCTGTTTCCTTCATCCCTCTGTCACACTGAGTGACGGACGGTAATGTAGCTGATTTCTGAAATGAACACCCAATTCTATAGTAAATAGCAAACAGAAGGCCTTAGTCTATTTACCATTTTTAGAATATATTTCTAAACTGGAAGACTCAGAGGCATAAACATTCTGACCTCCTCGTCCCCTACCACAAAAAAGCAGCTGGGCTGGGGGGAAGCTTTATAAAATCCCAGAACCTACAGTTCAGGCAGCAAACACACATCGTCTTCATTCGGCTAAAACATGATGCAGCAAGCCTCCAAAAGTCAGTCTCCCAGGGGAGAGAGAAGGAAGATGGGGGAAAGCCTGAATGTGTTGATTTGGGGCCAGCAAACTCCTTATGAATAGAAATGTAGTAATCTTGAGTCATCTAGCTGTGCAAGTAAAAAGAGCTTGTGAGCGTGTGACAATGTTGTTTGGTTTAAAGGAAGTTTTGGGGAGTTTATGTTTTATTAATAGATTTTTATCTGAAAACAAAAACTAGCCCCCTGCCTTCCTTAAATTGTGAGGTAGAACACTGACTTGTTCTGCTCTGCACTGAGCACATTATAGGGACTTGATAAATTGCAGCTGATTAAAGCCAGGAAGTCAAGCCAAGTGGGGGCAGAGGAGGGTGGGGAATTCCTCAAGAAAGTCCGTATGACTTAAAATGGATGTTGAGTCCTGGGGACTATAACTAGATATCACTGACAGCACCAAGCATGGCCTCAGAAAGGAAAAAGGTTGACTTTCACCACTTACTCAGGTTAGTTAGGGAGAAAGGTATCAGCTGCTTTGAATGAAAAGACAAAAGCAACCAGTCAAAATACGGATGGGCTCTACCTATCCATCAACAAAGATGAAGAAGTAGTCATTAACTGAATGAACTTTGACAACTATACATCTGTGGCTATCCTATTAATCATATTATTCACTCTGATAACGGCTGTTTCATATATACGTGTGTGTATGTGAGAATATATATAATATATTCATATTCTGTTTTACCTTCCCAGTGTTTAGTATTATTGACCTTTTAAAAGATAAACTTCTGTTTGAATAAATTATGGTATATGCATACTATAGTACAACAGGTAAGCATTTTCAAAAATGAGATAGATCAATATGTATTGTGTAAATAGGTCTAGAGTAAGTGAAAAAAAATTTACCATTAACCCGTTTTCATATTTATAAGAAAAAATTAGACATGTATATGTTTCTATATGCTTAGAAATTTTCTGAAAAAGAAGAGAACAAACTGTAAGTGTGTACACCCAGAATACAGTAAGTCCCCTACATATGAACAAGTTCCGTTCCGAGACCACATTTGTAGGTCCAATTTGTTCGTAAGTCCAATGAACTTGGACTTGGAGGAAGAGGAGGTGAGAGTTGGTAGAGCTGAAGGATCGTCTGCAATAGGAGATGGAGGGCAAGATGCAATTTCACTCATGCCTGTTGTTGACAGCACTGGTTTTGGTTCCTTGCTGGATTCAATTCTATCTACCCTCTTGAAAAAAAATGATCCAGTGATGTCTGGGTAGAAGCTCTTTTTCTCGTCATAGATGACGTGGTAGCACTGGATTGCATTCTGAAGAGCTGCTGCAACCTTCGTGTATCCTCCTATGTTCAGGTCATGTGCCTCAAGGACTAACAGTGCCTCCTCAAATAAAGAAAATCCCCTTGCCATTTCCTGCATCATGAATCTCTTTGGTTCTTCAGTTACTTCTTCTTCCTCTTATCTCTCTTTGTCCTTTCTCTGGGCCTCCAATTCCATCCGTAAGCTCCTCATGCTGCACAGCAAGGAGTTCAATGAAATTGTCCTCTTACAGATCTAGCTTGAAATAAAGATACTGTACTACTGTACTCTATACAGTACTGTACGGTAAAGTACACAAAAGCACAACCACTTGTAGAGGATGCACACACGTGACAATGTATGCCAGACACGTGAACTAACTCACGTGATTAGACATGCGAATACATGTTTGCATCTTTGAAAGTTCAGAACTTGAAGGTTCGTATGTAGGGGACTTACTGTAGAGAGAACATTTTCTTTGTACCTTTAAGTATAATTTGAATGTTTTATGCCCCCAAAATGCATTGTTTATAATAATAGAAATAGTAATTTAAAACATAAACGTAATATTTACTTCATTTTTACCTATCCCACTCCAAAAACATTTCACCTAATTACAATGGTATACCTTGCAGGAGAAACAGTTGTTAGTAATGGACCAAGTAAACCTTGGCAATTATGAATAACCAACTCCCAGCACATGCTTATCTGCTTCCTTTGTTGGTTATAAATTAAAATGGCTAATTTTGCAAGAAACTGTGATACAAAGAAGGAAATTCTTAACTGGATGCTTTTACTATATGTACACTTATGTTATAGGATTCAACTTTTTTTTTTTTGGCCATGCCGCCCAGATTGTGGGATCTTAGTTCCCCAACCAGGGATAGAACCTGTGCCCCCTGCATTGGAAGCCCAGAGTCCTAACCACTGGACCACCAGAAAATTCCCAGATTAAACTCTTTATATGGTTATTCGTTTCACATTTGCCTTCATCTTAGATTGTAAGTTCCCTGAGGGCAAGAGCCCTAGATACAAAAGGTATAATGCCTGTTTCATAGTGGACGTAAATTAAATAAATGTCTGTCAAATGATTAGAGAATATATTGCTGCCACTGAGAAGTAATGTGTTGTCCTCAGAAACAAAGATGACTATTCAGCATCTGTGTGGCATATGTATTTTCAGTGGGAGGATGGATCTGTGCCAGTTCTCCATCTGAACTTCTCATTCACAAGGTTATAGTTTTGGCTGGCCTGAGTTAAAGGTGCAGTGTCTGCCTATAAACAGATAAACTTACCGAGGGGCTGAACCCAGCATGGGTTGAACTGAATCGAATTCATCAATTAAAGCATGTGTGTGTATTAATTAGGCCTAGAGTGATAGCAGCAGTGGCTGGAGACCCAGGACTCATGGGTTTTCGTCCCTACTCTATCACAAAGTGTTGTGTGGCCTTAGACAAATAAGTGATTTACCCACTTCCTTATCTGTAAGATGAGAGTCTTGAACTAGCTGACCTCTAGGGTCATCCATAGCGGCCAAATTCTAAGTTGAATGGTGAAATTTCTGCTCTCCCAGCTTAAATACTGGGATATATTAATGAACAGTAATTAATACACAAATAAGAGAGACAAGGATCCAATGATAAAAATTATGAGAAATTTAAGATACATTATTTCTACTCATGTTATACATAAATTATGCTTTTCTTATGAATGGATCTTGTCCATATAAGAAAAATAGCAGGCTCATATGCTGGCAGTAAATTTTAAGGGAATGAATCCTAATCTAAATCAGATGAAATATAGAGGATTTGATTAGAATCTAAAGTACCAACAAAAGCAGAAGCAGATTTACTGACCTGAAATAGTATCAAAAGATATTATCAGAGAAAAGAAATCTATGAAAAAATGATGCCAAGGATGTGGGGACTACAGTTGGGAAGTGAAGTTAAAGTGAAAACATATGTTAATTAATGTAAAATTTTAGAATTTAGCCAGTGTAGATAGCTAAAGATTAAGACATATTGTTGACTGTAATTACTAAAGTGGTAGAAACTAACGTAATTGAATATCCTCTTAGAACTCTAAACAGTTACCCCAGTTAATTTTTTTTAACACTTTTTTTATTTTCTTTTACTAAATAGAAATCTAATTAGTCCAATTACTTAAATGCAAGCATTTACATTAGAAAATGAGTTCTCTTCAATCAAAATTATGTAACAAGAATTTAGGACTTTACAAAATTCTGTAATATGTCACATGACATACATAGCTATAACTTTGTATGTTGTAGCAACAGGTACTTACGTCAAGACTTCAGATTTTATTAAAGGACAATCTAAAACAATAGTAGAGTACAGATATAAGAAATGAAAAGGACCTCATGAATGGTAGTTAAAATAGATAACAGGACAAAAGCAAGGTAAAATATAATGCTCCAAGTGGCCTCTACATTTTGGTAAAAGATAGAACTATCTGAGAAAAATTATTTTTACTTTGAAGAAAGTTATAAAATTACATTAATTTAAAAATGTTAACAGATGCATGATGTATGCAACTTACTTTCAAACATTTCAGAAAAAAATAGACATACGTAGAGTGGAAAAGATCAATAGAGAAAGCATACAAAAATGATAAACAGTACAAAATGTTAATAGGCAAATCTAGGTAAAGGGTATATGTACATTCTTTGTGCTATTCTTTTTTTTTTCTTATTAGTCATCAATTTAATACACATCAGTGAATACATGTCAATCTCACTCCCCCAATTCATCACACCACCACCACCACCACCCCCAAGGCTTTCCACCCTTGGTGTCCATACGTTTGTTCTCTACATCTGTCTCAATTTCTGCCCTGCAAACTGGTTCATCTGTAGCAATTTCTAGGTTCCACATATATGTGTTAATATACGATATTTGTTTTTCTCTTTCTGACTTACTTCACTCTGTATGACAGTCTCTGGATCCACGTCTCAACAAATGACCCAATTTCATTCCTTTTTATTGCTGAGTAATATTCCATTATATATATGTACCACAACTTCTTTATCCATTCATCTGTCAATGGGCATTTAGGTTGCTTCCATGACCTGGCTATGGTAAATAGTGCTGCAATGAACATTGGGGTGCATATATCTTTTTGAATTATGGTTTTCTCTGGGTATGTGCCAAGTAGTGGGATTGCTGGTCATCTATGGTAATGGTAATTCTATTTTTAGATTTTTAAGGAACCTCCATACTGTTCTCCATAGTGGCTGTATCAATTTACATTCCCACCAACAGTGCAAGAGGATTCCCTTTTCTCCACACCCTCTCCAGCATTTGTTGTTTGTAGATTTTCTGATGATGCCCATTCTGACTGCTGTGAGGTGATACCTCATTGTAGTTTTCATTTGCATTTCTCTAATAATTAGTGATGTTGAGCAGCTTTTCATGTGCTTCTTGGCCATCTGTGTGTCTTCATTGGAGTAATGTCTACTTAGGTCTCCTGCCCAGTTTTGGATTGGGTTGTTTGTTTCTTTAATATTGAGCTGCATGAGCTGTTTATATATTTTGGAGATTAATCCTTTGCCCGTTGATTCGTTTGCAAATATTTTCTCCCATTCTGAGGGTTGTCTTTTTGTCTTGTTTATGGTTTCCTTTGCTGTGCAAAAGCTTTGAAATTTCATTAGGTCCCAATTGTTTATTTTTGTTTTTATTTCCATTACTCTAGGAGGTGGATCAAAAAAGATCTTGCTGTGATTTACGTCAAAGAGCTTTCTTCCTATGTTTTCCTCTAAGAGTTTTATAGTGTCCAGCCTTACATTTAGGTCTGTAATCCATTTTGAGTTTA
This sequence comes from Monodon monoceros, assembly GCF_005190385.1. NCBI lineage: Eukaryota > Metazoa > Chordata > Mammalia > Artiodactyla > Monodontidae > Monodon > Monodon monoceros. The sequence continues at coordinate 51,181,670 of NW_021703776.1, forward strand.
TTTTTGTGTATGGTGTTAGGCAGTGTTCTAATTTCATTCTTTTACATGTAGCTGTCCAGTTTTCCCAGCACCACTTATTGAAGAGACTGTCTTTTCTGCATTGTATATCCTTGCCTCCTTTGTCATAGATTAGTTGACCATAGGTGCGTGGGTTTTATCTCTAGGCTTTCTGTCTTGTTCCATTGATCTATGTTTCCGTGTTTGTGCCAGTACCATACTGTCTTGATTACTGTAGCTTTGTAGTATAGTCTGAGGTCAGGGAGTCTGATTTCTCCAGCTCCATTTTTTTTCCCTCAAGACGGCTTTGGCAATTTGGGGTCTTCTGTGTCTCCATACAAATTTTAAGATTTTTTGTCCTACTTCTATAAAAAAAAATGCCATTGGTAATTTGATAGGGATTGCATTGAATCTGTAGATTGCTTTGGGGAGTATAGTCATTTTCACAATATTAATTCTTCCAATCCAAGAACATGGTATATCTCTCCATCTGTTGGTATAATCTGTAATTTCTTTCATCAGTGCCTTATAGTTTTCTGCATATAGGTCTTATAGGTTTATTCCTAGTTATTTTATTCTTTTTGTTGCAATGGTAAATGGGAGTGTTTCCTTAATTTCTCTTTCAGATGTTCCATCATTAGTGTATAGGAATGCAAGAGATTTCTGTGCATTGATATTGTATCCTGAAACTTTACCAAATACATTGATTAGCTCTAGTAGTTTTCTGAAGGCATCTTTAGGATTCTCTATGTATAGTATCAAGTCATCTGCAAACAGTGACAGTTTTACTTCTTCTTTTCCAATTTGTATTTCTTTTTCTTCTCTGATTGCCGTGGCTAGGACTTCCAAAACTATGTTGAATAATACTGGTGAGAGTGGACATCTTTGTCTTGTTCCTTATCTTAGAGGAAATGCTTTCAGTTTTTCACCATTGAGAAAGATGTTTGCTGTGGGTTTGTCGTGTATGGCCTTTATTATGTTGAGGTAGGTTCCCTCTATGCCCACTTTCTGGAGAGTTTTTATCATAAACCGTTGTTGAATTTTGTCAAAAGCTTTTTCTGCATCTATTGAGATTATCATATTGTTTTTATCCTTCAATTTGTTAATATGGTGTATCACATTGATTGATTTGCGTATGTTGAAGAATCCTTGCATCCCTGGGATAAATCCCACTTGATCATGGTGTATGATCCTTTTAATGTGTTGTTGGATTCTGTTTGCTAGTATTTTGTTGAGGATTTTTTCATCTATATTCATTGGGGATATTGGTCTGTAATTTTCTTTTTTTGTAGTATCTTTGTCTGGTTTTGGTATCAGCGTGATGGTGGCCTCATAAAATGAGTTTGGGAGTGTTCCTTCCTCTGCAATTTTTTCAAAAATTTGAGCAGGATGGGTGTTAGCTCTTCTCTAAATGTTTGACAGAATTCACCTGTGAAGCCATCTGGTCCTGGACTTTTGTTTGTTGGAAGATTTTTAATCATAGTTTCAATTTCATTACTTGTGATGTGTGTTCATATTTTCTATTTCTTCCTGGTTCAGTCTTGGAAGGATATACCTTTCTAAAAATTTGTCCATTTCTTCCAGGTTGTCCATTTTATTGGCATAGAGTTGCTTGTAGTAGTCTCTTAGGATGCTTTGTATTTCTACGGTGTCTGTTATAACTTCTCCTTTTTCATTTCTAATTTTATTGATTTGAGTCCTCTACCTGTTTTTCTTGATGAGTCTGGCTAATGGTTTATCAATTTTGTTTATCTTCTCAAAGAACCAGCTTATAGTTTTATTGATCTTTGCTACTGTTTTCTTTGTCTCTATTTCATTTATTTCTGCGCTGATCTTTATGATTTCTTTCCTTCTGCTAACTTTGGGTTTTGTTTGTTCTTCTTTCTCTAGTCCTTTAGGTGTAAGGTTAGATTGTTTATTTGAGATTTTTCTTGTTTCTTGAGGTAGGCTTCTATAGATATAAACTTCCCTGTTAGAACTGATTTTGCTGCATCACATAGGTTTTCGATCATCGTGTTTTCATTGTCATTTTTCTCTAGGTATTTTTTGATTTCCTCTTTGATTTCTTCAGTGATCGCTTGGTTATTTAGTAACATATTGTTTAGCCTCCATGTGTTTGTGTTTTTTATGTTTTTTTTCCCTGTAATTCATTTCCAGTCTCATAGCGTTGCGGTCAGAAAAGATGCTTGATATGATTTCAATTTTCTTAAATTTACTGAGGCTTGATTTGTGACCCAAAATGTGATCTATCCTGGAGAATGTTCCATGCGCACTTGAGAAGAAAGTGTAATCTGCTGTTTTGGGATGGAATGTCCTATAAATATCAATTAAATCTACTGGTCTATTGTGTCATTTAAAGTTTCTGTTTCCTTATTTATTTTCCTTTTGGATGATCTGTCCATTGGTGTATGTGAGGTGTTAAAGTCCGCCACTATTATTGTGTTACTGTTGATTTCCTCTTTTAGAGCTGCTAGCAGTTGCCTTATGTATTGAGGTGCTCCTATGTTGGGTGCTATGTTATAGCTTCTTCTTGGATTGATCCCTTGATCATTATGTAGTGTCCTTCCTTGTCTCTTGTAACATTCTTTACTTTAAAGTCTATTTTATCTGATATGAGTATGGCTACTCCAGCTTTCTTTTGATTTCCATTGGCATGGAATATCTTTTTCCATCCCCTCACTTTCAGTCTGTATGTGTCCCTAGGTCTGAAGTGGGTCTTTTGTAGACAGCATATATATGTGTCTTGTTTTTTTATCCATTCAGCAAGCCTGTGTCTTTTGGCTGGAGCATTTAATCCATTCACGTTTAAGGTAATTATCGATATGTATGTTCCTATTACCATTTTCTTAATTGTTTTGGGTTTGTTGTTGTAAGTCCTTTTCTTCTCTTGTGTTTCACACTTAGAGAAGTTCCTTTAGCATTTGTTGTAAAGCTAGTTTAGTGGTGCTGAATTCTCTTAGCTTTTGCTTGTCTGTAAAGCTTTTGATTTCTCCATCAAATCTGAATGAGATCCTTGCTGCGTAGAGTAATCTTGGTTGTAGGTTCTTCCCTTTCATCACTTTAAGTATATCATGCCACGCCCTTCTGGCTTGTAGAGTTTCTGCTGAGAAATCAGCTGTTAACCTTATGGGAGTTCCCTTGTATGTTATTTGTTGTTTTTCCCTTGCTGCTTTCAATAATTTTTCTTTGTCTTTAATTTTTTCCAATTTGATTACTATGTGTCTCGGTGTGTTTCTCCTTGGGTTTATCCTGTATGGGACTCTCTGCACTTCCTGAACTTGGGTGGCTATTTCTTTTCCCATGTTAGGGAAGTTTTCGATTATAATCTCTTCAAATATTTTCTCTGGTCCTCTCTCTCTCTCTTCTCCTTCTGGAACCCCTATAATGTGAATGTTGTTGCGTTTAATGTTGTTCCAGAGGTCTCTTATGCTGTCTTCATTTCTTTTCATTCTTTTCTCTTTATTCTGTTCTGCAGCAGTGAATTCCACCTTTCTGTCTTCCAGGTCACTTATCCGTTCTTCTGCCTCAGTTATTCTGCTATTGTTTCCTTCTAGTGTAGTTTTCATTTCAGTTATTGTATTGTTCATCTCTGTTTGTTTGTTCCTTAATTCTTCTAAGTCTTTTTTAAACATTTCTTGCATCTTTTCGATCTTTGCCTCCATTCTTTTTCCGAGGTCCTGGATCATCTTCACTATCATTATTCTGAATTCTTTTTCTGGAAGGTTGCCTATCTCCACTTCATTTAGTTGTTTTTCTGGGGTTTTATCTTGTTCCTTCATCTGGTACATAGCCCTCTGCCTTTTCACCTTGTCTATCTTTCTGTGAATGTGGTTTTTGTTCCACAGGCTGCAGGATTGTAGTTCTTCTTGCTTCTGCTGTCTTTCCTCTGGTGGATGAGTCTATCTAAGAGGCTTGTGCAAGTTTCCTGACGGGGGGGACTGGTGGTAGGTAGAGCTGGATGTAGCTCTGGTGGGCAGAGCTCAGTAAAACTTTAATACGTTTGACTGCTGATGGGTGGGGCTGGGTACCCTCCCTGTTGGTTGTTTGGCCTGAAGCAACCCAACACTGGAGCCTACCTGGGCTCTTTGGTGGGGCTAATGGCAGACTCTGGGAGGGCTCATGCCAAGGAGTACCTCCCAGAACTTCTGCTGCCAGTGTCCTTGTCCCCCCGGTGAGCCACAGCCACACCCATCTCTGCAGGAGACCCTCCAACACTAGCAGGTAGGTCTGGTTCAGTCTCCCCTGGGGTCACTGCTTCTTCCCCTGGGTCCTGATGCACACACTACTTTGTGTGTGCCATCCAAGAGTGGAGCATCTGTTTCCCCCAGTCCTGTCAAAGTCCTGCAATCAAATCCCACTAGCCTTCCAAGTCTGATTCTGTAGGAATTCCTCCTCCCATTGCTGGACCCCCAGGTTGGGAAGCCTGACATGGGGCTCAGAACCTTCACTCCAGTGGGGGACTTCTCTGGTATAAGTGTTTTCCAGTCTGTGCGTATCCACCCAGCAGTTATGGGATTTGATTTTACTGTGATTGCACCCCTCCTACCATCTCATTGTGGCTTCTCCTTTGTCTTTGGATGTGGGGTATCTTTTTTGGTGAGTTCCAGTGTCTTCCTGTTGATGATTGTAGAGCAGCTAGTTGTGATTCTGGTGTTCTCTCAAGAGGGAGTGAGAGTACGTCCTTCTACTCCGCCATCTTGGTTCCAATCCTCACCCTAGTTAATTATTTTAGGATCAAATATTATCCTTCTTTTTTGAACACATCCAGGAACTGAAATAGCACAAGGTTAGGTGACCTATACCAAGTTCCCAGTGAGTCATCAGTGAAACTGGTACATGGAATTCAAAACTCTTGTCACCAACTTTTATGTTCCAACTGTTGGATAACGTCCAGTCTTAAGGATTTCTTTTTGTTGTTGTTATTGTTGTTGTTTTGACAATGAGAAATTTAAAATCAAAAAGGGAGGCAAATGGAAGATTGGAGAAACCAGTGTATTCTCACAGTTAAATGGAGGCTCTCCCACTTCTTTCCTCCCTGTTCTATCAGCCATCTGTTGCCTAGTCACTCATAATTCAAATCACTCACTGCTGACACAAATCTCTGGGCTTGTTCAGGAATAAGACCTGACTGTTTTATAGGTAATTCTATATTTTTTCATCATATATTTCAAGAGACCTTGGGATGTAAGTAAATTGACCTACTTGCAAATGACTGTAGGAAGAACAAAGAAGTTGCAAACCCATCCAAACGGTGTCAAGTATAAATTAGCTCAGAATAGTTTTGAAGAAAATAGACTACCAAGGTCAAAGTGTGCATTGAAATACTGGTAAATTCCCCTCTCCTACTAAATCATACTTAAATATTACAATGGCCTATCATTCCTGTTTTTCATTTTGTATAATTTGTAAATAGAATTTTATATGAGAAAACATCTACTACCATTTCAAACTAACATACAATTCACTCAGTTATCCCTTTGGTGTTATTTGTGTGTGTGGAGAGATGTGTCATTACTAAAGGGTCCTCATTTATGATTGTCATCAATTTCAAGGCATCATTTTGCACCCAGCAGAATTAAAATTCAGAGGCCAGTCCTGTAATTGAACTGTGGACATGGATGGAAAAGTGGTCAGAAGCTAATACTTCAGGGAAACCAAAACTTTTGGTCAGTCTAGACAAGTCCTGTTAGGAGCAATTAAATTCAGAAATGTAGCTTTTCTATCAAAAACATCCTAGTCTTTCTTCCCAATGCCCTTGACAGTTCATCTGCATTCAGACGCCTATTCTTTTTTTTTTTTTTAATTTATTTTTGGCTGCATTGGGTCTTCGTTGCTGCATGTGGGCTTTTTCTCTGGTTGCGGCGAGTGGGGGCTACTCTTCTTTGTGGTGCACAGGCTTCTCATTGTGGTGGCTTTGCTTGTTGCGGAGCACGGGCTCTAGGCATGTGGGCTTCAGTAGTTGCGGCATGCGGGCTCAGTAGTTGTGGCTCACGGGGTCTAGAGCACAGGCTCAGTAGTTGTGGCTCACAGCTTTGTTGCTCCATGGCATGTGGGATCTTCCCAGACTAGGGATGGAACCCGTGTCCCCTGCATTGGCAGGTAGATTCTCAACCACTGCGCCACGGGGGAAGCCCCACATGCCTGTTTTTTTTTTAATTAATTAATTTTTTTTTTTTTTTTTTTTGGCTGCATTGGGTCTTCATTGCTACACGCGGGCTTTCTCTAGTTGTGGCGAGTGGGGGCTACTCTTCGTTATGGTGCGTGGGCTTCTCATTGCAGTGGCTTCTCTTGTTGCTGAGCACAGGCTCTAGACACGTGGGCTTCAGTAGTTGTGGCGCACGGGCTTAGTTGCTCCGTGCCCACATGCCTATTCTAATCAAGTGCTTACAAGCCAGAAAATGTATCCATAGGATAACTATATTGATGATTTTGTTGGATATATCATGTTCCCTAGCTAAAATGGCTTACTATTTATAATTTTAAAATGTAACTAGAATAACTTGTGGCTTTATAATGGGCTACAAATTGACGATCTCATCTTATTTTAACCCATACTACTCCAAGAGACATTATCATTATCACTATGTTACACAAAGGAAATGGGCATAGACATGCCAAGAGACTATCCCCAAGAGGTTCCAGTTTTAGACTGAGACACACTTTGGTTACCAAAATCTTTTCTTCAATAAAGCATTTTTGTAGCACGATGTATGGCATTTTCTTTTTCTTTTGATATATTTTGGGTATAGTTATTATTGTCCTTATTGTATAGAAAGGAACTATTCTGAAGCAGAGAGAGTGCAAGGAACTGGCCAAACTCAAACAGGTTTATGGATGGGTCAAAACTCCTAAACTCTAGCACTGTAATTTGCCTTTTTTTAACCTTATGGGAAGAAATTAGAAGTGTGCAATTAAAAGACGTACAATTGGGGCTTCCCCCGTGGTGCAGTGGTTAAGAATCCACCTGCCAATGCAGGGGACATGGATTCGAGCCCTGGTCCGGGAAGATCCCACATGCCGCGGAGCAACTAAGCCCGTGCGACACAACTACTGAGCCTGCACTCTAGAGCCCGTGAGCCACAACTACTGAGCCCGCGTGCCACAACTACTGAAGCCGGCGTGCCCTAGAGCCCATGCTCCGCAACAAGAGAAGCCACCACAATGAGAAGCCCGTGCACCACAACGAAGACTAGCCCCCGCTCGTCGCAACCAGAGAAAAGCCCGAGCACAGCAACAGAGACCCAATGCGGCCAAAAATAAAATAAATAAAAATTTTTTAAAAGATGTACAATTGACTTTGAAAAAGAGGCTCCTTTCTACTCTAATTGGTGTTTGTAAATGAACTAAACATTCTAAAACTATCACTTGAACCACCATGGCATGTGTCATAAATGGATTAGTGCATTTTTGCTCATAACTAATATTTAATCCAATATTCCTCACCTGTGAAGATTAGTCATATCAAAATTAGTTGGTGTCTTAGTCTGTTCGGGCTGCTATAACAAAATACCATAGACTGGGTGGCTTATAAACAACAAAAATTAATTTCCCACAGTTCTGGAGGCTGGAAGGCCAAGATCAGGGTGCCAGCATGGCTGAGTTCTGGTGAGAACCCTCTTCTGGGTTGGAGATTGCCGACTTCTCACTGTGTTCTCACATGGCATGGCAAAAGGGGTGAGGGAGCTCTTCAGGGCCTCTTTTATAAGGACACTAATCCCATTCATGACAGCTTCACTCTCATAACCAAATCATCTCTCAAAGACCCTTCAAATACTGTCACATTGGGAATTAGTTTTCATTGTATGAATTTTGGGTGGCGGGAGCAGGGAGGAGACACAAATATTCAGTCTACAGCACTAGGGTAGCATTTTCAAAGAACCACTATAGAACACCTTAGGCAGGGACTGGAGGGACAGGAGAAGGAAGGGGTACATATGGATTGGAAAAGCCTCCAAGGTGATTCTTGTACAACCCCCACCAAGTAAGAATCGCTGATTTTGTCCCTTAAATAGCAACATGATGATAGTTACTTGATGAAAGACAGATATAGAGAACAACACAGAAATACCCGTGAAGCATAAAAGACGATAAGGTTGGAGACGTAACATCCTAGATGTGTTTCAAACAGTAAAAAAGAAAACAGTATTAGGAGCCAGAAGATACTAATTCTCAGTTCTAGAACCTTCTCTCATGCGTTGTATAATATCACTAATCCTCTGCTTCCTAACTTATAAACCAGAGATAGACAATTATCCTGGTACGACCCACCTACAAATTTAAGAGATCATTACCTCCTTTTCCTAATCAAGACTATCTTGATTTCTTCTAATTGCAAACCAAGAAAACAGGGATAGGCCGATACAGTTGAACAGAAAGGATTGATTGAATCAGTTTCCAGTACTATCTCTGTTTTCTTATCATAAGCAAGTCCTTTCACTTGTCTTCATTTGTTTATTCATCAAATGCACATTGAGCACCTACTATGTCCTCAGCACTCTGCTAATGGCTGGATATACTGCAGTGAAAGAAGTGGAGCATGGTCACAACCCCTACCTCCACAGAGCTTACAGACTAGTGAGGAAAAATAAAAGGTGACCCATTTTAAAATAGGGGAAGGATTGAGTGGTATGGATACCCCACAGCAGGGAGATTTCACCCTAATATGAGGGTCAGAGACATCCACTCTGAGCAATCACACCTAAACTGAGACCTGAAAGATCCATAGAGGCAGTCGGGGGGCAAACAGGAGCTCCTGGCAGAGGTATCAGCACTTGTGGGGGCCAGATGGCAAAGGCAGAATGTGGTGCACTCAAGAAACTGAAAAGGTAGTCTGAATGTAGAATGGACATGAGATAAGGCTGGTGAATTCGACAAGGGCCAAAAAGTAGACACTTCAATAATCATACAGTAAAGACTCTGTATGCTTTAATTCCTATTAGAAATGTCAGACAACACTCATGGGAGTTTCTATTCCTCCTGAAAACCCACTAAAACAATAATGAATGGATTTTTTTTAAAGTAGAAGTCCCCAAGCACATAGATAATAAAAGAAGAAACAGCACCAACACAATTTTGGAAGCTGGAAAAATTATGGTTGAGTAGTAACTCACCTGTCCGTCCCAAGAAAGCTGAATTCTAAGCCAGCAGTTGGCAAGGCTGGGAGGCAACCTACTGAAAGTTTATAACTGACTGTCAAGACACCTAACCTTCTTTCTTCACTTTCTTCCCATACTTCTGACCAACAGATTGCCCTACAGTGAAACCCACAGTTGACAAGCCAACCATGTAAATTGAGCTTGGCCAAAGCTTTCTAGTGCCTCTCTTCTAGATATGGGCAGACAGTAAAGGATCTCTATAGACAGTTGATGGAATATTCTAATAAGAAAGACAGAGGCCAAAACAAACTAACATAGAAAAGCAACAAAGAAGAAATAAAGACTATGCAGGAGGAAAAAAATAACCTACTATTAATATCTTCAAAGATTCAAAAATAGTGAAATATTATAAGATATTGCAGTCATCAAACAAGAACCAGATGGTATTAGGGTTTTTAAAAGTAGCAGCCAGAGGGCAAAAATGAACTCTTGGATATTAAAAATATCACAGTATAAAAGAAAACTTCCACTGAAGGTTTAAAATATAAAGTTGAGGAAATCTCCCAGGAAGTAAAACAAAAAGATAGAAAGAGAAGAAAAGATAAAAGATGAAAAAGGTACAGACTAGTCCAGGAAGTACAATATCTGAAAGTTCTGGAAAGAAAGAACAGAGAAAATGAAGGGGGGAAACTATCAAAGAACCAATTCAAGAAAATTTCCTACAATGAAAGGACAGGACTTTCCAAATTAAAAGAGTCTATCGAGCTCCCAAGACAATGGATGTCTTGGAGCTACATTGAGACACATCACAAACCTACATTGAGACACATCATTATGAAATTGCAAACCCTGTGGACAAAGATAATATTCTAGAAACTTTCAGGAAAGAAAAACAGGATTCTAAAAAGAATCAGGTATCAGAATGGCTTCAGATTTCTCAACAGCTGCACTGGATGCTAGAAAATAGTAGAAGGAAATGATTTCTAATGTAGAGTTCCCCAGCCAAATTATTAATTAAGTGGGAGGGCAGAATATATATTTTTTTCAGACGTGAAAGGTCAAAAACAGTATCTGACAGGTCCATTTCTCAGGGAGCTATGAGAGAATTTATTCAACTAAAATAAGAAAAGAGAAAATGGAATCCAGGGAATGGGATTCTGATACATGAGAAAGTCAGGGTGATGGTGAAGGGAAAATCTAAGACCACAGCTCCGAAGGAAGCCTAAAGATCAACCAATCTGCTGGACTGGAGCAGGGCAGATGCCCTGGAGAAAGATCACCAAGAAAATGACATGGATAGAATGACTGGCATTTAAAGAATGTTGAAGGAAGAATTCTTAAAACTGGGGGTGGGGCAATTTGGGAATGTATTGATGATAAGTATATATCAATACATAGATCAGTCTGCCCAGAGGTGAGCATGATCTCCCACTTAGGAATTTATTTGGATGTCCAGACACATGACACAATGCACCCACCCATGACTATAAATAAAGTATACTTAGTACTAATACTAAGCTAGGGGTTCCCAGCAGGGAAAGGGCTCATGCAGGAGTTTGATGAGAAAATGACAAAGGATGAGGGGTGATTTGGGGCTTTCACTGTGGTTAAAAGGTGGAGCCAGCATGGTGGGGAATTACCCTAACATGGGCTAAAGTCTGCCCTCTTTGAAATTCCCATCAGCTCTTAGAGGTAAAGGCCTACACAAGTCTTCTCATCTTGGCTGCCCAGACGTGGGAAGATAGGGAAGAGGGATGGAGGTTGAAAGCTTCCAATAGTCAAATATCAAAAATGGAGTTAAGCCTCTTTATTACAAAACCCAAGTTACAGGAGGGAAAAGTTATTAACTCAAAAAAAAAAGTTATAAAGAAAAAGTATTTGTAACATAGTATTCTTTGGCTCAGATGTGAATAACATTTACAAAGTCATATCAGTGTAACTACTGAAGGCAACATAGTTAAGTCATGGCCATGTTGAGAAGATGAGGAACAAAAAGTGTTCATGTATGTGGTGGGTATCATAGGGTTTAGTGAAAATAAGCTAAATCTTCATCTTCTAGAGTGGAAGTCACTGAAATTTTTTTAAAATAGCAATGTAAACACGTTCTTTAGAGATACGGAGATAATCCCAAAAGAATCAGGTAAAATAGTTGATAGCGGTTGCCCCCAGGGAGGCTGAAGCACAAGAAATAGTGAACAGTGCTGTAGGAGAGGGTATGTTGGAGGAATGCTGTTTTGTTTGTTTGTAACAAGCCTGCCAGTATAACTTCTCAAACATATATAATTAAATTGCCCCCCAGATTTGACTTTATCTTAAAGGCAATAGGGAGCTACCCATCACCTTGGAGCTCTAAGCAATGAGGCTCTGAGCATGATAGTGAGATCAGATTTGCATTTTATTAAGATTACTCTTGGGGCTTCCCTGGTGGCGCAGTGGTTAAGAATCCGCCTGCCAATGCAGGGGACATGGGTTCGAGCCCTGGTCTGGGAAGATCCCACATGCCCATGCACCACAACTACTGAGCCTGCGCTGAGCCCACAAGCCACAACTACTGAGCCCGTGTGCCACAACTACTGAAGCCCGTGCGCCTAGAGCCCGTGCTCCACAACAAGAAAAGCCACCACAAGGAGAAGCCTGCGCACCACAACGAAGAGTAGCGCCTGCTCACCGCAACCACAGAAAAGCCCACGCGCAGCAACGAAGACCCAACGCAGCCAAAAATAGAAAATAAAAAAAAGATTACTCTTGTTACTTTGTGGAGAAGAAGTAGAGGAAGGAAAGAATGGACACAGTGGTGTCTGTAAGGAAGCTTAGCTAGTCTAGCCTGGAATCTAGACAGGAAATTGGCCTCGACTCAGGTATGGCGACAGGGGTAGGTAGAAGTATGCAGATTGCGACTGATTGGATTGTGGGATGGAAGAGGGAGGACTCAAGACTGATACGTACTGCATTTTCTGGTTTGAACAATGGGTGAGTGGGGAGCCGTTTATTAAAATAGGAAATTCAGAAGAGGAGCAGGTTTGGATGAAGTAGAATGATTTTAGTATTGGATATTCAATAGCTGAATGGCTATAAGGCCATTGCAGATACAGCCTGGAGCTCAGGAAAGAAAGCCAGGCTGGTGATGGAGATTTGGAATCAGCAGCATAGAAATTACAATTGAAGTCCTAGGAGTGGGTGAGATTGTTCAGGGAGTGGGCGTAGAGTAACCAGCATCAAAGACAGAGACTGAACTAATATAAACAAGGGAAGGGGAAGAGCAGTCAGCAAAGGGGAGTAAAAGGGAGTAGGCAGAGAGGCAGTAGAAAGTTCTGTGTACTACAGAAGTCAGGCAGGAGAATGTTCAACAGTATCCAAGGAGCCGAAAGGGAACACATACACTGGAGAGACAAAGAGGAGGGACTGTTAGTAACCGTGACAAGAGCAGTGTCTGTGAAGCAGTGGGGCAGTGTCTGTGAAGAATACATGGGAGCCAAGGCACTCATTTTAATCACTGTTTAAAAGATAATAACAGGAAATTTTCTTGAGTGCTTTTTATGGGTGGGATACTGAATTAGGTACTTAACCTACTTTATCTCATTTAATTCTCAAAACAACATCATCTCTACAAAATGGATGCTACTGTTGACAACCACATTTTTCAGATGAAGCACCTAAAGTTTAAAGAAGTTAAGTAGTTACTCAAAAGGACAGAGACAGTAAGCAGACAGGCTGGAATTTGATCTCAAAGAGTCTGACTCCAGATTGTACACTCTTAAACACTGCACTATACCCTCTAAATGATCTGCCAAAGATAACATTATCACTCATCTATTCAACAAACCTGCTGTGTGCCAGGCACTATTCCAGGTGTTGGTGATCCAACAGTGTACAAGACAACGCTCCTGCCCTCATAGATCTTACTTTCTAGTGGAGGAGATAGATAGTAAACAAATTTTAAAATGCATGTGTACTTTCAGTGTTTAGTGTAATGAATACCAAGAGATCACTCTGGAGAGTGGCTAGAGAGGAGAGCTATTTTAGGTCACAGGCCTTCCTGAGATGACATTTTGGCAAAAACCTAAATGAATTCAGGGACTGAGGCAGGAGAAGATGCATTCCAAGCTGAAGGAGGCGGAAGCGCCACAATCCTGAGATGCAGGGACAGGGGGGCGCAGAATGAGTGAGGGGGAAATTGGTAGGTCAGATAGTTGGTAAGGAAGGTGAGGCTGCATCATGCTCAGCCTCAGAGATAAGAGTTTAGCGGTTGTTTTGGGAGTGATAAGAAGTCAGGAGGATTTTGAGCAGGATAACGACAAACTCTGATACATTATATTGATATTAGCTTGCAATAAAGCCTGGACTTTGGATTCTGTGACCATCACCCTTTCCATATTCTCTAGAATTGAGATGCTATGTGGCTACTGAGCCCTTGAAATGTGACCAGTCCAAACTGAGATGTGCTCTAAATGTTAAATGCACACCAGATTTCAAAGACTTAGTACCAACAAAAGAATGGTATAGATCTCATGGCCAATTTTTTACATTCATTATATGTTGATACGATAACATTTTAGATACATTGGGTAAAATATAATATTCAAATTAATTTCACCTATTTCTTTTTACTTTTTTAAAAAAGATGTGGCTACTAGAAAATTTTTAATTACTATTTATGTGGCTCATGTTATATTTCTTTTGGATAGCACTGGTCTAGACAACTTCCCTTCTGCTTTCGGCTTCAGCATGTTATAAAGAAAATGACATAACTTGTGTAGGGCTCTTTGAGTTTTCTTAAGGAAACATATTATGTAACAACAAGACAAATTATAGAGGATGATAGTTGGCCAAAAAATGTACTGTTCTTTATAGGCCAAAGATAATGTTATTGACTTGATCCGTGGTTTTGTGTTGTTTTTCCAACAGCGCTGATGAGTTGACACAAAGTCTTCTGTAATGTTTCTCTCCCTACCCATTCCACCCCCTCCTTGTGCTCTCTCAGGACCGAAACAGCATGTTTTTGAAATACCTGGCCCAGGTTAAGAATGCAGTTCTCAGCCATGGAAATTTTTCCCTGGGCAAAGCATTGTCTTGTACAGGTTTGAACCTCAGCTTATTTAACATGATATTCTAATTATCTGGTCTACTCAAGCAAGCAGATTCCAAATGTCAGTGATTATATCTATAATCATAGTTATAGAATACTTTGGCTCTTTTATATTTAATTCTAAATATGGTCAGTTAGAATGTACTATTTAGGACTTCCCTGGTGGTGCAGTGGTTAAGAATCCGCCTGCCAATGCAGGGAACACGGTTCGAGCCCTGGTCCAGGAAGATCCCACATGCCGCAGAGCAACTAAGCCCGTGCACCACAACTACTGAGCCTGCGTTCTAGAGCCCACGAACCACAAGTACTGAGCCTGCCTGCCACAACTACTGAAGCCCACACACCTAGAGCCCGTGCTCCGTAGCAAGAGAAGCCACCACAATGAAGAGCAGCCCTTGCTCGCCGCAACTAGAGCAAGTCCATGCACAGCAACGAAGACCCAACACAGCCAAAAATAAATTAATTAATTTAAAAAGGGGAAGGACACCTAATTAAGTCATCAAGATGAGAGATTACTAAAAATAATCTTGACGATATATTACCATGTAATTTTTGGTATATAACTGAGAAGAATTCAAAGAACTGAGTCCCATTGTTATCACAAAACTCCATCAGGGACTTCCCTGGTGGTCCAGCAGTTAAGACTCCACACCCCCAATGCAGGGGGCCCGGATTCAATCCCTGGTCAGGGAACTAGATCCCACATGCATGCCTCAACTAAGGACCCCACAAGCTGCAACTAAACATCCCACATCCCGCAACTAAAAGAAAAAAGATCCTGCATGCAGCAACGAAGATCCTGCATGCCACAACTAAGACCCTGCACAGCCAAACAAATAAATAAATATTTAAGAAAAATAAACCTCCATCATTCCTATTTACTTATTTAGGTGAAGAGCTTCTCAGCACCTCTATTTGCCAAATCATACATTCAACATTGACACTAAATCCTGTATATTTATCCCTGGATACATGGGGGAGAAAGGCTTCACTCATCTCATTAAGATCTGCAATTCCAATACAATTTTACATTTTATGTTTAATAATTATTCATCAGTATTTGCAATATATTTATGATGTTTTGAGAAATTGTGCAGAATTTTCTAACACTTAGAACCTTATGATCACAGGAAATTTTAAATTATTTCCATATTTCTGTTGCATAGAAGTATGTTATTCATGAAATACTTTAAAGTATAAAATATATATTAGGAAATGGAATGGAAATACAATTTCAAGAAGAAAAACGAACAAAGAAGAACTTATTTATGTGTATTTAAAAAGTATTATGGGGCATCAAATTGCTATAATATTTAGATTCTACTGGATAGATTCAAATAGAGATGTGACAGTTTATTTTTAAATGTCATTATTCATAATGTACTGGAATATATATATATATGTAACCTAACATGATAAAAATTTTAGGCATCAACTTAAAAATGTGGTGAGGAATGTATTACTTCTTAAAATATTTTAGGAGTACTTGAATGAACATGTCTGGAGACAATGAAAGGAGAAAATTGTGTTAGACAAGAAAATGATGAAGGAAAGAACAGGCCAGCTGTTGAGACTGACTGCACAATGAAATATGATGACAAAGGACCTGTCTACTCACATTTGCTTTTGTGTCCTTTATCAAAGAGAAAGATCTAACGAAAATGATTGAATGGACATTGTTAAAGAGGAAGAGAAGTTCAAGATGGAAAAAGAAATTGTAACAGTGTACCCATCTCTTTGGCAGCCAACAGAAGGTGGTGAGACTAGCAAGGATTTGAGTCCACCAGGACTGACTCAGAATTCTGACTCTGCCGGTATTAGTGATGTGACCATGGCATGATGCTTAACCCACCTCATCTGTATAATGGGCATAAAGCGATTTACCACATAGGGTTAAATTTCATAAATTTCAATGTAAAGTGCTTTGCATAGAGTCAAGCATAGCCATACATAAATAGTGGCTATTTTAATTATTATGTAGCTGTGGGCTTTGGAGAAACTTATCCTACTTAAGTCTCACTTTCCTCCTCCATAACACAGGAATAATAACATCAGCCTCCTAGGATTACTATGAGGATTAAATTGATAATAAACCTGAGAGCACTTATAACACAAAGAAGGCATTCAATAAATATTAGTTCTTTCCGCACCCCTTCCTTCTAGCTTCCTATTGATTTAGACAATCCTATGGTACACCTGATGGGATGTGATGAAAAAGAGTCTAATTCCAAATACCTGTTTCTAGAATAGTACATTACTTTTATTGTGTCTACTAATAAAAAGACTAAAACTGAAATGATTCTCTTTCTTGTTAAGAGACCAGGGTCTCATATTACAAATGACTCTATCCTTGTGGATATGACCTTTCTGTTTTACTAGCAAATCTCATTAATGACAAAATTATTTTCCTGAAGTTGTGGAAGATAAATATACTGCTGATCTTTGACCATGTAATCAATCCTCTCACAAAGAGGACCGCCTCACAAAGAAAAAATTCTTTCCAAGTGTTTCCTTTTCTCTCATGAGTGAAAGGACAAAGCATTTATTAATCTATGGGAATAAACACTGTTGATTAATGTGATTCACATATTTTGAATGGTACCAAGTATGCCCTCTCTTTGCAGCTTTGTGTACAAAACAAAGCCTGGTTTAAGATGAGCTAGGATGCCCGGGAGGGAGTTAGGGAACCAAGTTTCACTGAGCAGGCAGGAAATATGTCTAAAGCCACTTCCTCCATTTTAATCTGTGGGATAATTTGGTTCTTTTCAGAAATAATCTGAATAGTTGCTGTCCCTGTTGAAGAGAGGGGTGTAATGACTCTGAATAGTAGTCCAAATGCATAGGAAGGCCCTATATCAGCCAGGATCCCAGCAAGAAACAGATGGCACACTCCAAAGGAGTGAAAGAAGTATAGTTGAACCCGGATAATGGCTATGTGGGCATCTATTATACTAGTTTCTCTATATATGTTTATGTTTGAAATTGTCTACAGTAAAATATATGAAAACGGAGGCGTGTAAAAGAGGGACTGATGGGGCTTCCCTGGTGGCACAGTGGTTGAGAGTCCGCCTGCCGATGCAGGGGACACGGGTTCGTGTCCCATTCCAGGAAGATCCCACATGCCGCTGAGCAGCTGGGCCCGTGAGCCATGGCCACTGCGCCTGCGCGTCCGGAGTCTGTGCTCCACAACGGGAGAGGCCACAACAGTGAGAGGCCCGCGTACCACAAAAAAAAAAAAAAGAGGGAATGATGAAAGTGATTTACAAAGGTGTGGGCAGAGGTTAAAGGAAAACAAGGGAAGGCGATATCTCCCTCTTTTCCCTCCATACCCCTTCCCTCTCACCCGCACCGGACTGGCAAGAGTGGCAGGTGCTACCAGCCGCAGGCTTGAAGGAGCAAGGGAAAGGGACCAGCTCTGGGCACCCAAGGAGACCTGTAGCTGTAGAAAAGGGCCACCATCAGGAATTGTGGCCTTGGGTGGAGGAACGCAGACACCGTTAACCAAGTACATAAATTTGTGAAGCCCAGTGCAAACTGAAAAATCAAGAAAAAAATGTAATTAAAGGTCCTGAAATATAAAACTTTAGGTTTTCTTCCACAGTCTTTCTTTCCCTCTCACTTGACTGGTCATGTTTTAAATTTTTTCCATTTAACACCATTTAAAATAAAGAAAAGAATTAAAAGTTTAAATTATCAGCACTAACTTTACCACTTACATTGTGCAATGTCAGTTTTAAATGCAATATAAGAGCATTTAACTTGTATGCAGCAGAATCACCGAAATTATCCAATTCATATTTCAAAGTTCATACATAACATATGCATTTGTTTTCTTGCTGGAACAGTGGAAACACCCCTCAGAACTAACTCAACTATTCCATTTAACTTCTTTATACACACACATTGTACCAACCCTGTCTGCCTTTGGCTTACTAATGAGTAAAGAGGGACTGAAAGGAAAAGGAACTATGGATTGTCCTGTCCTCCCTTTCCTTCTATGGCATCATTTTTAGTGTAAGTGGTTGGCTAATATAGGGACGTAACATGAGTAAGAAAGGATATGATAGAGTTCCTTGGTTAGTTGGGTTTCTTTAGCATGCCACAGCCTTTTGTTTGTTTGTTTGTTCTGGTTCAAGAGGAAGGAGAGGCATTTCGGGCTGAATCAGTCGCAGAGGTTTACCTTGACCTTCCTCTGAGTCTCAATGAACTCCCAAGTGTCATGGGTGCACAGGAATGCTATGCCCGTGGAGCACTGGAAATGCTGTATGCAAATGGGGCAATCAGAAATGGCATAACGTGTATCACGTGTACCTCCTCTTTTGTAATCAGACTTTACTAACGAAACACACATTCAAAGATAAAATTAAGAATTTCAAAATGGTGTCAGCAAAGCATTAAATCAAATGCAGGACCCCTCTGAGTATGGGGCCCTATTGACTGCAGAGGTCACACACCCATGAAAGCTGCCCTGCTGCCAACCCATGGCCAGGCAAGGAAGAAGCCAGGAGAATTAATGTTCTTTCCTTCAGTCCTCCCACCTCCTGCACCACTTACAATAGGTCTTCGTACATGTGAGATATAACAGAAGATATACATATACTGGTCTGTACTCCTAGTTCATGGTACAGAGCTCCTAAAACACTTGTAATTTCCGAAGTGATAAGAGCTTAGGAGCATCTTTTGTTCTAAAATTTGGTCTTTGACCCCAGTTCCTGACACCGATCTCCTAAATCCTTTGGAATTTCCTGGATGATAGCAATGTCCTTTGTTCTAAGAAGGTGACTCTTTTTTTTTTTTAAACAACTCTGAATTTTTTTTAAATAAATTTATTTATTTATTTTTGGCTGCATTGGGTCTTCGTTGCTGTGCGTGGGCCTTTCTCTAGTTGTGGCAAGCGGGGGCCACTCTTCGTTGCAGTGCGTGGGCTTCTCATTGTCGTGGCTTCTCTTGTTGCGGAGCACGGGCTCTAGGTGCATGGGCTTCAGTAGTTGTGGCATGCAGGCTTAGTAGTTGTGGCTCGCGGGCTCTAGAGTGCAGGCTCAGTAGTTGTGGTGCACAGGCTTAGTTGCTCTGCGGCATGTGGGATCTTCCTGGACCAGGGCTCGAACCCGTGTCTCCAGCGTTGGCAGGAGGATTCTTAACCACTGCATCACCAGGGAAGCCCCTAATAAGTTGACTCTTGGTGGGCTCTTGGATGGGGTCTGGTCACCAGAAAGACCAAGCTATGATTAGAAGCTTGGAATTTTCAGCTCACCTCCCATTCTCTAGAGAGGGGAGAAGGGCTGGAAATGGAATTAATGGTCCATCATGCCTACATGATGGAGCCTCCATAAAAACCCCAAAATATGAGATTCTAGAGAGCTTCTATTCTAAGTTGTTGAATATGTGGAGGTGCTGGGAGAGTGGAGCATTGGGGGAGGGCATGGAAGCTCCGTTCCCCTTCCCACATGCTTTGCCCTTCATATCTCTTCCATCTGGATGTTCATCTGTATCCTTTATCATACCCTTTAATAAACTGGTAAACATAAGTTTTTCCCTGAGTTCTGTGAGCTATTTGAGCAAATAATCGAATCTAAGGAGGTCACGGGAATCTCTGATTTGTAGCCAAGTTGAACACAAGTTGTGGGTAACCTGGGGACCTACTACTTGCGATTGGCATCTAAAGTGGTGGGGAGGGGGGCAGTCTTGTAGGACTGAGTCCTTATCCTGTGGCATCTGATGCCATCTCCAGGTAGATAGTGTCAGAATTGAGTTACACTGTAGGACACCTAGCTGGTGTCTCAGAAAACCCACGTCTGGTGTCAGAAGCATTGTGAGTGTGGCAGTAGTGTGAGAACAAAACAGATATGCAGGAGAAGTGTAGGTTTTGCCTACACAGTACACAATTAGCGCTTGGTAAAAGTGAGAAATTATTATTATGCAATGGCTCGAAATATAGCACTTATACACATTTGGGCAATATTAAAGTTGTAACATTTCTGCAACAGATGAAGACTATGATCCATTCATTTTTACTATGTATAATTTTACAAAAACTATGATTATGAATGGGTGGATCTTTCCACGTTTAATCTCTAGCCAAAGATAAGTATTGTGAAGTTTTCATTAACAAAACACAGTCACTTCTGAACTTTTCTCACCAAAAAGCAGAGGTACACCTTACCTTTTTATACCTTGCAGATAAATTGTCCTACTCCACCATCCCCAAACATTGAGGAAAGATTTTTTTCTCTTTAACCTTGGTCAATTTATACACTAACATAAGGAGATTAGATGGAATACCAGATCCCATTGAGCAAGTAGCTAGGTGGGGCTCTTTTCTCTTTAAAGGCAACTTTAGATTAGAATCAAGTGTGAATAAAATAAACAGTTTAGAAAATGTTAGAGAGGTTTGGTCGTCAGTCTTTCTTACTTCTAGAGGTCAAGTTGAAATAAAATAGTAAGAGTCAGACTTTCTGGATTCCTGTGCATATCCAAGCAAGCCCATCACACAACCTCACTAATTTCCATGTCCTCATCAACAGAAGAATCATGTGGAAAGTGCTGCCCAGCCGCACTCCTAAGGTTCTTGTGAGGATTTTAAAAGATTTTTTGTTCGTTAAAACAAACCTGAGAAACAAAAGCACTCTACAAATGCAAAACAAAATTTATTCAAATAACTTTCTTCTTACCCAATTTCTTTTTTGCACATCATTCAACAGCAGGTAGACTGGCTTATCTGTCAGGAGCAACAGCCCTGAATTAATCCCATTCACGTCTTTGAAGTGTTCTTACCAATATCTGTAAGAAAAAAATCATACTTGATTAACCAAATAGTGTTCTTTAATGTTCATCATAAATAAATGGTGTCTGGTCAATAACAGGTTCTCAATAAAACTTTGTTGAATGAATTCGGAAGTTCTATAACGTAAAACATTTGACATGATTTTATTCCCAAGGCTGTTAAAAGTCAAAACAATGGCTAAAACAATTTAGTTACTAGGAAGACCTAATTTTCATGTAGAGAGAGTTGAATAATAACAAGAACCAGAGCCTTGCAGTAAACACTCTTCTTCTGGCCAACTTGATCACTGTGGTGACTGTCCAGCATGAATGTGTAATAGCAACACATTTATTTAGTATTTCTGTTTAAAAAAACAGTGAATGGTAAAAGTAAAAATCTGAAATGGTATCAAACTCTTAATTGAAACATATTACAGCATAACGTTGGCAAAAAAAATGCACGTGGATTTCATAAACTCTGTGAATAAGCAGGACATTTGTAATGTGAACAGTGGAAGAAGAAGGGAGAAAAGGGTCAACGGAGTCATTATAGATTCAAGATATTGGTAAATGCTGTCTATAATTCATAAAGAAGGCTGAGAAAGGAAAATGGATTCTTTGTGTTTTGTTTCTTTGGTTTTTTAACATCATATTAGCAGAGACTTTCTACCATCTGTCTTTCTTCAATATTTTGCTATTTGTTAGCATTTTTCTTTCTTTAAACAGTTTTATTGAGATACCATTCTCACATACCACATAATTCACCCATTTAGAGTGTACAGTCCAATGGTTTTTAGTATATTCACAAGATTGTACAACCACTACCACCATTTAATTCCAGAACATTTTCATCACCCCTAAAGAAGCCCCTACCTATTAGCAGTCACTCCCCATTTCCACCCCTTCCCCCAGGACAACCATTAGTTTACTCTCTTACCTCTATAAATTTGCCTATTCTGGACATTTCACACAGATGGAATCATACAATATGTGGTCTTTTGTGATTGGCTTCTTTCACTTAGATAATGTTTTCAAGGTTCATTCTGTTGCAGGATGTATCTGTGTTTCATTTCTCTTTGTTGCTGAGTAATATTCCATTGTGTGGAAATACCACATTTTATTAATTCTTTCATCAAGTGATAGACATTTGGGTTGTTTTCATTTTAAAGCTGTTTTGAATAATACTGCTGTGAACCTTCGTGTGCAAGTTTTTGGGAGTATACATCTAAGAGTGGAATGGCTGGGTCATATAGCAGCACTGTGCCAACTTTTTAAATCAACTTTTAAAAATTTGAGATACAATTCACATACCACAAAATCCACCATTTTAAAGTGCACACTTTACTGGGTTTTAGTATATACACAAGGCTATGCAACCATCATCAACATCTAATTCTAGAAAAATTTCACCACTGCAAATAGAAACCCTGTACACATTACCCTTGAATTAACCTTGGATCGGTAAGCCTAGATGCCTCTGCTCTTTCTTTTGCCTTGGAAAAATGATTTAAAACACATTGTCATTTTTAATAAAATCAAAATTTCAAGTGGGTATTTGAAAAATAAGCACATTGACTTTCTAAAATAATGGGTTGGGCTTCCCTGGTGGCGCAGTGGTTGAGAGTCCGCCTGCCGATGCAGGGGACACGGGTTCGTGCCCCGGTCGGAGAAGATCCCACATGCCGTGGAGCGGCTGGTCCCGTGAGCCATGGCCGCTGAGCCTGCGGTCCGAAGCCTGTGCTCCGCAATGGGAGAGGCCACAACAGTGAGAGGCCCGCGTAAAAAAAATACACAAAAAAATAAATAAATAAAATAAAATAAAATAATGGGTTTATTGAGATGTAATTCACATACCATAAAATTCATACGTTTAAAGTGTACAATTTAGTGGTTTATAGTATATTCACAAAGTTGTGCAATCATTACCACTGTCTAATTCCAGAACATTTTCATCGTGCCAAAAAGAAACCCTTTACCCACTACCAGTCATTCCCCATTCTCCCCTTCCCCTAGCCTCTGGCAACCACTAATTTACTCTCTGTCTCTGTAGATTTTCCTATTCTGGACTATGTTTAACTTTCTGAAGTGTAAAAAAAAATTCTTATACCATTGTCCATTAACCATTTCTTTGAAGCATAAATCATTCGGTTACACACACGTGCATTCACACATACACACGCACACACACCTATTGTTTTTGTCACTACTGACATTTTCACACCTCCATGCCACTTTGTTGTACTCACAGGTGAGCTCAGCACCTGTTAAAATACCAAAGTGGGGAAAATACAAGCACCATATGGCAAATTATTGGTATCCTCAACAGAGAGATTTACTCATCTCTCCAGTGATCATATAATTACAAACTAAAACAAGATAATTTTTCTTTTTTAATATATTTATTTTTGGCTGTGTTGGGTCTTCGTTGCTGTGCGCGGGCTTTCTCTAGTTGTGGTGAGCGGGGGCTACTCTTTGTTGCGGTGCGCAGGCTCCTCATTGTGGTGGCTTCTCTTGTTGCGGAGCATGGACTCTAGGTGCACGGGCTTCAGTAGTTGTGGCATGTGGGCTCAGTAGTTGTGGTTCGTGGGCTCTAGAGTGCAGGCTCAGTAGCTGTGGTGCATGGGCTTAGTTGCTCCGCGGCATGTGGGATCTTCCGGGAGCAGGGCTCGAACCCATGTCTCCTGCATTGGCAGGCGGATTCTTAACCACTGCACCACCAGGGAAGTCCAAAGCAAGATAATTTTTAAATCAAAAATACCTCTTCCAGAAGAGAATCTAAACACTATAATACCCAGAATTGCTGAGGATGTAAACAAAGAGGCACTCTCATACACTGTCAATTGGAATTTAAAGTTTTATAACACTTCTCAAGCCCAATTTGGCCACGTGTGTCAAAAACCTTTAACATATGTGTCTTTTTGACCCAGAAATTCCACTTTAAGGAATTTATTATTAGGAAATTATCTTAGGAACCCTTAAAGACATGTGTGTGTGTGTGTGTGTGTGTGTGTGTAGGGTTGTTCATTATCTCATTGATATTTAAAATATCAGAAAACAGGAAAAAATTCTAAATATTTTTTAAGAGAAAGAGGTTAGTTACTTAGCTTACCAAAGAGCCATATGATCAATTACCAAGCTGCTGATAAAAATTATATTGAGGACCAGTGATAAACAGTGGATTTTAAATAAAAACCACATCATCATTTACATTAGCACCCCGCAAAATGAAATACTTAGGTATAAATCTAACAAAATATGTACAAGAGCTATTTAAGAATAACTCCCAAACTCTAATGAATGAAATCAAATAAGTGGAGAGATAGTCTGTGTTCCTGAATAGGAAGAGTCAGTATCATCAAGATGTCAGTTCTTCCCAACTTGATTTATAGATTCATTGCAATCCCAATCAAAATCCCAACAAGTTCATTTGTGGACATTGGCAAACAGATTCTAAAGTTTATATGCAGAGGGAAAAGGTACAGAATAGCCAACACAGTATTGAAGAACAAAGTTGGAGGACTAATACTATAGATTTCAAAACTTACTACAGTAAAGCTACAGTAATTAAGACTGTGAAATTGGCAAAAGAACAGACAAATAGATCAGCAGAACAGAATAGACAGTCCAGAAATAGACTCACATAAATATAGTCAACTGATCTTTGACAAAGAAGCAAAGGCAATACAATAGAGCAAAGACAGTCACTTCGACAAATGGTGCTGGAACAACTAGACATCCACACACAAAAAATGAATCAAGACATAGACTTTAGGCCCTTCACAAAAATTAATTCAAAATGGATCATCGACCTAAACATAAAATGCAAAATTATAAACTCCTATAAGATAACATAGGAGAAAACCTAGGTGACTTTTTTGATACACAAAAGGCACAATCCATTAAAGAAATAATACTGGATTTCATTAAAATTAAAAACATTTGCTCTGTGAAAAATGATGTCAAGATAATGAGAAACAAGCCACAGACAAGAGAAAATATTTATGAAAGACACATCTGATAAAGAACTGTTATACAAAATATACAAAGAATTCTTAAAATACAACAATAAGAAAACAAACAACCCAGTTAAAAAATGGGCCGAAGAATTTAACAGACACCTTGCCAGAGAAGATATACAGATGGCAAATAAGCTATGAAAAGATGCTTCACATCATATGTCATTAGGGAAATGCAAATTAAAACAACAACGAGATAGCACTATGCATCTATTTAGAGTGGCCAGAATGTGGAACACTTACAACGCCAAATGCTGGCAAGAATGTGAAGCAACAGGAACACTCATTCATTGCTGGTGGGAATGCAAAATGGTACAGCCACTTTGGAAGACAGTTTGGTGGATTCTTACAGAAGTAAACCGACTCCTACTATATCATCCATCAATCAAGCTCCTTGGTGTTTATCCAAAGGAGTTGAAAGTAAATGTCCATACAAAAACCTACACATGGATGTTTATAGCAGCTTTACTCATAATTGCCCAAACTTGGAAGCTACCAAGATGTCCTTCAGCATGTGAATGGATAAATAAACTGTGGTACATCCAGACAATCGAATAGTATTCTGCAATAAAAAGAAGTGAGCTATCAAGCCACGAAAAGACATGGAGGAACCTTAAATGTATATTACTAAGTTAAATTAACCATATAAGTTAACTATTTATATTTGTTCTCTATGTAATATTGTATTTTAATTTTTAAAATATTATGCAACTTAGCAATAAATATTTTTATAGTTAAAAAAAGGCCACAAAAGTGGCAATGAATTTTTTTTTAACTCTGAAATATTACAAGATAAATAACATAAATCTTGTGAAAGAGGAAAGGCTTCATCTTTCACTTTGTCAAAAAGTAGTTGCTAAAAAGCAACCAGAGGTTTCAGGAGGGAAAAAAAGCGAAACAAGTCCTTATGTACCCTTTTGCCATGGCATTGGCCAACAGGAAGAACTGAGGAAGGCTGTCAGTCTTTTTAAAACGACGCAGCCCCCGCGGTAAAGACTATTCAAGCGAATTTATGTGTTCTTGAAGGAAGTCTTTGAACTAGGGATCCTTCCCTGAGAAAGTCCCTTTTTCAATTACCAAATAGAAAGGAACCCTTTCTGAAGATTGTCTTGGAGGATTAGATGTCTGTGGGGAGGGATGGATGGATGGATGGATGGATGGATGGATGAATTGATAGGTGGATGGATGGGCAGATGGACAAGTGGACAGATGGATGGATGGAGGGATAGACAGATGGACAGATGGATGGACACAGGGATAGATGGATGATGAATGGATGGGTGGATAGATGGGTGGATGGGTGAATAGAAAGCATAGCTGTTGACTACATGAAAACATGCAATAGTCCCTAGAAATGTTAATTCCTTAAGAATTTACAGTTAATTACATAATTAAATCAACAAATAATTATTGAAAGCCGACTGCTGGACACTGCATTTGGCAAGGTCCCTGAAGTACATGTCCTTGACCTCATGAAGCATTCAAACTAGAGGCAGAGACAAAGAGCATGCAAATTAATACATCAATTATTAAAAATTATGAAAAGTACTTTCAAGAGAATTATCATTATCATCCTAATTTTTAATTCCATTAAATTAGAAACAAGTTAGAGGTGCCAATTCCTTCTTACCGGAGGAACATTGGCCACCACAGAGAGAGGGGAACCTAAGATCACATTTTAAAAATGTGAATATTGGCCAAGTTGCTTGACCTCTGGGACAACTTTGCTGCTGCCAAAAAAAAAAAAAAAAAAAGTGAGAAAGATAAATTTAATTCACATTTGTATTTGAAGATCAACTAAAAAAGTGCACTGCATATAAAATATATCAACTCAGAAACATTTATAACTGAAATTTTAAAATATTTTTATTAAATATATCTCTTTTCACTTTGTATATCTATAATATCTAACTCTTGGAATTATTTTTAAAATACTGCTACCATACTTAAAAGTATTCAATCACTATTGTATTAAGCTGCCCTCTGGTGGCTTTTAATTTAGTATATATCTTTAACTACATTAGTATCTGATGTGAAGTATATTTAAGGTACTGTAGTTTGTTTAATACCATATTAATTCCTACTTTCTAAATGTACTTATTTGGCAGAGGCTTTGAAATTTTCGTTTAATAAAAATAGACACTGGCTAATGTCTAGAACAGGGAAAAACAATTAGAAAATTCATGAAGCAGAGTTTCTACATCCAGTGCAATGAATCATCACTTATTAGCATTGTTTCTCTTATTATCATTATAGTACAGGAGTGACTGATATGAGCCTCAATCATAAAGCACAGAATATAACAATCAAAAATGCCTGAAAACTAAAATACGTTTATTAATGGTCCCTCATACATACTAAAGGCTCTCGTATCACACAATACAGTTAACCTTGGCAATGAACGTATAGAATATTCTCATTAATGAATTGGCTAAATGTTTGTCACTGCCCCAAATAATTTTATAGAGCTGTCTTTTAACTTCCTGCCAAAGATAAACGTGATGTACCTGTTGAAAAGATACTTTTGGTCAAACCATTCTCTTGTCTTTTGATAATAAAATGGAAATTGTCAATCACTTTTGTTTTATTTTGTTGAACTTTCTCTAGTATAATGATTGTAATGTACAAGATGACCTTGATTACAAGAACAATATATTTAACCATAAGTGTCTGAAAGTTAGAGTATCATTCAAATTTTCCTATTATTATTCTTTTCAGATAAGGCAAGATCTATTTGGACACAAATTATTTATCTTACATGTATACTCTTTAGTTCAGGGAAAGGAGATTCACATTACATGAGATTAAACATTTTTTAAGTTCAGATGTTTATTTAGGTATTTGAGTACCTTCTGTGTGCCTAACCCTGTACTCTAGAAAAAATGTCCATTCCAGAATAGAAGCTCCAAATACATTTTAAGCTGTTGCAAAATCATGGGAATTAGCACTTGAGAGGAAAAGTGCTCCAATGGTTCAGGAAAGAATGGAGAGCTATATTAGCTGCAGGGGGGGAATAAAAGCCTCTAGAGGAAATGGCACTTGAACTGGGCTGTGACAGATTGATGGGATTTTGGTGGCAAAGAATCAAATGTTGAACACATTTCAGATCAGAAAATAAAGATGAACAAAAAGATGTAAGGGGATCACATGTTGGTGAAAAACGTCGAGGGAACTGAGCTGAACATCAGTCATCTTTTAAAACAAATCTACACAGTGTTGTAGTTGAATACAGAAATAAATCTGCAGCTATGTTTAGCAAAATTCAGAAGATTCAAAGCAACAATAGTTTTACCTAATTAGGTAACACATATGAACTGCTATTCATCAGCACCATTGAGCAATTGACCATTATTAGCAGAATTAGTAGGATCTATGGATCAATGGTTATAACAGAGACTAAGTGCAATTATTATGTTATGTTAAGCTGCTCAAGTTTTTCACAACTGAGATACCATTCAAACAGGGAAATGCACAGATCTTATGTGTACAATTTGGTCAGTTTTCACAAAACTGACACACAGGTTTCAGTTCTGACACCTGTGCTCATCCACACTCCCATCAAGATAAAGAATGTTCTATCACAGCAGAAAGTTCTCTCAGCTCATTCCCAGTTATCCCCATCACCACCACCCGCAAGCAACTGCTGTTCTGATTTCTGTAACCATAGATTAGTTTTGCCTGTTCTTGAACTTCATGTAAGTGAAATCATAAAGTATGTACTCTTTTCAGTCTGGGTTCTTTTACTCAGCACAATGTTTGTGAGACTCATCCTTGTGGTTGTATTAGTAGTTAGTCCCTTTTTATTGCTGAGTTGCCTTCCACTGTATGAATATATCACAGTTTATCTACTGTCCTCTTTATGGATACCTGAGCTGGTTCCAAGTTAAGGCTACCAGGAATAAAGCTGCTATGAACACTTACGTATAGGTCTTTGTGTAGTCATCTTTTCATTTCACTAGGGCACATATTTAGGAGTGGGGTTGCTGAATTGTATGGTAAGTATATGTTTAACTTTATAAGAAACTGCCGAACAATTTCCCAGAGTGGTTATATCATTTTATACTTCCACTAGCAAAACATGAGAGTCTATAGAGTTTTTATTCTCTTTAGTTTCAGTCATTCTAGAGGGTGTACAGTATCTCATTGTGGTTTAAAATTGTATTTTTATAAGAACTTAATGATGTTGAGCATTTTTCAAGTGGCTATTGGCCATTTCTTGTCTTTTTTGTGAAATGACTGTTCAAACATTTTTAACTGTTTTTTTTCTTTAAAATTTTTTATTTTATTTTTTGCTGCGTAGGGTCTTAGTTGTGGCATGCGGGATCTTCTGTTGCGGCGCACAGGCTCCTTGCTACGCTGGGCGGGCTTCTCTCTAGTTGCCGCATGCAGGCTCCAGAGCACGTGGGCTCTGTAGTTGAGGCACACAGGCTCTCTAGTTGTGGCCCGCGTGCTCATTAGTTACGGTGTGCGGGCTTAGTTGCCCCGCGGCATGTGGGATCTTAGTTCCCTGACCAGGGATCAAACCCGCAACCCCTGCATTGGAAGGAGCATTCTTAACCACTGGACCACCAGGGGAGTCCTTTGACTATTTTTAAGATTGGATTTTTTAATATTCTTATCAAGTTGCAGGTATTCTTCATATATTTAGGGTGCAGGTGTTTGGTCAGACACGTGTTGTAAACGTTTTCTCCCAGCCTGTAGCTTATCTATTTGGTCTCTTAACATTGTCTTTTTGAAAATGTTTATTTATTTATTTATTTATTTATTTGCCATGCTGCATGGCTTGTGGGATCTTATTTCCCTCACCAGGGATCGAACCTGGGCCCACAGTAGTGAAAGCGCTGAGTTTTAACCACTGGAACACTGGGGAATTCCCTGCAAGTGTTTAATTTTGATGAAGTCCAATTTACCAAATTTTTTTTCCTTTTGTGGTCAGTGTTTCCTGTTTTCCTCAGGAAATCTTTGCCTACCCCAAGGTTGCAAAGATATTGTCCTATGATTTCTTCTAGAAGCTTTATCGTTTTAGATTTTATGTTTAGGTCTATAATCCATCTTGAATTAATTTTTGTGTATGGTGTGAGGTATGAGTTGAGTTCCATTTTCCCCAACATGAATATCTAGTTGTTTCAGCACTGATGAAATGACTTTATTAAGTTTAATTTCTCTGAAATTATGTCAAGACACAGGAAACTTTTAAAAGATTACTGAAAAAAGGGAAATTAGGAGTAAAAAGGGCACTTGACTCATACTTGAGTCACTCTTTGAACTCATATAGAAAACATGCACAAATGACTGTTAATATTTTTAAAAATACAGCCACCACACATATGAATTTCTGACAGCTCTATTCCCTGAAT
This sequence comes from Monodon monoceros, assembly GCF_005190385.1. Taxonomy (NCBI): domain Eukaryota; kingdom Metazoa; phylum Chordata; class Mammalia; order Artiodactyla; family Monodontidae; genus Monodon; species Monodon monoceros. The sequence goes on from NW_021703776.1 coordinate 51,211,983, forward strand.
GAACTAACAAAACTATTTTATATGGAAAGGGTGCTCAATCTGTAGGAGAATCCTGACTTGTTTGAAAACTTGCAGCATCTTTCTATTTCACTAAGTGCCTCTGAAGCCAGTTAAATATTTTGGAGGTGGGGAGGAACCTTGAGTGGACCTTTTGACCGTGCAAAAATAAAACCCAAATCTCTCTAAATAGAAGTGTTAAGGACTCCTAGGAGCTAGACTGCACACGATGACACACAATGGGCTGGGGCAGGCTTTAGACCAGGACAAGAGAAGAAAACTAGATTTTTCTCTCTCTTTGGTCCTCAGATGAGATGGGGGTTTGTGTTCTGGGTAGGTGGTAATTTGGAGGAGGCATAAACATGGGGTAGAAGGAAGGGGTCGAGGGTGGGGTAGGTGAGCAGCATTTTATCAACAAGTCAAGGAATAAAATCAAAGGTCAGAATCCCCCCTTGGGAAAGGTTTAGCTGTGAACCCCTGAATTACTCAGTTCCAGTGGCTGATTTCCTGCATGTTTTTCCATTCCATAGACTCCCAAGTTCTTGGTAAAGTTATAGCTATATCTTGCTTAGGGAAGTTAAGAGAGGGGCTGTGCTTCAGCTTGGAGTGAAATTGAAAGGGTAGGGGGAGCAACCTCAAAAAAGTGACCTGTGAGAAGCTGAAAGAATAAACAGAAAAGCTTTGCGAGCAGAATATAAACCACAGAGAGAATACCAAGTGTTTGTTTTAGATGTAACATATTCCAACTTATATGAGGCACCGTGTATTTATTGTGAGGATTTCTATGTTTTCAAGTAGAAAATTTAGATTTAGAGAAGGATTAATTAATGAAGCAAAGAGTAGGGTCACACACGATTTGACTCTTTTTTAAAAAAGCAGTTTGAAAGATGAAAGCTAAATGAAGGTATGAGTGTAATTCTACAGCACAAAAGTTATATTCATGGAGTCACCTTGGAATTGTCTGACTTACACAAAATCATCTAAATGAGTGCTTCTCAAATTTTAATGTTCATTCTGAAACGAATATACGTCAATTATACCTCAATAAATTAAAAAAAGAACTTTAATGTTCATACAAATAATCTGTGGATTCTGATTCAGAAGAACAAGGATCGGACCTAGGAGTCTATATCTTTAACAAGTCTAAAGCAGCGCTTCTTCAAGCTCTGTGCCTAGACCAGCAGCATCAGTACCACTTGGGAACTGGTCAGAATCAAAATTCTCAGACCACACTTCAGAATTGCTGTCCTGACAACTCTTGAGGTGGGGCCCAGCAATCTGACTGAACAAGCCCTCCAGGTGATTCTGATGCACACTCAAGTTTGAAAGCCAATGCTCTAGAGCTGCACTGCCAGTCATATGTATAAATTCAATGTATAAAATCAAAATGTATAAAATTAAATAAAAGTAAAAATTCACTTCTTCAGCATCACATTTCAAATACTCAATAGCCACATGGGGTAATGGCTACCCTATTGGGCAAAGAAGACATAGAACATTTCCATCATTGTAAGAAGTTCTATGAGACACTGCTGCTCTAGAGTACTATGTATTTGCAATGCTGGCTTCACATGAGAATCACACAGTGGGATTTTTTTAAAGTACCATTTCTTGGGCCCACACCAGACCAACTGAGTCAGAATCTCTGGGAGTGAGATCTTAATCCTCAAAAATTCCTTCTGCACTTGCCCTAAGCTATGAAGATCACCAGCAGCAGAAGTGGGAATAGGAGGTTGGGTAGATAATCCCATCTACTGCAGTATCAAGGAATGAGAGATGGGTTTTTCTAAAATCCCACACTGGGACTTTGAATGTTTTACCTCCATAAACTTCCTTCCTATGAACAAAACAGAGACAGTATCTTCCTTCAAAGAGTTTATAATTCAGCTGGGAAGTCAGTCCTCAAGTAAACTATAAATAATAGAGAGAAACAAGAGTTATGAAATGAGGTATACTATGTGCTTTAGGAACCCACAGCAGAGGAATCTAGGGGTCAGGAAGGATCTTCCCAGACAAGGGACATTTAAGTTGAGTCCATAAGGATGAATAGGAATCTTTCAGAAGAATAGGAGGGGTAGAAAGTTTCCCAGGCAAAAACAACAATATGTCCAAAACCTCGAAAGCAAGAGAGACTCTATGGTGAGTTCAAGGAATTGAATGAAGTTCAGAATGACTGGAGTGTGTGGTAACACAGGAGATGGGCTGCAGAGGTTGTTGGGGACCAGACATCACAGGGCTTTATAAATAAGGTGATCTTTTATCCCATTTTCTCAGACAGTCTCAGCTTACACACCTGTTCCTTCATAATTATTAACAGCACTCCCTTTCACTCTCCAAAGTGCCCCGTTTGGATGATAAATTAAATGGTCATATTTCCTACAGGTAAAACTTCAACTTCATCCTAATGGGAACATATTGACGAATTTTAGGCAGAGAATTGACATTGTTAAAGTGTTTTGAAACAATTCCTTTGGCTGCAGAGAGAACAATGAATTGAAGACCAGTTAGAAGGCTGTTACAATTATACAGGCAAGAGACGATAGTGTCCTGGAGTTGTGGCATTGTGCATGGAGAAAAGTGGACAGAACTGTGAACTACTAAGAGAAGAGGAAGATAACAATTGAGTGTATGGACAGATGGGAGTCAAGTTGACCACTTTTCTAACTTGGGCAGGGAGTAATATCATTTGCTATGACAGAAGAGGAAGAAGGAAGGAAAACATTTTTGAGAGAAATGAGGTGTGCTGAATGATTCAAAAATGTCAAGTAAAATGAGGTCTGAAAATTCACTGGCCACATTATTGAGAGAAGTTTTTCTGGATTTTATGGGGCTAATGTTGCAATGGGATGAATAGGAGGTGAATGGAATGGAAGGGAAATGAAGGGAAGAGATTGAGTGGAGGTAACTCAAGAAGCTTGGCTTTAAAGAGCAGGGGAGGGCCTTCCCTGGTGGTGCAGTGTTTAAGAATCCGCCTGCCAACGCAGTGGACATGGGTTCGAGCCCTGGTCCGCGGAGCAACTAATCCCGTGCGCCACAACTACTGAGCCTGTGTTCTAGAGCTCGCGAGCCACAACTCCTGAAGACCGCATGCCTAGAGCCCGTGCTCCACAACAAGAGAAGCCACTGCAATGAGAAGCCCGCGCACTGCAACAAAGAGGAGCCCCCGCTCACCGCTAGAGAAAGCCTACGCACAGCAACGAAGACCCAGCACAGCCAAAAAATAAATAAATTTATTTTTTAAAAATCATTTTAAAAAAATTAAGAGGAGGGGAGAAATTTAGCTGTGGGAAATTAAAATTGGAGGTTTCCTTTCTTTTAAATAGTTTTTCCATGTGTAATTGCTAATTAGAAGGATCAGATAGAGAAGATTTGAAGATGTGGAAAAGAGAAGCAAGAGAGAAGGATCCAGAGCATAAACGAAGGTTTATTAGTTATCTATTGCTACATAAGAGCTTATCCCCAAATTTAGCAGCATAAAACAGTAAACATTTATTATCTCACAGCTCCTGTGTGTCAGAAACCAGGGCACAGCTTAACTGGCACTTCTGGCTCAAAATCTCTCATGAAGTTGCTGTCAGGCTATTTGCTGGGTCTGTGGTCTCATCTGATGACAACAATGGGGCAAGAGGAGGGAAGAGGATCTGCTTCTATATTTCCTCATGTATTATTGTCACCATTCAGCTTCTCACAGGCTGTTGGGCTAAGAGCCTCAGTTCCTTGTTGGCTGTCAGCCAGTGGCCTCCCTTAGTCCATGAACCTCTCCATAGGGTACCTCACAACATAGCAGCTGGCTTCCTTCAGGGTCTGTAAGTGAGAGAGGAAGAGGGAGCTAGAAAGTACCCAAGACAGAAGTCATAATATGTTTGTTAACCTAACCTCAGAAGTTACATTCTATTACTTTCACTGTATTCTATTTTGGCAGAGAAGTCACCTATGTCCAACCTTCATTCAGGGGGAGGGAATTTCACAGGGGATGAATATCATTAAGTGAGAGTCATTGGGAGCCATTTTACAGACTGCCTGCCACAGAGTAATAAACTATCAACAGAAGAGGGAGACCTCTTCTCCGGTAATACAAAGGAAGGGGAAAGAGTTGGATGTAGATTAGGGCAGTTTTGGGTAATTGTAGTGAGAACGGAGAGAATACTTTTCAGATGGCTTCTATTTTATATGCCAAGTAAGACACACCATTTTTTTAAAATTTATTTATTTATTTTATTTATTTAGTTTTGGCAGCGTTTGGTCTTCCTTGCTGCGTGCGTGCTTTCTCTACTTGTGGCAAGCGGGGGCTACTCTTCGTTGTGCTGCATGGGCTTCTCATTCCATTGGCTTTTCTTGTTGCAGAGCATGGGCTGTAGGCACGCGGGCTTCCGTAGTTGTGGCTCATGGGCCTTAGAGCTCAGTCTCAGTAGTTGTGGTGCACGGGCTTCGTTGCTCCGCAGCATGTGGAAACTTCCCAGGCCAGGGCTTGAACCCATGTCCCCTGCACTGGCAGGCAGATTCTTAACCATTGTGCCACCAGGGAAGCCCCACACCATCTTTTTTTGAGAATTAAGAGGAAATTGTTGTTTTGATAGTAGAAAAGCTTTGAAACAACCATTGTTGGGTACAAGAGAAAGAAGTGAGCTGAGAAACAGAGGATTGACTGGGAATATTATGGGCCCAGCTGAAGTGGGGATCCACAAAATTATAGTAAAATCAATCTGCCCAGAAGGGTGATTTTTCTCCAGCAGCACTTAGTAATAGGCAAGAGGAAGTTCTCCATGGCTACTTTCTGATGATTGCCCACTTTCCCTTAGGGTGACATGGAAAGCATGAAAAATTGCTGAGGCTGACACCAAAATTTATGTAACCATAAAACTGAACAAAATAGCTTCCAGTGTCAGAGTCTAAAAAAGGAAACTGTCACACAGAGTTTCATTTGCCACAAAATTCATGGAGAGTCAGGTTAGCACAAAATAGGCCAGGTTGCTAAGTTATTGGGTTAGCCAAAAAGTTCGTTGGGTTTTTCCATAACATCTTATGGAAAACCCCAATCTAACTTTTTGGCCAACCCAATATATGCCATAAAGTTGATTATCTGCCTTCACTAGAATTCATGCTGGCTAAAGACAGTTAAACCCATCGACCACAGGAGAGTGTTATAAGTCTTTCATTGCTTATTTTGGAAAAGATTTTTTTTTAATGAAAAATCCCCAAAATGAATTTTTGAGAAACAGGTTCACCGGTTTACTCTGCCTTCTGAACAAAACTTAATTAAAGCTCTACTCTGATGCTTCTATTTCTTATATATAAAACTTGTCCTATTCTAAGAAGAATGAGAACCTTTCCCTAGACTGGAGGCCGGCCTAGTGACTGGGAGGGGCTATCAACCTGTCATGGTTGGCCCTCTGCCAAGTGAGCTAATCACGTGTCAGCTCCCTTGCCGACACTTGGCCACTGCAGTGGAGGGAAGGCCCTGACAAAAACAGGCATATACAGCACCGTCTCCCACCCTTGTGTGCATGTGTTGTTGGACCATGAAAGTGAAGATATTCAGGCTCCCTAGCCTGACTCCACTCAGCCTTGCCTCACCTCTTTCTTTATATTCTAGTACCTAGGGAACAAAGGACGTCCAAAGAATAGAACATAAAAAGGCAACATGGGACTTCCCTGGTGGCGCAGTGGCTAAGAATCTGCCTGTCAATGCAGGGGACACAGGTTCGATCCCTGGTCCGGGAAGATCCCACATGCTGCAGAACAACTAAGCCTGTGCACCACAACTACTGAGCCTGTGCTCTAGAGCCTGTGAGCCACAACTACTGAGCCCACGTGCCACAACTAGTGAAGCCCATGCGCCTAGAGCCTGTGCTCTGCAACAGGAGAAGCCACCGCGATGAAAAGCCCGTGTGCCTCATCAAAGAGTAGCCCCCGCTCGTGCAATAGAGAAAGCCCACGCGCAGCAATGAAGACCCAACACAGCCAAAAATAAATAAGTAAAATAAATAAATTTATATTAAAAAAAAGCAACGTAAGGCAGGAGATAAACTTTTGCTACTCCAGAGACAGTTCAAAGCCAGAACACAAACATGTTGAGATGATAGGCGTTGGATTTCTCCATAGTTGAGATTTTCTCAGACAGGAAAGTCTGAACAGCAGAGAAGCAAGGAAGTTTAGGGTTAGCCAATAAGCATGGTTGACACTATAACCGTGATAGGGTAGGACCTGGAGACCGGAGGGCCTGAGAGATGTGAAGAGGGCAGTATTGTCGATGAGTGGGTGGTGTTGATAAAGCAGACCAGAGGTGCCAAGGGTAACTGAACCACTGAGCTAGAAGGAGAAGGAGTTGTAGCCCTAAACTGGGCTTTGAATTCACTCCCTCTGGGAGGTTTACAGTGTTATCATGGTAAAATGGCTTTTGCCCACTAACTGCTATGCATGACAGGATTTATACAGGAGAATGCTTTCCAGATTCCAGTGTTTTTACAGAGATTTAGTCACCTCTCTTCTGTAGAGTGGAGACTCCTACCTAGATCTTGCGGGAGGAATAGAGCAGCCAAAACAGGCCTGGGTAATCACTAGATATGACAACTGAGAGAGATTAAGTTATGTAACAGGTAAAAGTCCTTCCTGGTACAAGATTGCCCTTCAAGCAACATATTCCTTCTAAATATCTTTTCCTTACTATTGAAGGGGAAATGCTCGCTGTAGAAAACTTAGGAAACTGATCCATCCACTTACCCATTCATTCAGTGAAAACACAGAGAGCCTTGGTGGCTTTGTTGGAGTCACAGGGATACAACAACAAATACGGCAGATAAGGTCCCTGCTTTCATGGGCCCTGCTTCCTAGTGAGGAGACTGCTAATTAAAAAGCATATTTTAGTTAAGGAAAAAATGATCAGGGCAATGAGATGAAGAATGACTGCTGGGTGGGGTGGGGAGTGGAGACACAGCAGATGGGGTGCTCAGAAGAGGCCTCCTACAGGAGATGACAGTTGAACTGAGATCTGAATAATGAGAAGGGATCAGTCAGAACTGGGAGAAGTGTATGTTAAGTGAAAGTAATACTTGCCAAGCCCTTAAAATGGGAGAGATGTTAGCCAAGGCTAGGAACTGACCACAGCCCACTGGGGCTGGAGTTGAATGAGCCAAGCAAAGAGCTGTTGGAGATTCAGTTAGAGTAGTCGGCAAAAGCAGGACTGTGAAAGACCCTGCGGATGGTGGGAATGATTAGCATTTTGTTCCAGGTGCAATGGAAAGTCAAGTTGGGATTTTAGTCAAGGAAGACACATGATTTTTCTACATTTTTAAAAGATGACTTTGGAGAAAGGAGGGGGGATAAATTAGGAGTTTGGGAGAAAAATATATATACTACCATATATAAAATAACCAACAAGGACCTATTTTTATATATGTAAATAAACTGAATAACTGTGCTGTACACCTGAAACTAACACATTTTAAATCAGCTATACTTCAACAAAAATTTTTTTTAAAAAAGATGACTTTGGCTGCTTTGTGAACAATGAATAGGGAAGGTATAAGAAAGTATTAAAAAGAAAACAAAATCTATGAATATGTTTCCAGAATCATAATTCCAATGCACGTACAGTTTTTCTGTGTTTGTTTTTATGGGGCTTTGTTTGTTTTTTTGTTTTTGCTCCAGAAAGCTTTATTGTTTCCATTTGGTCCCTGGCTTGGGAAAGGGGCAGGTACAGTTTTGTGTCTACTTTTATCATTCCATATCATAAGGATATGACCATGTCATTAAAAGTCATATGAAATAATTTTTCAAGTGAATGCATGAAACTCTTGTCTGTGTCTTACCTTAATTTGTTTCACCAGTCCCCTATTGCTGGGCAATTAACTTATTTCCAATTTTGCCTGTTTTAACTATGGCAGCTATAGTGATATTTTTATTTAATCTTCGGCTACATTTTCCACCTCATTAGGATCCATTCCTATATGTGGAATGGGACTATAGGATCAAAAGATACGAGTGCTGGATTGTTCTATTTTCAACTTGGTGAAGCTGTGAACTACAGTGCCCAGAATTCCTTTCCCTGCACGCTTAGAGGTCCAGCTGGCCAAGAGAGGAACTCATGTGAGAGGAACTCACTATGAGTGAGGCAGCAGCTTTGCTTACTCTTTGGAGGTCTCTGTTGTCAGAAGCTGAGCTGGCTGGTGGGCTCCAGGTTGTCCTTACTCTTCTCTTGGCATCCAGTCCTTTTTCCTGACTGCTGGCCCTGCTGATGGACAGTGGCCCTGGATTGGCTGCCCAATGCCCAGCTGCAGATCCCCAGAGTCAGTGGCCTCCCAGAGACCTCCAAACGGATCCGAATCCCCTTTTGCATGCCCACAACAGTGTCTCAGATCTGCTCTCCCTTGTTCACTCACCCCAGTTCTTGAGGGTTGGTGTGTCGCTCTGACTCAAACCCCTGTCAGGGTTTCACTTCCCCAGCTTTCCCCACAGCTGTATAAGGTCCATTCATATAATAAATCCCATACTCTGTAACACTCATAGTTCTGCTTGCCTGACTAGTACAATATATGAGTATTCTGATGGTTCTTGTGACATATTGCCAGATTGCTTTCCTGAAAACTCATGACCAGTTATACACCCACCAGAAGTTTATGAAAATGCTCATCTCATCACCTTCTCAACAGTATTGATATTTTCAATCACTTTCAATTTTATGGGGAAAAGTTGGTATCTAGTTTTAGTTTACTTCTCTTTGATCACTAATGACATTGACCTTTTTGTGTGTGTGATACTTTCTGTGACACTTTGATACTTTCCCTTTTCTTTCCTACTGGGGACAGTTACCATGTTTGTAAAGATTTTTGAAAAATTTGAGAAAACTTAGTAGCAACTTTATTTATACTTCTCCCCTTTTGTCCATTTTGTTGGCACTTCCTGCCTAAGTTTGTTCAGATTATAGACTATAGGTTATTGTTGGTGGTGGCGGTGGCAGTGGGGTGTATGTGTGTTTTAGTCTTATACCATAGCTCGGTATGGTCAATTTATAGATCAGTACAGAAAAATGAATCAGTTAGGGCTTTTAGATTAAAAACAATAGACATCAAATCTGCTGGAATTAAGGAAAATGGAATTATATGGGAACTCTGGAATTTATGCAAATATTTAGAGGCCTAGGCCTAAGTTTAGTGATCAGAGTGCTAGTGAAGGAATGAGTAAATTCTACCAATGTCAGTTTCATTTTCACTCTGTTCTAGATTTAAATTCCCAGGAGTGAGCTTGAAATTGACCTAGCTTACACTGGAGCACTGGCCCCTAGTTCCATCCGGTTGTTGAGCGAAAGGATCTGGGTGAAAGAACATCCAAAGGCCCCTTTCTCAACCATAGTGGGAGGGAAGGCACTTGAATTGACCATTTTACCAAAATTATTTTCAAAGCAGAGGGAGTAATTTCCCAAGGAAAACTGAAGTGTTTTTAAGAAGCACCCCAGTGCTTCCTGAATGTTGGGTGGCCAAAGTCCAAATACGCATAAGCAAAATCTAGCAGTGTAGGGTGAATTTTCACTGACATTGATTACGTAGTGAACGCATTTTGGAATTTCATATTTCTCTTTAACTACAAGTATTCTATGAACTATCATTTATAAACCTATCTTGGAAATATATAAGTGAATTTCCCTTTTACATTTTTACAATATTATCTGAGCTTTATGGCTTTCAACAACCACTAAGTAGATCAAGACTTTTGATTGGGATGTATTACCTGTATTTATCATCCCATATAGGAAAGCGTTATTGCTTAAAAAACTATACAGTCCTGGAGTAGCAATTTTTAATATGTGTGAAACCTTTTCCATGAGGATTATTTCTTTAGAAAGATGTTTTACTAAAAAATAGAAGGGATTAACAGAAAGCCCTACCAACAACTTTCAGCATCTTTTATACATGCTTTTTAAAAAATACACAGGGCTCCCCTGGTGGCACAGTGGGTGAGAGTCCGCCTGCCAATGCAGGGGACACGGGTTCGTGCCCCGGTCCAGGAAGATCCCACATGCCGCGGAGCGGCTAGGCCCATGAGCCATGGCCGCTGAGCCTGCGCATCCGGAGCCTGTGCTCCGCAATGGGAGAGGCCACGACAGTGAGAGGCCAGCGTACTGCAAAAAAAAAAAAAA